>NC_040040.1:29278807-29371028 GCF_003713205.1 Coffea eugenioides | reverse complement strand
TTTTTTCATATTCATTAGTCATATCCAACATGCAACGCATATTTTGGGTAAAGGAATTAGGAAACGTAGGGCTAAATCGCGCAACTAGCTTTGGCTAGGGTAAGGGAGTGCCTTAGGCTTTGCCTTTGCCTTCTCCCTTATCAAATGTGACCCCCGATCCCTTTCTTTGGTTACGTAGACCTAAAAGTTCTTAAAAAGGGGTTTGTTTACTTTGCTTTTCAAAAAATTCATTTTTGGGTGACTTGGTACACCCTAACTCTATACCAAGTGGCGACTCCATTTTCCATGCAAAAAAACCCTTTTTTGAACTTGTTTGGCCAAATCGTCGCATTTTCAAGTCCCACGGCTTTATTTTCATTTTCACACACAGATTCACATACATATTTCACACACTACTGTTCACCATCTCAAAAAGCTGGGGCGCGACAATTACACAATTGACTTAAAATAACTAAAATTACACCAAAATCCTCATTTTGTCTTCCTCTTGGCGAACCTCTCCTCACAAAGAAAGAAAAGAAAATCTCAAGATTTTGCTTCCATTTAGCTCAATCCATCCAACCAACCATTGAAACTGTGCAATTTCTCCATAAACCTCTCTCAATAGTGATTAGTGAGCTTGATTTGTGGAGTTATTTGGAAGCTAGAGGAACTATTGCCTCCCTTCTCTTTTTCTTAAGGTGAGATTGAAGAACCACTCTCCTCCCTCTAATGATGCTTAATTTGTGATTAGTGGTAGCATAAGGTGCAAATTTAGGGATTATTTCTTGATTTGTGGTTGAAGTGATGAAGTTTTATTATTTTTGGAAATTTTATTATTTTAATATGAACATGATTGTGTGGCTATCTATGATGATTGGAAATGGTATATAATGATTCTAGAAGGTGGAAAAAGTGGATGATTGCAACCAATTTCTGGTTTGGAAGAAAAATTGACAAATTAGGGTTTTTGTGAATAACATTCTGACCGAATTTATAGCTCCTAGTTAGAGGCCGAATTGGCCTTGCCTTAAAACATAAAAGTTGTATGTAATGACATTTTAGAGGTGCTTACAAAATTTCAGGTCAATCGGATTAGCGTAGAATGAGAAAAGTTGAAATTACCCTTGCTGTCCTGGTTTTACCCGAATGTAAGAATTGCGCCTGTAATTGGTTGTTTTGGCTGGAATTGCTTCTGAATTGGTTGTTGAGATCTTCTGATGAAATGTAGCCCTGTTTCTTAGCTTTCAACTGGTTTTAGAATTTCTGGATTTGGACTTGTATGGCCTGCTTCATGATGTTTCCGCTAGAATGCGTTCTGTGAATCTGTTTTACGGTTTCGGTATAGTATCTAGCATTTTTGTCCTGGTTGCACTCAAAACTGGGTTGAGTGACCTTCTGTAATGTTGTAGCCCTGTCTTTTAGCTTCAAAACGGTGTATCTTACACCTTCATCCGATACTCTTTGTGCCTTTGGTGCCATTACCGCAAAATGATGTCAAAAACTATTTTTTTCAGGGATAAAGCTAAATCATTTTCGGATTTTTCTGGTTTCCTCTATTGTTTCGTTATGCTAGGGACACCTATTTTAGTAGTATGTAGAATCGATTTAGACTGTATCGAAGTCTTATTGTTGTTTATTGAACTCGTTTAGGGCTTGAACTTTCATATCCAGTCATTTTCCTAGCTAAATTGTGTACTTGAATGACTTTAAGCCTAGTGAACGGCTTTTGGAAATGAGATTATTTTGTGTGAGATGTTGGGACTGATTTGAGGAAATAATGAAGCCAAAAAATAGGTAAACACAAGGGATTTGCTGCCGAAATTTTTACTTGAAGGCTAGTTTTGGTCCAAGTGCTTTTTGCCGCAAAATTTTATAAAAATTTTATAACCCTTTTAGTTTAGCTTTGCGTTTGGTTTATGAAACCCTAGATATTTCCGTCCATCAGTCCAAATGCCCCGTTTCGCTTTAAAGTCATTTTTATGCGTTTTACTCATCATTTATTGGGTTTCTTCGATTTCACCTAATTGGCTGTGCTATATTCTTTCTCGTTGAATCTTAGGTTTTCTCGGTGATTAAGGATTCTATCCAGAAGGATATTTTGCACGTTATTTTGCATAGTTAGGTGAGTGTTCCTTGTTTGTTAAATGCTCCTTGACTTCATAACTTGTATTCTTGAGTGATAACGTGTTAAGTGCTTTTAATGATTTCCAATTTCCAAAACGAGCTTTATAGGCGAGTGTGTACTTTATTGCACTCGACCTAAATAACTGTGCAATTTTCAAGGATTTAATGATTGAAATACTAGTTGCGCATGAATGTAAGCCTTTTTGGCTGAACTGGCCATTGCCCCTTGTTACCAATCGACTCGAGCCAGAAGCAGACTCGGTCGGGCGATTAGGTGACCTGGGTGAACGTTTTGGTATACTCGAATATTACCTTGAAGTCTGGTGGAGCCCGGCCAATGGCTGGGAAGGGGGTGAATGAAATGAATGATTAAATGAAGCGCGGGTTTTATTTACAAAAAAAAAATGTATTTTTAAAAGATTGAAGGAAGGAGGAAATGTCAGGGGAACGAGCGAGCGCGGGAATATTTGGCTCCTTGTGAGCCCGTATCCTTTTAATGTATGTGTTCTTATTGTTTTCCATGCTAAATGTTTCTTGAATTATTGATTATTGATGGTTTATGTATTGGCGTTGTTGTTTAATTACCTGTTTGGAACCTCACTGAGCTTTTAGCTCATCCCTTTAGTTTTATTTTCCTTAACAGGGGAAGGCGAGCAAGGACGAGAGCTCTGTATAGACTAGCTGGTCTAGCTTTTGATTTTCTTGTAATGGTTCTCGCCTTAGTGCTTGGCACGGGCTGGTTGTATGGTGGATTTGGAACCTTTGTATATTCGACGGTTGTACTTCTTTTGAGATCGTAATGTATATAAATTTCGTTTAAGTTTTTGGATCATTGCTATATTTTTCGTATGGGCTGGATCTGGTTTTTGCTCGAGGATGGAAGTGATCGACTGAGTCCCGGCGAGAGCTGGGCAGGCGGTCCGCCGAACCCTTTGGTTCGCCTTAGGGGGAGGTGGGGCTGTCACAGTTGGTATCAGAGCCAGCTTCGCGTGGTCTCTGCGCGGAGTGAGCCTGGACTGAGTGGTGAATAGGCATGACGGACTAAGTGCTCGTTTGAGCATAAGCTTTGAATTGTGAATGTTATAGGCCTTAAATCTCTCTTGTGGTACCTAAGGGCCATAGATAGGTACGTCTGGTAGGAATTTCGAGTGTAGATAGTTTACTCTTGGGACTGGCCAGCTCGAGATGTGAATTGTCTTATTTCGGATTCTTGTGCCCGAGTACTCTAGAGTTGAGGCGGTGTTCAGGATGTGAGAATTGCATTTTGGGAACATGAATAGGCTTTGTTCGGCTGGAATGAGTATAAGAGGTTAGAATCTAGTTTGGATAGTAAGTGACGTGAGAGATCGGACGGGGTTATTTTAATTGGGTATGGGACGATATCGCCTTTACTCTTGATTTGCTTTGATGCCGCTATGACATGACATTGGCTTGAGTATTGTGCATATGATTATTTGTCTAATTTGACATGTATTGGTGTATTCGATTGTCTACCATCTTGATACATGGTATGTATATGTGTATATGTCTTTGGTGTAATTGGTGTGCTAGAATTCGATTACTTTTGTCACTTTACTGTATTTATTCACTGAATTACCTTTTTGGGGGGGGAAACAAAGAGAGGGAAAAAAACATATATATGGAGGGAAGACGTGGTCGCGGACGTGGTAGTGGCCGTGGTGTTAAGCGAGCCCAGGAACCAAGGGCAGAAAGGGAAACATCGGCGGAGCCTGTACCAGGACCAAGGGTTGAAGCCGGAGACCAGGTGGCGACGGCCATTCAACAAATGACCAATATTCTAGCACGGTGGTGGACCAACAAGGTCAAATGCCGTGCATCAACCCCAAAACCCTGAAATAGGAGAAGATCGGGCCCTTGAGAGGTTTCAAAAGTTTGCACCTCCAAAATTCGCTGGAGGGCCTGATCCGGACATCGCTGAACAGTGGTTAGAGGTCATGGTGAATATATTCACAGTTTTGAACTACACTGAA
This sequence comes from Coffea eugenioides, assembly GCF_003713205.1. Taxonomy (NCBI): domain Eukaryota; kingdom Viridiplantae; phylum Streptophyta; class Magnoliopsida; order Gentianales; family Rubiaceae; genus Coffea; species Coffea eugenioides. The sequence continues at coordinate 29,366,931 of NC_040040.1, read as the reverse complement.
CAGAGACAAGTGAACTTTGCAGTGTTTCAATTTGAAGGACCGGCCCGATCATGGTGGAACGTAATTAGAGCAAAGTGGGAAAGAGAGCAGACTCTTTGGTCATGGGCGAACTTCATAAGGGAATTTAATGAAAAGTACCTCCCACCATTAGTCCAAGAAAAGAGGGAGGACGAATTTATTGGACTACGCCAGGGGGCCTTAAGTGTGGCTGAATACGAAACCAAATTTACCAAACTATCCAAGTTCGCTCCGAATTAGTAGCCACGGAACCGAGAAGAGTAAGGCGGTTCATACAGGGATTGAACTTGGACATCCAGGAGGCGTTGGCGGCGGCGCAAGTGAATACATTTACGAAGGCCCTTGAGAAGGCTCAACGAATCGAGAATGCAAAGGCGCAGGTGAAAGCTTCCCAAATACGGAAAAGGGGTGCAGTGGGTAGCGTGAGTGAGGAACTTAGCAAATCAGTAGCACCCTCTAAAGTGCAGAAAGTGAACCAGTTATTCCGGCCGCCATGGACATTGGGGGCGGTAGATGAAAGATTTATCAAAGGAAGCCAAACCGGACAGGGGGAGACTTCTCCAGAAAGCAAAAAGATGGCTTCCCACTTGACTTGTGACTATTGCGGAAAGGCCAATCACACTGAGAACGATTGTTGGCGGAAGGGGCTGAAGTGTTTGATTTGCGGAAGTAGTGATCATCAAGTTAGTAACTGTCCACGGAGACAGTCACGTGAAAGTGGTACTCAGCGACTCGAGGGCACTACATCAAACCAAGCGAATGAAAGGGGGATCCGAACAAAAGTACCAGCAAGGGTATATGCTTTAGACAACCAACAAGCTCCTGAGCCATCTGAAGGTAAAATTTCGAGGACGAAATTTTCTTAAGGGGGAGAGAGTGTGAGAGCCCGTAGCTTTCTTAAATACTAGGTTTTATTTTTCTTTTACTTGCACGCTTTTCCACATTTTATTTATTCAAAAATTGTGAAAATAAATTTTTATGAGTAAATATAGTCTTTAGATGATTTTTCTAGTATCGAATAGTTTTTGAGAAATTAAGAGCGTATACCGGACGTGGGACCCACAAGTGCGAAAAGTTCGGAAAAATTCGGCCAACTAGGTTAACTTTTGGATACTGGAATTAATTTACCGGGTGTTAAGAGATAAGTAGAGGATGCTAAGTGGATTGGTATGAGAGAGACAAAAGTTAGGCAAGCATTAAATTAAGTGACAAGTGTCACTTGGCTATTGGGTGGACCATTTGACTACTATTCCATGTCTTACCAATTGACTTAAATAACTAAAAATTCACCAAAATTTCTCATTTTTGTCTTCCTCTTTGGCTGACTCTCTCTCTCACAAAGAAAGAAAGAAACTCTTCAAGTTTTGCTTCCATTTAGCTCAAATCCATCCGACCAACCATTGAAACTTGCAATTTCTCCATAAAACCTCTTCAATTAGTGTTAGTGAGTTGATTTGTGGAGTTATTTGGAAAGCTAAGAGGACCTATTGCTCCCTCTCTCTTGTTTCTAAGGTGAGATGTGAAGAACCACTCTCCTCCCTCTAATGATGCTTAATTTGTGATTAGTGGTAGCATAAGGTACAAATTTAGGGATTATTTCTTGATTTGTGGTTGAAGTGATGAAGTTTTATTATTTTTGGGGATTTTTCTGTTTTAATATGAACATGATTGTGTGGCTATCTATGATGATTGGAAATGGTATATAATGATTCTAGAAGGTGGAAAAAGTGGATGATTGCAACCAATTTCTGGTTTGGAAGAAAAATTGACAAGTTAGGGTTTTTGTGAATAACATTTTGACCGAATTTATAGCTCCTAGTTAGAGGCCGAATTGGCCTTGGCTTAAAACATGAAAGTTGTAGGGAATGACATTTTAGAGGTTTCTACAAAATTTCAGGTCAATCGGAGTAGCGTAGAATGAGAAAAGTCGAAATTACCCTTGCTGTCCTGGTTTTACCCGATGTAAGAATTGCGCCTGTAATTGGTTGTTTTGGCTGGAATTTCTTCTGAATTGGTTGTTGAGATCTTCTGATGAAATGTAGCCCTGTTTCTTAGCTTTCCGTTGGTTTTGGAATTTCTAGATTTGGACTTGGATAGCCTGCTTTATGATGTTTCCGCTAGAATGCGTTGTGTGAATCTGTTTTACGGTTTTGGTATAGTATCTTGCATTTTTGACCTGGTTGCACTCAAAACTGGGTTGAGTGACCTTCTGTAATGTTGTAGCCCTATCTTTTAGCTTCGAAACGGTTTATCTTACACCTTCATCCGATACTCGTTGTGCCTTTGGTGCCATTACCGCAAAATGATGTCAAAAACTGTTTTTTTCAGGGATAAAGCTAAATCATTTTCGGATTTTTCTGGTTTCCTCTATTGTTTGTGTATGTTATTTTTTTCAGGGTTAAAGCTAAATCATTTCCGGATTTTTCAGGTTTCCTCTATTGTTTGTGTATGCTTAGGGAACCCTGTTTTGGTAGTATGTAGAATTGGTTTATGACTTGTATTCGAGTCTTATTGTGTTTATTGGAATCTAGTCATTTTCCTAGCTAAATTGTGTACTTGAATGACTTTAAGCCTAGTGAACGGCTTTTGGAAATGAGATTATTTTGTGTGAGATGTTGGGACTGATTTGAGGAAATAATGAAGCCATTAATGGCTGGAAAATAGGTAAACACAAGGGATTTGCTGCCGAAATTTTTACTTGAAGGCTAGTTTTGGTCCAAGTACTTTTTGCCGCAAAATTTTATAACCCTTTTAGTTTAGCTTTGCGTTTGGTTTATGAAACCCTAGATATTTCCGTCCATCAGTCCAAATGCCCCGTTTCGCTTTAAAGTCATTTTTATGCGTTTTACTCATCATTTATTGGGTTTCTTCGATTTCACCTAATTGGCTGTGCTATATTCTTTCTCGTTGAATCTTAGGTTTTCTCGGTGATTAAGGATTCTATCCAGAAGGATATTTTGCACGTTATTTTGCATAGTTAGGTGAGTGTTCCTTGTTTGTTAAATGCTCCTTGACTTCATAACTTGTATTCTTGAGTGATAACGTGTTAAGTGCTTTTAATGATTTCCAATTTCCAAAACGAGCTTTATAGGCGAGTGTGTACTTTATTGCACTCGACCTAAATAACTGTGCAATTTTCAAGGATTTAATGATTGAAATACTAGTTGCGCATGAATGTAAGCCTTTTTGGCTGAACTGGCCATTGCCCCTTGTTACCAATCGACTCGAGCCAGAAGCAGACTCGGTCGGGCGATTAGGTGACCTGGGTGAACGTTTTGGTATACTCGAATATTACCTTGAAGTCTGGTGGAGCCCGGCCAATGGCTGGGAAGGGGGTGAATGAAATGAATGATTAAATGAAGCGCGGGTTTTATTTACAAAAAAAAAATGTATTTTTAAAAGATTGAAGGAAGGAGGAAATGTCAGGGGAACGAGCGAGCGCGGGAATATTTGGCTCCTTGTGAGCCCGTATCCTTTTAATGTATGTGTTCTTATTGTTTTCCATGCTAAATGTTTCTTGAATTATTGATTATTGATGGTTTATGTATTGGCGTTGTTGTTTAATTACCTGTTTGGAACCTCACTGAGCTTTTAGCTCATCCCTTTAGTTTTGTTTTCCTTAACAGGGGAAGGCGAGCAAGGACGAGAGCTCTGTATAGACTAGCTGGTCTAGCTTTTGATTTTCTTGTAATGGTTCTCGCCTTAGTGCTTGGCACGGGCTGGTTGTATGGTGGATTTGGAATCTTTGTATATTCGACGGTTGTACTTATTTTGAGATCGTAATGTATATAAGTTTCGTTTAAGTTTTTGGATCATTGCTATATTTTTCGTATGGGCTGGATCTGGTTTTTGCTCGAGGATGGAAGTGATCGACTGAGTCCCGACGAGAGCTGGGCAGGCGGTCCGCCGAACCCTTTGGTTCGCCTTAGGGGGAGGTGGGGCTATCACAGGTGGAATGCGGTGTTAATTGCTTTCAACTTTTAATTGTTTTCATTCCCTTTTTTTTTTCTAATACAAATTGTACACATGCATAAGAGGCATTTATGCAATAAAAGTTTCATCTCTCTTCAAAGTATTATTTTAATAATATTTTTTCTGACTTAGATTGATTTTGTTACCAAAAGTTTAACCTCAAGGGAGGTTAATATAATTTTGTAAATTTTAGGGAAGGTCAATGAAATTGTTGAAAACCTTAAGAGAGGTTCATGAAATTACCCTTTTACAAACTTCTAGACCTTTAATAATCGACGTTTAAATAGTACTATACCTTTTAAAGTTCGTAGACCTTCAGCAGTGACTTGTTCACGTAGAAAATTAGATATGAACCAGTTTAAATGCTTCAATAGTACTACATTTTTTGAAATTCAGACATGGCAATACTTCTTTCTAGCTTTACTACGGGTAGGCACGAATTAGGTGTCCGTGTCATGAGGCTTTGGATTGACCTGATCTACATGTTGTGAGTCAGTTATTTTGTGACCCTTTTCCGCTCTGCATGTCAACGAATACCCGTTAGAAAAGGGTTAGATTAACGGGTACCTATCGCGCCCCATTTTTTCGCGATGAAAATTCTATTTACAAAAGATGTGATTTTATTTAAAAATAAGTGAAAAAGAACCTAAAATGGGATTTAAAAAAGTGCGACAGTTGGGATCCAAAATTGAGTCTAAAAGTGTTTTCAAGAAAAATAGGAGTCGCCATTTGGTATTGAGTTTGGGTGTACCAAGTCATCCAAAATTGTTTTTAACAAAAATAAGAATAAAATCCTTTTCGATAACTCCAGGTCTTGGAAAACAAGAGAAAATGAGTTCGGAAGTCACGATTGAAGAAAGAGAAGGTAAAGGTTCGATTGACTCGAATTTAAGGCACCCTTTCAACCTAGTCTAAGTTAGTTGTGAGGTTTAGTCAAAATTTTCTTAATTTAACCCTTAAATTTATCACTTTTGGATGCTTTCTACATGGATGCAAGTCTAAATTTAGAAAATACCGGAAGGGACAAAATGTCTATTCAAGGGTTTAATTGATATCAATCGCATTAATTACGAAGGTCAAAATGATCATTTGAAAGGGTCACGAGTATGTGAATAATGAAATTCAAAGAAAAGAAAAGAAAATTAAATTATATATCTAGATATAAGTGGCCAAAAAATAGGGATGTAATATGATGGGTACGGGAGGCAAAAACTCATGACATAATTTTCTTATACAGGGATTAATGGAATATTTAAACTAAAAAATTATAATCACTCATTTCCCATGTTTAAAGAATAATTCTCCTAATATAGACAAACAAATGAACTAACTTAAATGAGATGCAATTCTAAATGATATGATTAACACATATAGAGGGTAGGGGTAATATAATAGGAAATATCATGCAAATGAGAAAAGATCCTAAAAAAAATGCATGAAAATGTAGTGAATGTCACGCAAGAGATGAAACTAACGCATGAACGATCTAAGGGTCTAGCATTGGATTAGGCCATTTCTAAAAGTTCTTACTAGCGTTGGACTCGCAAGTAGGCGGAGGGAGAAGTCACAACTAGCGTTGGACTAGTGTGGTGATGTCATACATTAATAATTCATAGTAAAACAAATAAGTCATAAATTAAAACAAATAAATATATAAGAGCACGTAGCACGTAAGCATAATATCTAGATGCCAAAATTCTAAGGAAAGCGGATAAAGCATATAACACATAAGCTACATAAATACACAAAACCTACTTATTACAACGGAGAATCTAACTGCAATCTAAAATGGGAAAATATAAAAAATAAACCTATCTATTCTATCTATTGCAACAGGGTACCTAATTACAATCTAAAATAGGAAAAATATGATAAAATAAACCCATTTATCCTATCTATTACATTGGTCTATCTAATTACAATACTTGCAAAAATATTACCTATCAAATACAATACTTACATTTTGAGGTATTTAAACACCTCTCAAATAATTATAAAATTAACTAAACAAACATAAGAAAATTTGAATGAACATTTGAATCAAATAAATAACAAAGCATATAAAAATATATAAACACATAGGAACACGTAGGAGCACATAAGAGCACGTAATTAATATTTAAATAATGATAGGGGTACTTCCCTTTTGAAGTGGTGACTAAATAGAGTCAAACTGCTCTATTTATACTCAAAATAAACAAAAGAATCATGACACCAATTTAATTAAAAATAATAATATTGATTAAAAATACTAAATTCACATTAATATGTCAAACATCTAAAAATTACAAGTTAAATGTATTCAACAGTAATATAATTAGCTATTAAAAAAAATAAACAGTTATAATAGTGATAGTCAAAAATTCATTAGGGACTAAATTGCAAAAATAAAAAACTTTTGGGGTAAAAGTATATTTTTACAAAGTTTAGGTGCCAAAATTAAATAAAGGATAGAGTTCAGAGACCAAAATACAATTAACTTAAGGGCCTAGATGAAAGAAATTTAAAATATTATGAGCCATAATAAAATTACTCCAAAGATTAGAGGCTAAATTACAAATTCATTTCTGATGTCTTAGGAAAATAAGAGGCCATTGGGCTACCTTTTGTTTATTTCCGGGCCAAAAATCCGATCAGCCCAAAGAAAAAAACATGGAAAAGGAGTGAACAAACCTACTAAATTTACTAAGTTTAGCCTGATGAAAACGGGTTGGGCATGAACCCCAAACCCAGTAACTAGTCCAATCGAAACCCAACACAAAAATAACTCTTGGCCCAACCAAAAATCAAAAAACAAGCCCACCAGAAAAAATAAAAATTAGCCCAACACTTTTTTCTTTTTTTTTTCCTTCTTTTTTTTTCTTCTTCTTCTTCTTCATTTTTCTTCTTCTCCTTCTCCGGCCAGCTGAAGCTTCTTCAATCAGCGGCTGGCGACGGCGACCTCTCCGATCATCAAATTTGACCAAAATACACATCCCCACTCAATTTTTTGCGTAGAATTCATTTTTGGGTTTAGTTTTTACAAAAAATGAACCAAAAGTGGCGAAAGTGACAAAAGACAGCCCATTTTTTATTTTTTCAAAACACCATATCCTTCACCAAAAATCATAAAAATTAGGGCAAAAAACCTCAGCGGCCATTAAATTATTGGCGGGATCATGTTTTGGCCATCAAACTATTTTTTGTCAATAATTGGACACTAAACAATTTAATCCATAAACCCGTGACCATTTTGTCATTAATTGCTCTTAAGTTCTGAAATTAGCATTACACGTGGCAAGGTTCGAGGGCAATTTTGTCCAACAATTTACTGACCCTACAACTCAACTCCTCTGTTTCCTCCCCTTCTGAAACAGGGTACCCAATCCCACGAACCATGAATAGTCATTAGATTTTTCTTTTCAACTTTGATTTCTCAACCGATAAATGGCACTTTTTCGTCTTCTCCATTTGCCATCATGTCCCACAAACTTCTTCTGCTTCCACCAGAACCTTTCCTCAGCTTCACCACAACCCTCCACTCACAAACCTCCCACACTCAACGCCGCTCTCTCTTTTCCCTCTCTTTCATTCAAACTCCCATTTAAGTCCCAAAGATTCAATCTTTTTGAGTTCCAAGCCCTTTTTTCAACCCGAGCCCAACCCATTACTCAAAATTTAGAAAATGCAGAAAAAGATAACCAAGAAGAAGAAGAAGATGACGATAAAGGAGAAGAAGAAGAATTCTCTAAAACCAGAAATTTAGCTCAGAATGTTCCATGGACCTCCACCGTAGATGATCTTCGTCCTCTCTTTGAGAAATATGGTACTGTTGTGGACATTGAGGTTGGTTTTCATTGATTTTTGTTCATTTCCAAAAAAAAAAAAAAATACAACTTTTGCTCAACCTGGATTGTGTGTTTTTTTCTTTTTAGCTTGTTTTGTTTGCTTTGAACATAATGGAACATAACGGTCCAGTTATATCTTGATTTTCTTGATATTCAATGCAATGAATGTCTGATTTGTGCAAAATGTTAATATTCTAAATGATTTTTTTTGTTTATTATTTTTTTGTTTGTTTAAGCTGTCAATGTATAACAAGACCAGAAACAGGGGTTTGGCATTTGTTAGAATGGCATCACATGAGGAAGCTTTGGCTGCTTTCAGGAATCTTGAATCGTATGTAAGCATATTTGATAAATCGGGGTTGTTTCTGGACATTGTATTTCTCATGGGATTATGTAAAATTCCGGTTATGTTATGGATTAAATTGCTGGACAAAATTGCCCCAGAACATTGCCACGTGTAATGCTAATTTCAGAACTTAAGAGCAATTAACGACGAAATGGTCACGAGTTTATGGATTAAATTGTTTAGTAGCCAATTATTGACAAAAATAGTTCGATGGCCAAAACATGATCCCGTCAATAGTTTAATGGCCGCTGATGTTTTTTGCCCTAAAAATTATACTACAACACTCCTTACAACGTCTACAATACAACTATGATTTTAATTTGACAAGAAAACAACATAAAAGGGCTAAATTAAAGCAAAAGAACCCCTAAAAATTCATTTTTCTTGTTGCCTTTTAGACTACGAAATCGACACAAAACTTAATTAAACAACCTCCCCAAACCATTAACTAGTCATGATTATTCATTTTAACAACAATATACGTACAAAATTAACATTTTAATTCGATTTTCTATTTAAGCATTTTCTCAAACATTGGCATGCATACACAAGAATCATTTCCTTTTCCTCAATCTAGTTCATGCCATTTCCCCAAATTCAGCAAAAACAACAAAGGAAGCCAGGAAAAACAAAAGAAAATTAAACAATGAAGCATGGATTTAACATGATAAAAAAAACTAAAAATATACCTCAATAAATATGAAAATCTTTCGGTTGAAGTTTTTGATGAAATTTCCAAGCCTTAACCGATAGCTGCCCCTCCTTTTTTTGTTGTGTGCGAGTGTGTTGAGAGAGAAGAGAGGGAGCCGAGTGTGAGTTTGGGGAGAGGAAGAGTGTTTTTTTTCTTCTGTGTATGTTTGTGTCTTCCCTTCTTGAGGGAAAAAGAAATGGCTGAGACAAAGAATTAGGTGGTGTCCTTCTTGTTGTGTCTGACTTCCAAGCAAAAAGAAGAAGCCTGGCCGAGAGATGTATTGAGAGTGGAGTGTTAGGTTGGTCAAAAATAATGGACTTCCAAATGACAAGCAAGGTGCATGGAAATAACATGATGAATTTTTTACCAAAATGAATAGACAGGTCCAATGGGAATTGAGTGTAAAAATGGATTAATAGTGGTTTTGGTAGGGGAGATGATTAAAATGTGTAAGTTTAGTCATGATTTGATTTTGATTTTGCTTTTGATTTTTTTTCATAATTTTCTTTTCTTAAAATAAACATACAAAAATGAGAATATACATTAAAATGCAAGAAAATAAATGACTCATCAAATAGAAAATATTCAAGAAAACATAAAAATTTGACAAAAATTTGGCAAAATTTTGGTGTCTACAGTACCTGCACCACCCCTCTCATCATTTAATATATCTTAAAGATAATTTATATTAATTTAGTTTAATACTTTACATATTCATCTAAAATTCAAAATCTAATCCTTCAAGTATAATAAAAAGAGTGTTGTTCACTGTAGCAGGCTCTCTTTTTGACAAGTGGCTTGCTACTTATTTGACACTTGGCTGGATTTTTTAATAAGGGAAACAATGGAACGGAGGCATACAAGAAACCAATGGAACTAGCAAGTAAGACATTACATTGCCTATTACATTGTAATAAAACCAACGGGACCCATTACATTGCAATAGAACCTCTGTTATATGGCCCATTTCATTGTAAACACTTAAGACAAACAAGAAACCAGCCGTATCTCTTCTTTTCTTCTTCTTCGGGTGAAAGTACCAGCAAGTACTCTTCCTTTCCTGTAGCAGAGATGGTTCCTTCACATGCTTATTGTACTTGGAAGCATGGAAGGCCTGAAATCCCTCAGAGATTAGGTGTCTTCTTTTTCCCCAAAATTCAGGGATTTTTCCCCAGAAAAGTGGCCAACTGTTTGATTTCATTCATTTGTACTAGAATTGGTTTTGCAGCCATCCAATTTTCCCATGAACACCATAATTCTAAATCATATTTTCAGGGATTTGATGTGATAGACATTAAGTGAGTAGTAATTTAGGTTTTTAGGTTTTAAAAAGGAAAAGAAAGGGAAGTGCCCATATAAGGGTGTATTTCTTTCTCTAAAGACCTTGCGCTTGGAAGGGAGCTTCTTCTGCCTCTAACTTTGGTAAGGGTCCTTTTCATTTGTAAATTAGATTCTATTTTTTCCCCTAAATATGTGTAGTCATATGTGGTAGAGATATTAAAATTAGTAGATTTTTGGCTAAATGTTTCTCTTGGTTTATTCATGTAAAAATTTCAGCAAATATTACTGTCGCGCCCCATTTTTTGATAAATAAATAAAATGAAATGGTTTAAAAAAATGTATTTTTTTTTTTGGAAAATGAATCGTTATTTAAAAGAAAAATGGGTCTAAATGGGGTTTTGAAAATGCGACGATTTGACCCAAAATTATAGTTTAAAAAGGGTTTTTGAAACAAAAATTGGAGTCGCCACTTGGTAATGAGTTAAGGTGTACCAAGTCACCAAAAAATGAATTTTTAAAGAAAAATAGGAAAAAGTAGTAAGAAACCCCTTTTAAACGACTCCTAGTCCACGTAAACCAAAGAAAAAGGTTCGGGAGTCACATTTGACAAAGGGGAAGGCAAGGATAAAATCCAAGGCACCCCTTTGACCTAGCCAAGGCTAGTTGCATGATTTAATCAAAGATTTTCTTATTTTAACCAAAGAATTTATTACATTTGGATGCACTATATGAATGCAAACCCTAGACCTAGGGGTATTGGGGGAAATTTCTCTTCAAAGGTTAAGTGGTGCCAATCACATTAATTGTGAAGCCCAATAACGATCCTTCGAAGAAGTCACGAATAATGCAAGTGGAATGCTCAAACAAGGAAAGAAAATATGAGAGGTGTGCAAATGAAGGCAAAAGTGCTCGTGTGCAAGTAAAGGGATAAAAAAATGCATATGTGCAAATGAGACAAAGTGTTCGTGTGCAAGTGAAGGGATAAAAAGGTGCACGTGTGCAAATGAGAGGAGAAGTGTTCGTGTGCAAGTGAAGGGATAAATGTGTACGTGTGCAAATGAGAGGAGAAGTGAAAGTATAAAATGATAAAGTGGATTAAAAAATGCATGAGCCTAGGGAATTCATGCATATTGGGTACGGGGAGACCTAAATCGTGACTTAATTTGCCCTTTTATAGAGGGAATACAAGCGTGCTAAGGCTTAGAAAAAGCCACACTCGTCTATATCCCATATTTAAGGGGACTCTCAATCAAATGAACCCTATAGCTAGCATGAAATGCAAAAAATCCTAAAATGGAGGAAAAAGGGGTTCGAGGGGCATGCAAAATGATAAAACTAAAAAAATGCATGACATGTAATGAACATGCAAACATGTACTAACGAGGGGAAATCCCTAAGGGTCTAGCGTTGGACTAGCCCATTCTATGAATTCTGACTAGCATTGGACTAGTGGAAACGTACATTCATCCATCACATTCATTCATGGCCATGGAAAGCGAGTAGACATGCCAAACACTCGTAAACACATAGCACATAACATTTAGCATGCTCGACTAGATGCAAGAACCTAATTAAAGCAAGTAACACATAACACATAGGCAATTAAAGCCCTAACTATTACATTTGCTAGCTAGGCACACGTCTTCGATAGGTCTTCATTGAATGCTCCTCCAAGCCCTATCTATTACAAGCCAAGAGGTGTACACATACCCCATAAAGAAGAACTTAAATAAAAGCAAAAGTAAATGAAATGAAAGAACTAAAGAAAGGCAATGAAAGCAAATAGTCATGTAATTTCCACGTAACACGTTGGATCACATAGAAGAGACACAAAAAGGGATAAAAGAAAATATACCGCCCCCTTTGAATGGTGACCAAATGAAAGAAAAATGGCTTCAAAACAATAAAAAAGGTCAAGGTACCACTTTAATTGAGAAAAATTAAAAGAAAATGGAAACAACCGTCAAATTGAATCACTCGAAGCATTCCAAGGAAAGTAAACTACTCGTACTTAACCAATTAAGACAAACAAAAACCCAATTGGAAAAAAATTAAAGAGGTCTAAAGGGCCAATTTATTACTATTATAAACACTAAGGAACTAAAAAAACATAAAATAAAATTAAGAATCTAAGGTGAAACTTACCAAATCAAACTAGAAAATTCACAAAAAGGTAAACGAGGAGCAATTTACTAGTAGCTAAACAACCAAATGCCAAAGAATCCAAAAAAAATCAAATTAACTACAAGTCTAGGAAAAAGAAATTATTAGACCCTTCAAATTCATTCTACAATCCCTTAAGTATCTACCCAAAACAAATCAAGATGTATTAAAGAGGAAATGGCATGTTAGGAGGACAAAATTAATTAAGTTTCCAATTAATTGGGCCATGGAAGCATTAGATGGAAGCCAAGGGGTTGGAGTGCGATTTTTGAAAGTCATTTTCATGCAAAAGCCATGCAATCACGTAGAAGAAACTTTCTCTGCAACAAATTTCATTTCCAGCCGTGGCTTCTTTCCATTCTACCATGCAAACACAATCCAACAAACAAAAAAACTTGTAAGGAGATCAAACATTCTTCCCCCTCTTCGGAACGCAAAAATCCAGAAAACAAGAATATTCAAATGCTAAAACAAAATCCAGCAACTTTGACTTGTTCTTCCTATTTCATGCTGCAAAAACTGAAAACTAGCAAGGTAGACAACTAAACCAGTTTTGGTGAATTGCTGCATTACCGAGTTGCTCAAATGCACTCCTAGCACAATTAAAAATTCAGCCAATCGATCCAAGCTTCAACATTAAATCAAAGACAAGCGTAACTCAACAGGCCAACAACTCCAAATACAAATTCTGGCAGCCTCTCATGCGAAGAAAAATGAAAAAAAAAACTTTCTTATAATCTGCTGCAAATTTGTGGCTTACTCTTTGTACAGACCATCCATGAGCTCAAATCAAAACATAATGAGGCAAATATCGCATGTTACCCACTAGTATACCCCAAGACATAAACCATTTAACATGCTCAAACAAGCAAAATATAGTTCGGTGACTGCTAAAAAAAACAAAGTGCAGCAGCAATTTCCAGCCGCAATCTTTCGCATTTTTATCATGCAAACAAATTCATCAACCCAGAAATTATTGACCCAATTTAAAACATGAAATTTTGGGTGCAAGATTAAGATGGCAAATCTGGTTTTGATCATCAACAAAGGAAGGAAATTCATTATCCATCAATAACAAAAGAAGCAAATCTGGCTTTGTGCACCTTCAGCCGCAGCTTTTCTTGCATTTCAACATACAAATGTGTTCACCATATATCAGAGTTTTAACTACCAATCACCAACTAAACTTGTAACTTCATTGTAGCATTGAAACAAGAAAATGGAGCTAATCATCAAAGGTAGAAAGAAAACTAAACAGCACAAGAATGAAACAGAAAAAAACGCAGCAAGCTTTCTGCAATTCGGCACTTTACAAAATCCAGCTTTCAAACACAATCAAATCCAAACACAAGGCTTTAAACTAGGCAGCAAACCATCATCCAAACAAATAGAAAAAAAAACTGAGCAAAATCCAGTGCAAATACAAATAAAATACGTTCAGCAAGTTGAAAAATCTGGAACATATAAAACTGATTTGGCAAGTTGAAATGCATTTTCCAGCAAGTACTTGGGCATGAATCCGAATTTACCTCGGTTAAATCATTGTGTTAAGTACCCAAAACTAACATGCAAGGCTACTTAATGAAATTACTATCATTTCTAGTTCAGATCAAGTTCGGACAGCAACTATAAACATCCACAATTCCAGAAATTCTGTTCACCATCCTCGGATGAACTTGCATGTAGCAGTTTTCTGTTTCATATTTTTTTTTCCTTGCTTAGCCGAACTAATGAACTTCATGCAAAGCTTAATCACCTACTTCTTAGCTAGTTAATCACATTTATAAGCTCAGCCTGCCTCAGGGAAACGAAATTAAAATTGCATTTCCATTTCAGCTTCTCGGCAAAGCTGGAAAATTGGTTTAGCAGTCCAATACTTCCAATAAAAAAAAAATCCAGCCATGCAACCGAAATCCTGCCCATAAAGTTCACATGCAGTACCAAATAAAGAGCTGTCTATCAATTTGGATCCAAAACTAAGCTCAGATCATCACAAATTAGCAAGCTGAAGCTGAAATTTCCAACTCAAGCTCTCGGCAGCTTTAATTCTTTCCAAATCAGTTTTCTTGTAACTTAATTTTGTCATCCAACCGCACAACTCCACATGCATGCTTATAAACAACTTCATCAAGCCATAATCAACTAGCTTAAGTCCAGAAATTACCTCAGCTTAAGGCTCAAATCACGCAACTAGCAGCTGCAAAAATCCTCTACTCTCGGCTGTCCAGAATTTCAGTCCGCAACTCTCCTTCTCCTTTGCTCTAGCTTGCGACTAGTATGAAGACAATATGGCTCCCAATCTCTTTCTAGTTTACAGACGAAAGGAAATGGATGAAAAACTCACACGGACAGCAGCTGCAATTTTTCCTCTCGGCAGCTCACGCACGCAGGGTTGGTTGGTCTGAGTTCAGTGGTTGCAGTTGTAATGATTGTGGTTGAATTCAGCACGGCTCACAGCAAGCTAGTTCACACACGAAACTCTGAAAAATCTCTGCTCCCTCTCGGCTCTCATACACACGGCAAGTTTGATGATTCTGGCTTAGTGTAGTGGCTTCAACTGATGGAGGTGGAAACTGGTGAGGTTGCAGCCGTGAAGTTGGGTGCAAATGGAGTTGATGGTTCCCTGATCTCTTCCCTCAGCTTACGGACAGGGCAGGAACGAAATGGAATTGCAGCTCGCGGCTTCTTCCTTTGGTCGATACTCACGAGGAGCAGCTCTCACTTACTTGCTCTCGGATGCTACATGAAGATGAGGTGCCGTTGTGGTTTGATATGTGAAGTGGAATGATGTTGTCGAGTGTTGGGGTTGCTGAAATGGGAAGCTAAGTCGCGGATGAGGGAAGTGGGGTGTGAGTGGAGTGGAGTGGAGTGCAGTCGGCAATAACAATGGAAGGTGCTAGGTTGAGAAGTGGAAAATGGAACCGGCAGAAATAGAATTGTGATTTTTTGATTTTTTTTTTTTTTTAAATTAATTAATTAATTAATTAAACAACAAAAATGATAATAATAAAACAATAATAATTAATGATGAAAACAACTTAATTAACATTAGATAAAAATAAACTAAAAACAACAAAAAATGCAAATTTCCATTTTTCATTTTCATTTTTTCCTTTTCTTTTGTTTTCGAAATAACCTAACCAAAAAATAAATAAAGTCAAAAGATTGAATTTAAAAAGAAATAAACCTATTTTGTGAACAATTTTCCTTTTTCTCTTTTTTCATGATTTTTCTACGCTAAAACTTAAAAATAAAAATAAAAATAAAAACTAGAAACTAAAAAAAACTAAAAGCAACCACGACAAATGAGAATAAAAAGTAAAAGAAATTACACCAAAAATTTGGTGTCTATAATTACATATTAGAATAAGACATTAATCGGTTTATTAAATCATGTTGTGATCTATAAACTTTTTGTTAAATCATGTTGTGACCATTCGAAAGAAATTGAAACATTTTATGTAAATTCATAAAAACTTTCGCCAAAAAAAACATTTTTATTAAATCATGTTGTGAAAAACTTTCGTCATACTCCACTGTGAAGAATTTGGACTCGGAACAATTCATTCTAATACTTCACTTAATCAGGTTTATTCTTCTTTTCTTTTTCCTATTTAATTTGTATTGCTTGCATTCTTTTTTGCTCCTTTTGCAATTGTGTTTGGGTTAGTTGCTCAATTAGCTTTCTGAATTTTCATTTTCGGTCAATTTAGATCATTTGACTATGTTTTTACTAGCAGTAAAACTTAACAGAATAGTAAATGGATCAATAATGAGAGTTATAAGACCATCATTTATTAATTTGGTTGATTTTCTTCTCACAATGTGCTTACTTTACTTGAAAACATATTTTTATACTTCTAGATCATAACTAAACAATAAGTTTTATGGAGCTATGAAAACGGTGTCTAGCACTACTACTGTAATTCTTCAGTTTTTTTTTTCATTGTGAATCTTTATTCTTCCTTTTCTTATACTGATTTTGCTTTTTTTTTGGCCTATGCTTACAAAATGTCGACCTGTTTCTTCAACTGAAGCTGGCTATTCTATTTGGTGTGCATCTTTTGCTCCAACAAGTTGGCATATTCAGTTCTCAGGTTTGTCTAAGGTCTAAGAAACTAAATTTTTTGCTGCTTTTTTTTGTCTAAGGGATTTGGATTTTATCGGCTGTTGATTATATTATAGGTTGTGTGTCTCATGTTAAAAAGTTTTAAGCTTCAGGCATATTAATTGCTATCTATTTCATTTTTACATGATTGTGAGATACATGATGTAGTTAATGGTTTTCTTTCTGTTATGAGAGTAAAAGCCTTCACATGATAAGAATGAATGTCTGTTCCATATAGAATGCCTTGGATAGTAATCTTCTTTTTTTGTCATGGACTCTGTGATCAAAGAAAATTGTGATAATGTTCCTACTATGATTTCTTAGTTTGATGTGGGTCAAATGATGAGGAAAAAAAGATTGTAGAAAAGATGCAGTTCTTAGATGGAAAAAGAAACGATTAGATAGAGCAATAAAACGTCATAGTGTAGGAACTTTGCCTTCTGCTATTACGTCTTCCTCGCCACCTGTAAATTTGAGTAATATGCAATTGTGTATGCCTGCACTATTCCAGTTTACAGGGAGGCACACTTCCAACCTGACAGAGTATCCTACACAAATGAGTGTGAGATCACAGGCCAAAATATCTCAAACAAACCAACTTTTTGAGGTAGCCTCTTTAGAAAATCAAATTGTAGACCTTGCTAAGATTGTGACTGAGCCTTTATTGTTCAGTCTCTTCCCAGGTTGTCTTTATTCGATATAAATTAAAATAGTACGCAAACTGGTATGGATGCGTTATTTAAATTTGCAAATAGCTAAAGCGTAACTTTGAGACATCATCGGAAAGAGAAAGCTCTTGCATTGAAAGTTCAGAGATCTCAGAAAAAACATTCAAGTCAACAAGAATGTATGAGATCACAGATTATAAGGCCTCTTCCAAATGTCTCTAAATCTGTTCAGCCTCTAATACCGGATTTTGTTAACACATTTTCGCTACCAAATGCAAAGATGAATAGTTTGCAATCATGTATATCTGTCCCGTCGGAATTTTCAATAGCTGAATCTTCCACCTATAGAAATCGACGGAAATAGAGAGTGCTTAAGATGACAGCGAAAAAAATAAGCAAAATCAGCTGGATCAAGCACAGATTATAGGATTTGAGAGTTTGCAACCTCTCATAAGTACAATTGAATAGCATAATCCTGAGGGTGTTGAGATTTTAAATCAGTCTAATCAAGTTGTTCACCAATTACAATCGAATGCGTCTCAGTTTTCAGGTACTTAATATAGCACTGCTTATTAATATAGTTCTTCCCATCAAGTAACTGATTTTATATATCTTCAAAACTCTTTCTATCTTCTTAGAACAGTATAACCAGCTTCTTCCTTTACTTGAAATCAGTGATTTTTTTTCCATTTTTTAAAATTTAAGATTACTTTTTCTACTATAAATTATTTGTTCTAAATGCATGAATTTAAACCCTTTTTCATGTATCATGTAAATTTTTCCATTTTTTAAAATGCATAGACCTTTCACATTAACATGATAACAAACATTTTTAACTTTAAATTGAATATTTTCCAATTATTTAATTTATCTAATTCAAGTGGCTGATATTGGACTCTACTTTACAGGTATACTTGAACAAAATCAAGGGAAAACTAAGAGAAAACGTACAAGTCTTTTAACATTTACATTGTTAAATGACTTGGGTATTTTATATTCTATTATTGTTTATTAAACAAGTTAAGTCATTTAAAATCGATCTTTTATTTATCATAGGAAGAGTTCAAAAAAAAGGGCGAGACCTGTTAGATTGCATTCCAGGTGCGGCAAGCATTCTTCCACAACAACCAGATTGCCCACATTGTGGTGCAAAAAAATTTTTCCATGAAACAGCCAACTTTTGCTATTCTAATGGAGACACAGTGTTAGCTAGCAACCCAATTCCAGCTCCTTTAAAAGAGCTATTAACTTCATCTTTAGAAGAGGCAAAATTATTTAGAATATGTATAAGAACAATTAACAACATTTTTGCTTTCACTTCTTTTGGAGTTAAGTGCGAGAAGAATCCAGCAAAGAGAAATAAAGGTGTCTATACATTTAGGATTTAGGGGCAAGTTTATCACTTCATTAGTGACCTAGTGGCCTCAAAAAATTTGCAGTTGTATTTTCATGATACTGAAAATGAGCTGACAAATCGTTTAAATGCATGTCCAAGGCTAACAGAAAGTATTATCCAGAAGGTTATGAATATCCTTGAACACAATCCATATGCTCGATTTTTTCGTGGTTTAAGAGAAGTTCATAATCTTGATACTTATCGTATTGTCTTGAGAACGCTGCCTGCTGTAGACCAAAGGGTATTTAACAAACCTACGGTCTCCCAAATTGCTGCATTGTGGGTTGAAGGAGAAGAAAATGGGGAAACAAGCCTGAGAGATGTTCGAGTCCATACTCATGGTGGTCATTGTCACAGTATAGAATATTACTATGGCTGTTATGACCCTTTGCAGTACCCTCTTCTTTTTCCTTTTGGTGAACTTGGTTGGCATCAGGGAATCCAAAAAAAAGGAAAAAAGGTCTACAAGAAAAAGACTCGAAATAAGAATTCTGAAAGTTCAATTTCCCCAATGCTTGCTGCTACTGCTGAAGAACTATTACAGATGGAACAAGATGGTAGGTGCAGCCAATCTTATTCATCTATTTGTAGTTCAGTTCAGCATATTAAATTAACTAATTATTCTGTAATTTGTCTACCAGCAATGGCGAAGATTGATAATGATCCAAATTTTGTTTCTGTGAGAGAGTATTATGCTTATAAGTTCTAGATAAGGGATAATGATGAGTCTTTTTTGTTTCATTTTGCTAGATTAATTCTGCAATTTATAGTGGAT
Source organism: Coffea eugenioides (assembly GCF_003713205.1). Lineage (NCBI taxonomy): Eukaryota > Viridiplantae > Streptophyta > Magnoliopsida > Gentianales > Rubiaceae > Coffea > Coffea eugenioides. The sequence continues at coordinate 29,347,686 of NC_040040.1, read as the reverse complement.
ATGTATGTTACGCTTGAATCTCAAAGACTAGATTTTTATAGATCACAACAAGAGGAAATAAGGAGAGAGTTTTTGCAAGGAATACTAAACTTTGTGGCTGCTGGTGAAACACAGGCAGCAAATATTGGTCAGAGAATTTTTTTACCAGCAAGCTTTATTGGAGGGCCAAGAAATATGAGAAGGAAATACATAGATGCAATGACCTTGGTCCAAAAATTTGGCAAACCAGATATCTTCTTGACCATGACTTGCAATCCTAATTGGCCAAAAATAAAAGAACACCTAATTGAAAAAGAAGAAGCACAGAATCGGCCTAATTTGATTGTAAGAGTCTTTCGTGCTAAACTTCAAGAATTAAAAAATGAAATCCTAAAGAAAAGTATTTTTGGTGAAGTGGCAGTCTATACATATGTTGTAGAGGTTCAAAAAAGAGACTTGCCGCATGCACACTTCCTCTTAAATTTGAAATCTCAACATAAAATGTTCAGACCTGAAGAGTATGATAAAATTGTGAGTGCCGAGATTCCAAACAAAGTGAATACCCACACTTATATAGAATGGTTAAAAAACACATGATGTATGATTCATGCGGTGTTTTAAATCCATCAAGTGTGTGTATGACAAAGAATGGCAAGTGTAGGCATTCCTATCCAAAGGATTTTTGTGAGGAAACAACCCAAACTATTAATTCTTATCCAGTATATAGGCGAAGTAATAATGGTGTTAGAGTCAAAGTTAGACAGCATTACTTGGATAATAGATGGGTTGTTCCCTATAATGCCTATTTACTGGCTAAATTTGATTGTCACATTAATGTTGAAATTTGTTCAACAATTTAGGCTGTTAAATACATCTATAAATACATTTTCAAAGGACATGATAGAATCAGTTTTCATGTTAATTCCGATAATCCAAACAGCCATATTGATGAAATCCAGCAGTATCAGGCAGCTCACTGGGTCTCACCACCTGAGGCTGGATGGAGACTTTTTTGTTTTGCTATGGGCGAAATAAAACCTCCAGTAATTCATTTGCAGCTTCACCTAGAAAACTATCAGCCTATAAGTTTCAAAAAGCATCAAAATTTGACCAATGTTGTGAGCAATCCAAGAAACAAAAAGACAATGCTCACTGAAGTCTTCTACATGAATAGAACAGATTTAGAAGCTCAGACTCTGAATTGTACATATTCTGAATTTCTAGACCATTTTGTTTGGCGTCCTGATGAGAAACGTTGGAAAATGAGAGGTCGAGGAAGAATAAATGCAGTCCATCCGACTGAAGGAGAGAGGTACTACCTTAGGCTTCTTTTAACAAAAGTCCGTGCTCTGAAGTCCTTCAAAGACTTGAAGACTTATAACGGAGTATAGGTTAGAACCTTTCGTGAAGCAGCACTTTTAAGAGGGCTGCTTCAAGATGATAACAGCCAAGAACATTGTCTTAAAGAGGCATCTCTCTTTCATATGTCTTATGAATTGAGAAGACTTTTTGCAACCCTTTTGGTATATTCCTGTCCTAACAATCCCAAACAATTATGGTTAAATTTGAGGCTATAATGTTGGAGGATTTTCTAAGGTGTTCAGATTTGACTCCTAGAGAGGTCAGGAAAAAGGTACTGCAACAAATAAGTGGTTTTCTTGAATCAATGGGAAAAAGCATAGCTTCATTTGGATTGGTTCCGAATGATCTATCATCCTTTGATGTTGAGAACCAAACAAGGGAATTGTTACCTGAAAGAAGCATAACAGTTCGTGAAGAAGATCTGAATGCAATTTCTTTGCTTAATGAAAAACAAAGGCATGCATTTGAGATCATATCTCACCGCGTATATGAGAACAAAAGTGGGGCCTTTTTTGTAGATGGCCCTGGAGGCACTGGAAAATCATTTCTCTATAGAGCGTTGCTAGCTGATGTAAGGTCTAAAGGGTATTTAGCACTAGCAACAGCCACTTCAGGAATTGCTGCTTCTATACTACCAGGAGGTAGGACTGCCCATTCACGATTTAAAATCCCAATTGATCTTTTAGAAGGCAGAGCATGTAGAGTTAGCAAACAAAGCAGCCTGGCAGCAATGATTAGAGAATCCAAACTCATTATCTGGGATGAGGCTCCTATGTCAAAAAGATCTGCAATTGAAGCATTAAATGATCTATTGCAAGATCTTATGAACTCATCAGAAATATTTGGTGGAAAAGTTGTCATCTTTGGTGGCGACTTTAGACAAACATTGCCAATTGTTCGCAGAGGAAATCAATCTGAGACTATTAATGCTTGCATAATAAATTCTCCTCTATGGCCTTCTCTTGAAAAATTGTAGTTAACAGAGAATATGAGGGCTCGATTAGACCCCTCATTTACTGATTATTTATTGAGAGTTGGCAATGGAACTGAAAAAATCCAAGATGATAGCTACATAAAGATTCGCTCTTCAATTTTGCTTGAAAATAGTGAGGCTGATTCTGCACTAGATAATTTGATAAATTTAGTATACCCCAATATCATAACTGGATCATCAGATGCTAACACTCCAGTCAACCAAGCAATTCTGTCCACAAAAAATAATTTTGTTGATGAGGTGAATGACATTCTCATTAGCAAATTTCCAGGTGAAGCAATAGAATATCTTAGTTTTGATGAAACCTTAAATCCAAATCATCAGGGACAGTATGAGGACTTTTTGAATTCTCTTTCCCCAAGTGGACTTCTACTACATAGGCTGATCTTGAAGGTTAATGCACCAATAATCTTGCTTAGAAATTTAGATCCCACTGAAGGCCTTTGTAATGGGACAAGATTAATATGCAGGAATTTGAGCCGAATGTTATTCATGCTCAAATAGTTGTAGGTGATTTTGCTGGAAAAGATGTTTTCATCCATAGAATTCCGTTAGAACCTCCCACTGAGGAGCAATACCCTGTCCCATATAAGAGAACTCAGTTTCCAATCCATTTGTGCTTTGCAATGACAGTTAACAAAGCTCAAGGACAAACATTAGATTTTGTAAGTATTTATTTAAGAGAACCTGTGTACTCTCATGGCTAGCTTTATGTGGCGTTATCACGTGCAAGAACAGCTTCACAAGTCAAGTTACTCATTAAGCCTCCATTTTTTGATAAATCCAGAATAAATCAGACAAAAAATATTGTATATAGAGAAGTTCTTGAAGCTTCTCAATTAGCTGTCAAGTAAATGAACATTCTTCTGCTATTTCTTCCATTTTTAATTAATCCTATCATAATTGTACTCTATATTTAGAATCAAATTCATCTTTTTGTACCATTTATAGATAAGCATGGCAAGACGCTACCTTCCAGTGAATGAGGTCGTTGAGGGAGTAAAAGGATGGACAGTATTGGCTCAGGTTGTTCAAAGAGGATATGGTCAGTTGAGTCGATGAGCAAGGCCTGTGAACTACCACCACTTCCTTCTAACAGATTCTGAGGTAACCAAAAAAATAAAGATATTCCTTCAATTTTTGCATATATCTTTGACTCTTTTACAAATTTACAGCTTTTCTTCTTTATGATGCAACAGGGAAGAAAGGTTTCAACAGTCATCTATGGCAATGATATCCATTTTTTTGCTGCCATGTTGATGCCATTCAGGAGATACTATATCTCCAGTGCAGCTCTTCAAAAAGCAGAATCAAGGTATAAGGTCAGTGACTACCCATATTCTTGGGTAATCCATAACAGAACGTTGGTTGAGGAGCATGTTGAGCAGGTTCCGCCGGTTATTCCGTGTCACTTTGAGCTCACAGCATTTGAAAACTTATTCAGATTTGCTGACACAGAAAATTTGCAAAGTAAGTTCATGCTTTATCTTAGATAATCCCAATGTATTCCTTATGTTATTTTCAACTTATCCTTAGATTGAAATATTCTTTTGAATAATAGATATCCAGGGTATTGTCGTGCATGCTTTTCCTTCAAGGGAACAGGGTCTTGATTCAACGACTAGAGACTTGGTTGTTATTAATCAAGAGTAAGCCAACAGGAACAAAAGAATAGACTTTCAATTTACTAAATAAACTTATTACATTCTTTAATTTTTATCATATTTATTGCCTTTTTAGAAAAAGGCCAATGCTTCTTACTCTGTGGATCAAATTTGAAGCAAATGAAGGAGCACAGCTGGCAAACACTATCACAAACAACAACATCATCATAGCTATGAGAGTCAAGTAACTACTTTTAACTATAAGTTACAGCTCCTATTGCTCAAGAAATTATTACTGCTTTGCCTGCCATACTTCAACTTTAATGAACTAATTATATACTATTTTCTTAGATCTATCTCTAACAACAAGGCTTGCATGTTGTCTGCTGGTGAATCCACCAACTCCTCAAGCCACTGTATTAAGGCAATGGTAAGCATATCATGTTTTATAATTATACATAAAAACTGAAAAATATAACATGTCATATTTATGTTCACAAGTATGATCAGAATCGGCAGGAAATTTCACAACTAATTGAGGAGGCCAGTTACAAAGACTCAACCAAATTGCTGCCTCCGCCCAAAAATGATGATATCATTAGTGTTGAGAACGCTGTGAGCATGCTAAAAAATGTAAATACAGTCATTTCAGCAACTGACTTATACTATTTTCTTACCTTTTACATTAGTGAAAAATGAATTACTTAATTTTACATCTAATACAATATAAACTATAGGTCAAGACTGCCTGGATACGAGGAAATACTTCTTTGGCAGCTGAGCAGCGATCTTTCTGGTATGCTGCATGTAGTAACTGTCAAAAAGGCTATAGATGCTAATTTGGAATGGATCATCAGATGTCCATCTTGCAGAGAAGAAAGTGCCATTGAAACCAGGTAAACAAGGCATGCAATTTTACAATAGTGCTCTTAACAATAATTCTATTTTATTTCATTGATTAGCTATTATTCACTGCTATCATATACTAGATGCCGTATTGGAATTATCATTGATGATGGAACAAGTTCAATGTATGCAGTAGTGTTTGGTACAGATGCTGAAAAACTCATACCATTCACAGCAGTACAACTAAGTGAAGTTGATGAACACGTAAGATGCTGAAAAACTCATACCATTAACATGCAATATCTCTATTTTCTTTTGTCTATGGTTGCATTGATTGGCCTGCAAATCTGGTAATGTCCCTCTGGTTATTTTGCTATTCTTTCCAAGGACAAGACTCAATCGTAGTCAAAAAACAAAATTCCTAACTGGAACTAGCTAAAAGTTTCTTTTATCCAGCATTAAGATAGCCCATGTCACCTTCAATCTATGTTACTATTAAACTTTCTTCTGAAATTGTATCATGTTTACATTTTCTGGTAGTCTATAAAATTTCTGAAAATACAGGGTATTGAACTTTTTTTTTTTGTTCATTTGCAAAATATAGGGTGTTGAGGTTTTTTCTGAAATTGCATCTGCAATTGATAACCGTCAAGTCCTATGCTTTGTCCGCCATTTCGACTCAGATTATCAAAGACAGAAAGATGATAAGTATAGCATCGTCAAAATATACACTGCTGAAGAATTGGCTGAAATCAACCCAGCAATCACGGGCACAACTGCCTCTAATCCTGTGGAAGAGCCTGTTCTAACTGCTTCAACCATAACTGAGAAGCTAACCAACAGTATTGAACAGGTTGACTTAATTGCTCGCTCCACTTTCACTGACCAACCTGCCACTGAAGGGCAATTCTTCAGCCCAACAACAAAAATGATCCTAGATTCAATTGGGCACAAGTCTGATAATGCAGATAAACCAATCTCTTCAAACATTGCTGCAAAAAGAAGCTTAATTTTTGAAACTCCAATTCCCAGAACTAATGTAACTTCTACAGAGAAGACAACCATTGAAGTTGTTCCCTCAATTGCTGCAAAAAATGGTCCTGAAGACAACAAGCCTGCATCTTCAAAATCTGCTCATATGAGCCCTCTCAAGAAGCCACGTGAATCTGCAAAATGAAGCAGCCACACAGATTCATGTCCTCTTTTGTTCATCCTTTTGTTGTTCATCCTTTTGTTCATCATGGATGCTACTGAACTTTTAGCATGCTATCTTTTGCCATCTATGACTAGAAGTTAATGGATCCTAATAGATGATATTATGTAACTAAAATGAACTTTGAAAAAGACTATTAGCATGCCAATGTATCTCTACTTGGAACTTAATTGTACTGGAAGGTGTGTAACAGCTACTGAAATTGTTGACAGCTATCTATAAATGGTAATTATGGTATTATGTACCTATTTTGCAACTAAAATTGTTACATATGCTTTTTCAATGATCAGTATTTTTGGGAGGGCCAGCCTGGTTCCTCTAGTTATTATATAAGATCGGGTTGCTTTTTGCTATGGTAGCTTCAAGAGCTACCACGTGGTGCAATGAGAGGTGTGAGGAGCCTTCTTTGTTTCCTTCTTTTGCTTTCAATGCAAATATATAAAATTTTTTCCTCCCCTCTAATTATTATGCAGAGCGAATTAACCAGCCTAGTCAAGGAACATTTAAGTCCATAATGGCTGATTGTTTATTACTTCTTTAGTCAAGAATAAACAATTTATTGAGAAATATTTGATACTAATAAATTTTATCCAAAAAATAAATTTACGAATTATTACTTTGGATAAATGTATAAGCGTAATAGATTTAAGTGCAAGTGCAGTGTTAATTATTCAGAGTGCAACCTCATTTATTTTTTTGTAGTTTTTAAAAATGATTTGGATTTAAGGGAAAATAAAATACAAAAATTAATTTTTTGCATTAAAAGTAGAAACATCATGGAAGAGATTTAAATGGTATGTTAATTATTTGGAAATCAAATATAACTACATCGCCTGGTTGAATGAGCATTTGGTTGAACAACAGCAGAATGCTTATTACTTCTTTAGTCATTAATAAATAATTAATTGAGAAGTATTTGATATTAATTTTTTTGAAAAATAAATTTCTGATTTATTACTTCAGATAAATGTATAAGCATAATAGATTTTAGTATAAATGCAAGGTTAATATTCAAAATGCAACCTATTTATTTTGTATATATTTTTAGAATTATTTATACTTTAAGGGAAAATGAAACACCAAAATCGTTATTTTTTCTAATGAGAGTAGAAACATCATGAGAAGGGGTTTAAATGCTAGGTTAATTATTGACAAAGCATATATAAGTGCATCGCCTGCCTCAATTTGTAATTTTATTTAATTTTATAAACACTCTCCTTATTCTTTGGGATTATGGACAGGAAGAGATACAAAAAATTAATAAATTTTTCATGATACCGAGAGATTGGATAAGAGATAATTTAACTAATGGCATAGAAATGAAAACAAATACGCCAGTTATGAGCTTTATCTATTTAGAAAGTAATTTTTTAGGTTTTATTTGTCTAGAATTTATTGGAAAAGATATGTTAAAACTTATATTTTTACAGTATGGGGAAAAATATTAAGATGTATAAATCATATCTCTGATAAATATTTAAAAAGAAATATGGAAAAATTATTTTTTGTAGTAAGACTACAAGTGTTGTGCTAGGGAATATATATAATCTATTTTACATAATTAAAATGAAACAGTCAGTCTAAGAATTATCATTTTTAGCTAAGCCATAGTTAATTACAAAGCAACTTTTAACGTTTTTATTTATTTGAGATTTTTCAATTTTTTAAAAATATTTTTGATATCTTGCTTAACTTCGGGCCATTGGATTTGCAGTGGTTAATTGTTTTCCAATTGTAACCGTGAGATCATTCAATGGTAAAATTTAAACAATCTTTACAAGTCATAGGCCATTGTTTTACTTCCTTCAATCACATGTTATGATTGGATGTTTACTATTTGCTAAGAGTTAGGTTGTCCTTTATATAAATTTCAACCACTTGACCAATTGTTCTTTGTACTTTTATCATACATTCACCATTAGATGGGACCATGAATCAATGGATGATTTACTTACCATTAACTACTTTTTTAGATGAAATTTTTGACAATAGTAAACAAGAAGGCTACGTTTGAACTTTGATGAAACAGATTAAAGCTTGGAAGTTTTTTTTTTTTTGATTTTGTTTGGTCTCAGCTTCCTTCTCGGTAATTTCCGTAAAATAGAGAACACAAGTTCTGCAGCTTCTCCTTTTCCTATTGCTCGGTAACTCTTGTTTGCATTGTTCTTATGTTTAGTTAGTTATCAGTTATTTGGCTTGTAATATGCTTCTTTGCGTGAATGTTTAATGCTTTATTTTTGTGCCTTCTAGCTCATTACTCTGCACCTCGGATTTCCAGATTGTTTACTACCAACGAGTACATTCCAATGGGCACGCACATCCTACCCGTAGAAGTAGATTTTACCCAAAAAAGTCTTATGTTGAGAAACAGACACACAAAGAGAATACAAGAAAAAAAAAATGAATCCAAAACTAATGAAAATTGTTATAAGCATTTCCCTTATACACACACATATATATTCTACATCAATTAAACTTTTTCTTTTTTAAAATAAGATTATGACCTCTATAAATAAATCTTGTAAACAAATTATATACACTCATATTTGGGCGTAATTTTTTCAATAAAATTACTTACTTAGCTCTTAAAATAATATTTTATATATGTATATAAAAATAAAAATAAAAAATATATGCTGTGTGGGTCAGGTTGTGACGACTCGGCCGGACCCTAAGGCAAACTAAAGGGTTAAGCGGACTGCCTACCTGCCTCTCGTTAGGACTCATATTAACTTGAGAGATAACATTTCAGTAACTAAAGCCATTAACAGTCCATCATACTTAAGTACATCCCAAAAAAGTAAAGATATGTTAGTCTAAACCGTTTAATATATATATATAACCTTTGAAAATAAAAGTTACAATAACTATAACATTTAAGTACTAAAGGAATCTTCCAAGTACAATTTCGGGTCCCGACTTAACTCTTGGCTACTCCCTATTCCCGTCCTCCCTTCTTGTAAGAAAAACAAACTAAATGGGTTGAGCAAAACCCTATGAGGTTTCCCAAGCAAGCAATAATCATCAAACACTTAACACGTAATCAAAATTAAGCAAGAAAAAAACACTTTATTGAATAAAGTACAGAACACTTCATTGAACAATTACTTTCAAAAGGATACGGCGCTCGCATTAGAGCCATTTTAATACATTGCACACTCCACAGAACTCCTCCTTATAACCTCCAAAATAGTAAACACTTCCCTCACTTAGATGGTTATATCAGTTCAGTAATTTGCTACTCCGTGGTAATACTCGAGCATACTGAAAAACTTATGCAAAACCACCGTCCTATCCGACCAAAGCCTTTTGTTGGCTCGAATAATCCATTGAACAAAGGGTTTTGGAGCCCAATTCAGCTGAAACGATGAAGTACGTACACGGCTTACAGTCATGCATATTATAATAACACTTGATCAATTATCAACCTTTAATCTCAAATTAAGTCGAGTGCGATCAAATACACTCCCGACTTAGAAGGCGAGAGACAATTGAAAGCACTTCACATTAAAGCACTAGTATAATCATATAGCCATTGTTTAAGTAGCACATAGCCAATTTAAACACACAAATGTGGAAACACTCACCTAAAGTAGCTAGAATTCATTTCTCGGTGCTCGGTCCCTCCTTCAGTTCACCCTCGGCCCTTGAGATATTTGTAAATTTATTAGATTATTTGTTAAATTTCCTAAAGTGATGTTTAAGTGTAATACTTTGTGAAATTAAGGGTTTAAGTGATTATTCTAGCTATTTAGGCTTACTTGATTCTTTTAACTAAACTCAACTTAATATGATACAATTGGCTAAAAGTGTGTGTGTGTATATATATATATATACATACCTATATGTATGATCCAAGATGTTTAAATGTATACATTTTATTTCTTTTGTTTCGAGGTAATCTTAGTACTTATCTTATTACAGTAAATCCTAGTTTCAAAGTTTAGGTAACTTAACCCCCTTTAAGTCTTAGAGTTCTATATTTTATCAAAATATAGTAAGTTAAGGTGATTAAGTGGTAGTTACAACTTACCTTTTCTTATAAAAGTTGGAATCTAGGTCCTAAGGGTCATTTTAGAAATCAAAGTTCAAAGTTGATAAATTTCCTAGAGATTGGCAGCTTAGTACTACTATGAGCTTCCTTGATTTTATCCTATATTTTGGATGAATTTTCACAAGTAAAACTGTTATAAGATGGTTTGAAGAGATTTTGGTCAGTTTTGGTTCAAGTTCCATTTTAGAATTCAAAATTAGACTCAAAATCTAAGCACTTGTTTTAGAATAATTCGAAACAGTTTTCCAGCAATGGGTAGTCAAGTTTCTTCCTTTAGTTTGCTATTTTCTTGCTTAAACTTCCTCAAATTCAAGGTACATTTTACTATCATTCGGTTATAGATCGTTTTGGTTAAAACTTAGCTAAAATTTCCAGAAAAACTCAGCAATACAAATCGAATTCATCCAATCAATCCAAATCTGCCAAACAGTTTAGCATGCTCGACCAGCTCTCATTTCTTTTCTAAGATTTAGTTATTTCCTCCCAAATCAGGACAATCGCAATATACAGAGTAAAACAGAGGAGTAGGGATGTTTGTTGATCAATATATGCGTAAATTTCAATTTACAAGATGAAATCTAAGCTTAAGAAAATATAACAACATTCTCGGGTTCAAAGTTGAAGTTTCCGGCCATATATCTTCACCAACATTTCATTTAATGCATCAAACATCAATGAAATTTGACATGCATTTACATAAACATTGCAATAAGATTAAGTAGCTTTCACATCTAGCAAAAACTTCTCGTCAAATTCCAGTTTTAAACCAGAAGATTCATCATTGGTCAAGCTAGAAATTTTCCAGCAGCCATGCAATCCTCCAAACAAGAATTCCAGCCACAAGAGGTAAGCTTTTCATCGTAAAACTTATAGGCATCACCAAATAAAGAATATACAGAGCATAAAGCACGGATTCCAGTCATAATCTAGCAAAATTCTTTTAAAAAACCAAAATTGCAGCTTTTCTATCAGACAACATGCCGAAACTTTAAATAAAGAATTTTTCCAGCTTTGATGATTCTTTTCTTGGTTCTAACTCAACCAAAAACATTACTAACTAGAAGTAGCAGGAAATTGAAGAAGAAAAGTAATTAACTGCCTCTAATTTCTTCACGTTTGTGGACTAGAAAGTTCAGTTCTCTGTCCCTCTCGAATCCGTAGCTAACTGAGCTAGAGTTTCCTTGTTTTCTTGGCTGATGTTTACAGTTGAAGGGATGAAGAAAGCGCCTAATTCTCTTGTTGTTTCTTTTCGGATTTAACAGGTTAAGGAAGAAATAAAGGTTGTGCTTCTTTTACTCTTCCTTTCGGCTCTAATGGAAGGCTAATGACACGTACTAGTAGTTTGTATAACTCTCGGTTCTAATGGCGGACAAAGGCAAGTGTTAGTAGTTTCGATTTTCTAACGGAAGACAATACCAAGTACTGGTAGTTTCTTTCGGTTTCTAATAGAATAGAAGATGCAACATTTTGCTTCTTGTATGTTAGACATTTACATGCATTAGGACAAGTGTCTTCCACATTTTTTTTGCTTTTTTTTTTCTAATACCACCACAGATTCTAACTAATACTAATGTTTTATGGTGTAAAGGATACAATTTCTCCTAAGGTGTATCAATTCATTTGTTTATTAAAAGGAGCAATGACCACGTAAATCAATCAATAACAAAAGGAAAAATGTAACATGCTCTAATTTTTAAATAAGACATGAAAATTTTCAGACTCTCACGCTCTCTCTCCCTTAAAAGAATTTCGTTCTCGAAATTCTGTCCTGTGCTTATAAAAGTTTTGAATAAATTGATGATAGGATCCCGCTAAACCAAGAAACTATGAATTTCAGTAGGGTTTTTTTTGGTTATTTCCAATTGATAATAGCCTTTACCTTAACCAGATCCATAGTGGTTCCTTCCTTGGAAATGTATACCCTAGAAACGACACTTTTTCCAACGAAATCTCACACTTACTGAGCTTAGCATATAACTAATGCTTCCTTAAAGTTTACAATACCATCCTCAAGTGCTGCTCATGTTCCTCCCAAGTTTTCGAATGCATCAAAACATCGTTGATGACTATTGGCACGAATTGATTCAAATATGGCCTAAAGAACCCAATGCATTAAATTCATGAATGTCGTTGGGGCATTAGCTAATCCAAAGGGCATCACTATAAACTAATAATGTCCATATTGTATATTAAAGACCGTCTTAGCTATATCTTCCATCTTAATTTATAGTTGATAATATCCCTTCCTAAGATCTATCTTAAACAGTACCACTATTCCTTAAAGTTGATCAAATAACTTGTGAATATATAGCGAAAGGTATTTATTCTTAACTACAACATTATTTAAACCCCAATACTTTATACACAGTGTCAACCCTCCATCTTTCTTTTTGACAAACAATACTGGCACTTCCCACGAGAATACACTGGGTCGTATAAAGCCTGGTTCCAATAGATCCTGTAACTGTATCTCTAACTCCTTAAGTTCAACTGATGTCATACAATAAGGTATCTTAGAAATAGGATTTCTTTTAGGCATCAATTCAATCTTAAATTCTACTTGTCTCTCGATTTGATAGGGAAAAGAAACAAGCAAAAACTTGTCTCGGTTGCCAAGGAAAAGGAACATGCAAGAATAAGTTTTTGTCTTGCTAAAAGCATTAGATTGTTTTGAACAGATGGCAAAAGGAAAATGATGACAAGTGTCATGGTTCATGACAAATGTCTAAAACATATACCAATAAAAATTTAGCCTTACACTTTCCTCTCATTTCACTATTACCCTACTAGTTTTCTTCAAATTGATCATAGCCTGTTTCACACTAACTGTCGGGTACAAATATCCCATTTCAAAGTCAATAATGTATCATGGACTCTCAAAATAGTCGAAGTGATAATATCTTCAAATGCATTTACAAGTCCAATTACCTCATCAGTAAAACTAATCAAAGATTCCTTAGTAAATTGTAGATCTACTACATCCGATACCAAATCAAATAGTATGATCATTATCTAAATACATCAATGGCTCTTAAGTATTCTAAATGAACTCAAACATTTCATACATTGGGTTTTCTAATAACTCAACAACTAGGTATTTTATCATATTGGACATTAGCCCCAAATAATCTTCCAATAAATTTTAAGGAGTCACAATTTCATTGAGAACTCACATATAATTACTTGCAAATGGTAGCATACTAATCACATGGCAGATTTATCAAACCTATCTCAGCTCAAGTTGTCTCCTTACAAGTTAAAGCTATTCACAGCCGCATGGTCCTTACTTAAACTACTATTCACTCAAATTCCAAGTCTGAAAACCATATTTTACCATTGAAGGACTAGTAAAATTATTCATCTTAAAATGGAGAATTTGAACTAATTTTCAAGATCTCACTACTGCCTCTTCACCTTTAACTCTCAAAAGTTAGCCTTGATATCTTGGGTTCAACTTCCCTAAATTCAATCATGATTTCTAATTACACAATAATGCAATATACTAAATCCTTCCCAATTTGCAAATACACCATTGAATGAAATATTTGGTATTCGGGTACAAGAATCCGAAAATAAGATACAACTCAAGCCGGCCGATCCCAAGAGTAAATCAACCATATTTGGAATTCCTACCCGACATACAATTCTAATTTTCCCGAGTATCATGATAAAGTTTTTACGCCTAATATACTAAAATTCATAGTTCAATAATCATGTCCTACCTTATGCTCAATAAGAGCACTTTGTCCCTTGCACTCATTCACGTAATCGAGACCATAACACCACTTGGCCCAAACTCACCTCGCGTAGAAACCACGCGAGATTGCTCTGATACCACCTATGACGATCCGGCTGGATCCTAAGGCGAACCAAAGGGTTAAGTGGACCACTTGCGTGACTCTTATCAGGACTCCCTCACTCACATTAACTTGAGATATAACATTTCAGTAACTAAAGCCATTAACAGTCCATCATACTTAAGTACATCCCAAACAAAAGTAAAGATGTCTTAATATATATATATACTTATAACCTTTGAAAATAAAAGTTAGAATAACTATAACATTTAACTACTAAAGGAATTTTCCAAGTACAATTTCGGGTCTCGGCTTAACTCCTAACTACTCCCGTTCTCCCGTTCTCCCTTCCTGTAAGAAAAACAAACTAAATGGGTTGAGCAAAACCTAGTGAGATTTTCTAAACAAGCATTAATCATCAAAAACTTAACACATAATCAAAATTAAACAAGAAAAGAACACTTCATTGAATAAAATAAAGAACACTTCACTGAACAATCACTTTCAAAAGGATACAATGTTTCCATTATAGCCATTTCAATATACTACACACTCCACCGAACTCCCCCTTATAACCTCCAAAACAGTAAACACTTCCCTCACTTAGATGACCATATCAGTTCAGTAATCTATTACTCTATGGTAATACTCGAACATATTGAAACACTTACCCAAAGCTACCGTTCTATCCGACCAAGCCCTTTTGCTGGCTCAAATAGTTTATTGAACAAAGGGTTTTGAGGCTCAGTTCAGCAAGTACGATGAAATACGTACACGGCTTACAATCATGCATACTTACAAAAACACTTGATCAATTATCAATCTTTAACGAGTTAGAAGACGAGGGACAATTGAAAACACTTCACGATAAAGCACTAGCATAATCATGTAGCCATCGTTTAAGTAGCACATAGGCAATTTAAACACACAAATGTGGAAACACTCACCTAAAGTAGTAAGAATTCACTCCTTGATGCTCGGCCCCTTCTTCGGTTCATTCTTGGCTCCTGAGATATTTGTAAATTTATTAGATTATTTGTTAAATTTCCTAAAGTGATGTTTAAGTGTAATACTTGGTAAAAATAATAGGTTTAAGTGATTATTCTAGCTGTTTAGGCTTACTCGATTCTTTTAACTAAATTCAACTTAATATTATACAATTAGTTAAAAGTGTATATATATATATATATACCTGTATGTATGATCCAAGATGTTTAAATGTATACATTTTATTTCTTTTGTTTCGAGGTAATCTTAGTACTTATCTTATTACAGTAAATCCTAGTTTCAAAGTTTAGGTAACTTAACCCCCTTTAAGTCTTAGAGTTCTATATTTTATCAAAATATAGTAAGTTAAGGTGATTAAGTGGTAGTTACAACTTACCTTTTCTTATAAAAGTTGGAATCTAGGTCCTAAGGGTCATTTTAGAAATCAAAGTTCAAAGTTGATAAATTTCCTAGAGATTGGCAGCTTAGTACTACTATGAGCTTCCTTGATTTTATCCTATATTTTGGATGAATTTTCACAAGTAAAACTGTTATAAGATGGTTTGAAGAGATTTTGGTCAGTTTTGGTTCAAGTTCCATTTTAGAATTCAAAGTTAAACTCAAAATCTAAGCACTTGTTTTAAAATGGTTCGAAACAGTTTCCTAGCAATGGTGGTTAAGTTTCTTCCTTTAGTTTGTTATTTTCTTGCTTAAACTTCCTCAAATTCAAGGTACATTTTACTATCATTTTGTTATAGATCGTTTTGGTTAAGACTTAGCTAAAATTTCCAGAAAAACTCAGCAATACAATCGAATTCATCCAATAAACCCAAATCTGCCAAACAGTTTTGCATGCTCGACCAGCTCCCATTTCTTTTCTTAGATTTAGTTATTTCCTCCCAAATCAGGACAATCGCAATATACAGAGTAAAACAGAGGAGTAGGGATGTTTTTTTATCAATTTATGCATAAATTTCAGATTACAAGATGAAATAAGATGAAATTTAAGCTTAAGAAAACATAACAGCATTCTCGGGTTCAAAGCTGAAGTTTCCAGCCATATACCTTCTCCAACATTTCATTTAATGCATCAAACATCAACCAAATTCGACATGCATTCACATAAACATTGCAATAAGATTATGTAGCTTCGAAATCCCGCAAAAACTTCTTGTCAAATTTCAGTTTTAAACCAGAAGATTCATCATCGGGGCAAGCTGGAAATTTTCCAGCGGCCATGCAGTCCTCTAGACAAGAATTCCAGCCACAAGAGTTAAGCTTTTCACCGTAAAACTTACAGGCATCACGAAATAAAGAATATACAGAGCATAAAAGCATGGATTCCTTTCATACTCTAGCAAAATTCTTTAAAAAAAAAAAAACCAAAATTGCAGCTTTTCTATCGGACAGCATGCCGAAACTTTAAACAAACTTTCGAGCTTTGATGATTCTTTTCTTGGTTTTAACTCAACCTAAAACATTACTAACTAGAAGTAGCAGAAAATTGAAGAAGAAAAGTAGTTAATTACCTCCGGTTTCTTCACGTTTGTGGACTGGAAAGTTCAGCTGTCTCTCCCTCTTGAATCCGTAGCTAACTGTGCTAGAGTTTCCTTGTTTTCTTGGCTGATGTTTACGGTTGCAGGGACGAAGAAAGTGCCTAATTCTCTTGTTGTTTCTTTTCAGTTTTTAACAGGTTAAGGAAGAAACAAAGGTTGTGTTTCTTTTACTCTTCCTCTCAATTCTAATGGAAGGCTAATGCCACGTACTAGTAGTTTGTATAACTCTTGGTTCGAATGGTAGACAAAGGCAAGTGCTAGTAGTTTCGGTTTTCTAATGGAAGACAATAACAAGTACTGGTACTTTTTTTCGGTTTCTAATAGAATGGAAGGTGCAACATTTTGCTTCTTGTACGTTAGACATTTACATGCACTAAGACAAGTGTCTTTCACTTTTTTTTTTCTTTTTGTTTTTTCTAATACCACAATAGCTTCTAACTAATACTAATGTTTTATGGTGTAAAGCACACAATTTCTCCTAAGGTGTATCAATTCATTTGTTTATTAAAAGGATCAATGAACATGTAAATCAATCAATAACAAAAGGAAGAATGTAACATGCTCTAATTTTTAAATCAGACAATAAAATTTTCGGGCTTTCACACAGGTACTCACAGATTTTTAATCCTTTGTACCTAACCCATGCTATATATTAGCAGGTAGGCAACCATTTTCTGACTTGATCAAATAATACAAATCGAATACCTTATTTTTTGGAGTGAATCGGATCGGGTCCCATGGATATTCGGATCATCACGTATTTTTGCCCATCCCAAATCTATAAAGTGTATTCCTCTTTTTACTCGAATTGGAAGTATTAATTAAGCTTGTCAATTAGATTATGTGAATTGGATTTTGACATGTTTAAACTCAACTCATATAAAAACATCATTCTTTTGAGCCCAAATTCAACTTATGCTCGCTCACAAAAAAGGTCGAGCATTCAACTTAATTCGGATAAACCTAAACTTATGTCATGTATTTTTCATGTTTAGAAAATCTACTTAAACCAAATAGCCAGCTAATCCATAGATGTTCTTAATATCTAAAAGAAGTTTGAATTTCATGACAAAAAAATATAGTTTACCATAACACCCATAAATGTATCAACTAGAGATTGAAAAGGAACAATTTACCACAAATTAGCCATCTAAATTTCAATTATTTGACTGGATTTAGATAAATAAATCTTCTTAAATCCCACATATGATCCTTAGTATATAAATGTTGTTTGGGTCGAGAATTAAGTGGACTAAATTCAGTACAATCCAAATTTAGCTCATATTTAAATCGTGCAAAATATTTTAGCCCAAACTCACTTTAACTTACATTGCATGAGATTCAATCCGCTCCATTTAGGGTCAATCGGATTAATTTCGGGCCAGCCCAACCCAATACAAAGGTCTAATATTAAGTTTTAGAATCTTTCATTGTACTCTTATATAGGTAGCGTTTGATAAAAAATTTTTCAATCTTACTTCTGATTAATAGTAATCTGTATGCCAATATTGAAGGTGTATTAATTTTTGTGTATGTATTGTGCGTTTGAGTAGGTGTTTATGTGTAAATCAACTTAGGAAACTTCTTTAGATGGGAAAAACATCAAGAAAATCAAACTAATTAGTAATGTGTAATTCATTGAGCAAATTGATAAGATTCAAAGGTTAAAGGAGCAATAGGTAATTTAAATACATATTGAACAAAAGAAGAGCATATTTAAACTTTTGTCCTTTTTCTTTAGGGATAATTGCAGAAACCTCCCCTGAGGTTTCTGACATTTGCACTGACCTCCCCTGTGGTTTGAAAAATTACACTGACCTCCCCTGAGGTTACTAATCCTTTGCAAATTTAGTCCAAACGATTAAAAGATTGTTTTAGGGAGTGAAATTAGAATTTTTTACCAAATTTGTCCTTTGTACTACATGTCCAATGAATGACAAAATACTACAAATCAATTAACAATTAATAAACTTTAAGGAGTATAGTTTATAGGCAAATATGCATTACCTATTTAAAGTAACAGCTCTTTATGGGTATTTTACTTTCAAACATTTAATTTAATACAAATATTTACACTCAAATACATATTTGTATTTACTTTCAAATATTTAATTTTTGTTAAATACAAAAACTACCAATCTCTCTTCCGTAAAAATATTAATATAACGCTTTTTCAATTTTAGTTGCAAACATTTATGTATTTAACATAAGTTAAATGATTTAGAATAAAATACCCATAAAGAGCCAATACTTTACTCATGTAATGGATGAAAGTCATAAAAAATTAATACTTTATGGGTCATTTTAAAAAAAAAATATTTAATTTATATTAAATAAATAATCTACCGATTTCCTTTTTGCAAGAATATTATTGTAACACTTTTTGAATTTTATTAACAAACATTGATATATTTATCATAAATTAAATGTTTGAAAGTAAAATATCCGTAAAAAGCCGGTACTTTAAATGAGTAATGCATATTTGCCTATAAAGAGCCGGTAACTATTTAAAGTACCGGTTCTTTAAGGGTATTTTACTTTCAAACATTTAATTTAATACAAATATTTATGCTCAAATACAGATTTGTATTTATTTTCAAATATTTAATTTTTGTCAAATACAAAACCTACCAATCTCTCTTCCGTAAAAATATTAATATAACACTTTTTCAATTTTAATTACAAACATTTATGTATTTAACATAAATTAAATGATTCAGAATAAAATGCACATAAAGAGCGAATACTTTACTCGTGTAATGGATGAAAGTCAAAAAAATTTAATACTTTATGGGCCATTTATTTTTTAAAAAAAAATATTTAATTTATATTAAATAAATAACCTATCGATTTCCTTTTTGCAAGTATATTACTATAACAATTTTTGAATTTTACTTACAAATATTGATATATTTATCATAAATCAAATATTTGAAAATAAAATACTCGTAAAAAGCTGGTACTTTAAATGAGAAATGCGTGTTTGCCCATAAATTATGCTTCTTAAAATTTATTAATTGTTAATTAATTTATAGTTCTTTGTCATTCATTGGATACGTAGTACAAAGGGCAAATCTGGTACAAAATTTTAATTTCACTCCCTAAAATAATATTTTAATCGTTTGGACTAAATTTGCAAAGGAGGTTTCTGCAAATGTCAGAAACCTCAGGGGAGGTTTCTGCAATTATCCCTTTTCTTTAGGGATAATTTTGGAAACCTCCCCTGAGCTCTTGGATAATTTCAGATAGCTCCCCTTAGGTTTTAGAAATTACACCAACCTCCCTTACTTTCACTGTTTATGCTTCAAATAGGCCCAATAGCCTATCATTTCCTTCAAATACCCTAAACTACCCTTTTTACCCAAAAAATTAAAAAAAAAAAAAAAGAGCTTTGCTGAATGTTGGTTGCATCTGTTGATTGCCTTCTTCCAAATTAGACTATTACAAAAGTCATGAAATCTTTTCTACCAAAAAATAAAAGACAAAAATAAGGAATTTGATGATTGTGATCTTTTAAGTAACACTATTAGGAAAATCAAGCAACCACCCCAATTTGAATCAAAACCAATTCCAACAACTGTGGGTATCCAAAAAACCACAATCCAATTTATATCCCGCAACCTAAACAAATCTCGCCACTTGTTGCCAAATTTGATAAAACTCAACCTCAAATTTTACCCAAAACAACAATTCATCAACAATTAAGCCCACTCTCAAATCCCCTTCCCTCTTTCTCTCATTGCAGCCATTTTTTTCAGCAAATCATTGTCTAAAGCCCAATATCCATCTCTCAAACTTTTGATATTTGATATCACCAAGTTTTATCATCCATAATCAACCAAAATCGAATAAAATAGATGCAAAATAATCAAACCCACTACACTTAGAATAGGAGAAAAAAAAGAGAGATGAGCCTAGTCACATTTGCAAAAGAGAAAGGGAGATGCAAGGGAAATCAAAAAAAGGAGAAGGGAAGGGAATGGAACAAAGCACAAGCTAGGGTTGATGGACAAAAATTGGTCTTGAAGTAGAGGAGAAAAGTTGGGGAAAGGGGATTGGGAAAGTGGTTGTAGGAAGATGGGCACAGGGAAAGCGAGCAAAGGTAGAAGGCAGAAACGTAAAAGCCTAAAAAATAAAATTAGTTGATTTTTTTTCTTGGATTTCTGAGCTTCTTTTTTCCAAAAAAAAAAGTCTTTTGAGTCCTATTAGGGATAGTAGAGTACTTTTGCACTAATAGGGGAGATATGTATAATTTTAAAATATTGAGGGGAGCATCCTGAGGTTATTAAGAACCTCAAGGGGGGTTTCCGAAATTATCCCGCCCGTGCACCATTGGTCCACAACTAGCCGCCAAACCCCGCTTACAAAACGTGAGGTTGGAAATTAAAGATGGATTTAACGTTGAACGAAACGTGCAACATGCTGTCGTTATTCATCCAAATTCCATTCCCACGTTTGGACATGCCACTTAACCCCTTTGAAAGTTAGGGGCGCAATGGGTTGGTGGAAAATGAGTTAGGTGCTGATGCAAAGAGCAGTTGAGGCCTGTAATCTCTGATCTAGGGACCACAGAAATGATGGAGAAGTGATCCGAAAACTAGAGAAAGTTTATTGACTTGAATGATGATGGGAAGAGAGAGATTACAGAGAAATGTGAAAATGCAACTTTACAAACGAAATCCAATGCTGCCATAGACTTCCAGCTTCACTTTTTATAAGTGACTAAGGCGGTGATTGTAAGTCGGCTAACAAACTTATGACGTCAACTGACGTCATAAGATTCGTACAAATCACTGACTAACCTATTGTAACTAACTCCAGTTGTACTAACTCCATGCACGCACATGCAACCCCATGCACTCAGGCCAACCCCATGCACACGCCATTTCACGTGTATCAATTGTGGCGACCCCACTTCCCCCTAAGGCGAACCAGAGGGTTGGCGGGCCGTCTGCCTAGCTCTCGCCAGGACTCACGCAAGCAATCTAGCCCAAATCCTCCCGGAGAATAACCTAAGCTATTACAACACCGTTTCCTTCCAAATAGACTGATAACTAAATCCTCATTAACTTCAACGATAACAGCATTTTTAAGATAGCCAAACGTCGACTCTTAAATACCTCCCGCGTTACACATCAGGCAACAAAAACATACAATCCAAATACATTAATACAACCCAAATAACAATTCCAGGGTTTACACTTTTCCAGCTTCAAGAGGCAATCCAAAATAAAAGATACAATGTTTAACTCAAACTACAAGCATAAAAGTGAAATTAGATTTCAAGTCTTGTTCAAGAGCCAGGACCTGTCAAGGAAAACAAATAAACGTGGGGTGAGTTAAAGCTCAGTGGTGCCCCAAAACATGCAATTAAATAAAACAACTAACACGTATTGATTTCAATCTGAAGTAAACAACTAGGAAAGCGCATAACAGTACAAAGTAGGATACGGGGGCTCTCAGAAGCCATTTTCCGCGCTTGATCAAAATTTACCGTAGTTGACCCTCCGTCAACTCTCACTACTTACGGTCCATGTAGAACTCCTTATTTTACTTAACTCCGGCCACCGAACAAACCCCAGCTCCGGGCCCGCACGACAAGATAGATGAGAGCGGTAGTACTCGAGTATACTCCCTGGATAAACTAGTCGAGGAATTCACCCAACGACGTTACGTCCAACACTTATAGACTGGTCGAGGGATTCACCCAACGACTTTACGTCCGACACTTGATTTTTATAGACTGGTCAAGGGGTCCACCCAACGACTTTACGTCCAACACTTGATTTTTATAGACTGGTCGAGAGGTCCACCCAACGACTTTACGTCCAACACTTGATTACCAGGTCAGGATAAGAGGCCCTCCCACCCTTAAGATGTGGTACATTCCCCTGCCTAGTAACTTTAACACTTAGCAAGCGCAAGCAAGATATTCACGAAAACACTTCACACAAGTCACCACTCGAACGGCTAGTGTGATAAAGTACACACTGCTCACTTCGATGGATCAGAAATCATTTTTGACAATTACCACATATCGAGTCAAGAAAGCACTTTAACCAAATAGGCGTAGAACAAGCAGGGACACTCACCAAGAGTGAAGTCACCAGTCAAGCTGGGAATCGAAGTCCACGTCCTCGCTACACCCTAGAAATCCAAGTTTTAAAACTATAAGTTTTACTAAACAAACCCTTGTTTTATATATAAAAGGTTATCTTGTATAAAACTAATTTAATTTCTCGAAACAAATCAATAGTTCCCTTGGAATTAAGGCTAGTAAAGAAATAAAATATTTCATATGGTTTCTTTAAAGGTATTTCCCTTCTAGAGGGCAAACTAGAACCAAATTAATTCAAACAAGTTTTCTTGCCGAACAAGTTCCCTTTGTCTTTTATTTGAAATTATTCAAATCTAATGTTTTTAACAAATTTCCTTTAAAACAATTGGTCAAGGATAATTTTGTGAAAAACTTAAAGTTTGGAAGTTAATGATATTATTTATTAAAGGTGAAACACTAGTTTAAATAAAGAAAAGAATTAACAAATCGGCAAGGTTTTAAAAGTCCCGATATCTAGATTTTAATATTAACGTACTATACTCAATGTATATAACTTGATATTAAGGCAAAATATTCCCACAAAGCTTGATTTAAAAGTATTCGAATTCAAGGGACCAAAACGGACTTCACGATTCCAATTCATTTGCACATTATATTCCAAGTCACCAATATAGCAAAAACACAATTCAAACATCAATTTCACTAGGGCTTCATCAATCATTAGCCCTAGGTCTCAACAGATTCAATTCTAATCAAAATCAACCAAAGGAAGTCCAAAGTATCAAACATTCCAAATCACAAATCGTGGACCTTCCAAATGCATTTTGGCCAAACCACTTAAACAATTCCACCAAGAATTTATCCCTTGCAAAAATTACTCAAATGGCCAAGAGCTTCATCAGAGCTATGCAGCCTCATGCAAGGCATAAACATCCCATCTATAATTAGCTAATCATACCTCTAAGCTCAGATTGCATCGAATTAGCAGATTGAAGCTACAGATTTCCAATTGGCCTCGGGTGATCTTGCATGCAACTGATGTCATTTCAATTTTTATTTTTCTTGCCTAACCGATCTAGCTATCCCCATGCAGGACTTAATCACTTAGTTTTTAGGTGATTAATCATAACTATAAGCTCAGATTGTCGAAATTAAACAAATTAAGCACAGCATTTCTTAATCAGTCTCGGCAGTCCAAATGTGCGCACATCAGAAAATTTTTTTCTTCTTCTCTAAATTCAGCATCCGATGGTCTAAGGTCAACATGCAAAGCTTTAAACAGTTTAATTAGTTAGTGATTAGTTACTTAATCAACAAAGCAAACTCAGATTATCCAGAGTTACACAGATTAGCTCGACATTAATCGAAAACAGTCTCGGCAAACCCACATTCAGCGCACATCAGGTTTCTTTTCTTTTCTAGATCATCATCCAACGCATAAATTCAACATGCATGCTCCTAATTAGCTCAATCAACCTCTAATCAGGTGTTCTAGATCCGAAATTTACCTCAACAGCAGGCTTAGCTTACGCACAAGGGAACTGAAATTTTTGCCCTCGGCTCGCGCGCGACTAGGGTGTTGGTTCGCTTGGCTGTGGCAAACGGTGTAGCTGGTGATTGTTGCGGCTGGAAAATTGATTGCAGCTGGTAGAAATGGAAGTGCAGAATGGGTGGGACTTACGCACAGCTTTTCCTTTCCTTCCTCAGACTTACGGACAGCAGCAAAGTCGTTGCAGCTCACGGATTGCAGCCCTCGGATGAAGCTGCTGCTCACCCTCCCGCTCACTCTCTCTCTCTCTCTCTGTCGATACTCACGGGTGAAGGTGGAATGCGGTGGTGGTTTGTGATACAGAAATGAAGAGGAAGAAGGATGGATGCCGCGGTTTTGAGAGGGAGGTTGAGTGTTTGTGAGGGTTGAGTGTTTAAATGGTGAAGTTGTGCATTGGCCGAAAGAGTGGTGAGGAATGATGTTGTCCGGAAATTGGTTCTTGTTTTGCATGGTAGTTTTTGTGAGGTTGTGAGGGTAGTTTAGTCTTTGCACTTCTCTTCCTGATACCCACTTAAGTCCTTAATTCTAACTTAACTCCAAAAATTTACCTCGAATGCAATTTGAATGCCTACTAGTATACTCGTCTCGCAAAAATTAAACTATCGAGATTTTAACGTCCTAAGTATACTTGGTATACTTATATCGATTTTATCTAAAGTTTATCGATTGCATCTTAGTACTAAGGTTCCTATTAACCTTGAACATTATTAACGATTAAAGTTTAGCTAACGGAATTCGGAGAAATTAATTATTAAATAAACGAAATAATTTACCTTCGAAATATTAATTTAATATAATAAAGCCGAGGAACTTAATAGTTTAGCACAAATTATATTATTTATCACATAAAAATTGTTTTTACGCACTTATTTAAAGACAAGTAGAAATAATGCTAGAATTTATTAAAGAGTCAAAGTGCAAGTGAAATATGCATGAATATATGTATATATGTATATTTATATATTTTTTTTTTCAGGGTTCTCGCATCAATACCCTCCCCTCAAACAATCCTTGGCCTCAAGAATTGAAATGAGGGAACTGTAGCTGCAAATACTCACAGGTGGCATCCTCGGGAAAGCTATTACTCCATTGAACCGGCACCTGGATAGCCGCAACTCTTCCACGCTTGACCAAACGTCGGTCCAGAACTGCAGTAGGTTCCAACAGTAGCTGTCCCTGGTGTGTAATTCCAGCAGGGATCTGCACTGGAATAGACCCTGTGCTAGGGGTGGGCAAAATTACCCGCTAATCCAAAAATCCGTCATATCCGATCCGATTCGATCCGAAAATTAGAATATCCGATTTTTATTATTTGATCGAGTCAAAAGAGGATTGGGTACCCGCTAAGATGCGGGGCGGGTTAGGGTCACATAATTAAAAACTCGCGGGTACCTGATCCGCCCCATATTTGATATAGGCAACCCTAGGGGAAGACCCTCCTAGAACCTCCCAACCTTGTAATTATCAGAGTTGGATCTTTCCTCCCAACAGAAATTGAACTCGATTGTTCTCATGAACTCAAGACCTCTGACACACAAAGGTAATCAGCAACCTTAAGCAAATAAGGATGGATGAAGCGACACCACGATTAGGGAACAAGCTAATCGATAAAGTCTGATTTGAATCCTAAGCTATGAACTCAAGAATTCAAGAGTAAGTTCGGTTAAGAACTTGAAGGAAAATTCCTCACTATTTCTGGTTGTAATAATCTGTCCCTTACTCTTACAAGAGGTGCCTTTTTATAGGCTAAAACTAGGGCAAAATCCGGCCCACATAAACCTGGAAGAGATTCGGTCCGCATAAAAGAGCTTAAAGAGCTAGCTCTTTAAGGCTTTCCGATAAGGCCCGATAAGTAATAAAATACTCAACGCCTAACAACTACTAAACGGGACAGTCTTAAAACAACTACCAACTAAGCTAACAAGTATGAGATCACTCCTTTACTTCAAACGTACAAGTGAACAAAGTAACTTCATGGTCCATCAAATCTTCAAACTTAGCTTGTTCCTTACTTGTATGGTGAATGATCAAGGCTCGTAAAGCTTCCTTCACCCTCTTAGATCTTGATCTTGTCATCGGACCGCCAATGTGGACCAAAGGATCCTTGACCCAAGGTTGAAGTTAATTATTGCACACCCGTATCCGCATCATTCCCTCTTTCCTCGAAAAGATTCGTCCTCGAATCTTCAAAGTCTCCTCTTGAAAGTGATTTGTCCACAAATCGATGGTGCGCTTAAAGGACAACAATGTTGGAAATAGATGAATGACTATGAGCTATGTTGCATGTCGTTTGGTCAGCTTCAGGAAGCTCTCAAACAAGGACATGCGCCAAGGTAGGAAAGAGCTTGTGTAAGGCGTGTGAAAATCCCAAGTGGCAATCCAAAACTCTCTAATTAGCCCTTGGTCTTGAATCTTCACATTGACACCTTGATTGTGCAAAGGTGTAAAATCCAGCACTAGTTGACATTGATTTGAATCATCTTGCATGGATAAATTGTGAGCATCTTGTTGCATGGATGAGGCACTAAACAACTCGTGGAGGATAGCTTTGGGATCCTGCGTGATACACAATTTCTCATCTTCCAACATATAAGGTAGCAAACAATTGAATTCCACTTCATGAGAGTTACTCGAACTAGCACAAGTTGAAGTTGACAAATTGAACACTTGGCCACCAGCTTTTGGTTGTGTGACTAAGCATGAAAGATCACCACCTTTAGTTGGAATAAGCACGAAATCAGGTTGTAAGTCTTTAATCAAAACTGAAAAATTTTGGACAGCTTTACAACCTACAAAAACAAAATAACCTTCAACTTGAAACAAATTAGAAATTGGGTAAAGAAGTAATGGTACATCATCAACTAAATGGTAAGAAGGTATAGAACAAGTTTTAAATGTGAATACTCCCTTTGCCACTTCATTATTCCTTCCACCAATTGATTCAACTTGAGAAGGCATTGCTAGCCTTTTACACTTTTCTTCAAAATCTGGATAAGAAATACAAGTGTTAGGATGGAAATTATACTCAAAAGAAGGTAAAGATGAAGAATGAACCATAGGTAGTAAATGAGAGTCAAAGTTTGGAATTCTCCCTTCATGGTTGGTTTGAATTGATTCCCCTTTGGTATGGACAGATTTGAATTGAAATTGTTCCATGAGGTGATCCCAAATAGATTTAATTCCTAAAAGACAAACTCCATGGAAACTAGTGAATTGTACAAGTGACTTTGGAATGGAGCATGGCATGACTAACTTCACTTGACTTTGCTTAATCTGCACAAATGAAGAAACACTAAATAAAGCAAAGGTAAGTTCGTTAGAAAAACAATAAGCCCTCACATTTTTGCTCAAAATCGTCTCACTTTCTCTCTTTTCTTCCTTTTTACCACTCATCTCATCAGATTTTTTCATCTCTTTATCTAGTTTAACGCCCTCGATTGTTTTCTCATCATCAACCTCCTCAACAAATGGTTCAATAGGATGAGATACTCCTTTGTTGGGAATAGGGTCAGCTATCTCCTTCTTAGAAAACTCACTTTGATAGCATCCATTTGACTCCATTTGTTTTTGGTGTAGAAGACGTTGATATGTCTCCCAAAATGACTCCGCATGAGGTGGTTCAACTCTAAGTTTAGTCTTAGAAAATGCTGAATGAACCTTCTTATCACCTCTTGCATAAACCGGCTTTAAAGAGGTAGATTGCATGGAACCCCTCCTCTTGAGAGATTCATTCTCTTGCTTGAGTTTATGTTCGTTCTCTCGATTGTACAAGTCCGTGGTATAATGGAAGGGTACAAATCGTTTCCTCATCACTTGCTTCATTTCAGTCCAAGTGGCAATCGGTTGTTCCTTATTTCTCCTTCTTGTGGCACATACTTGCTCCCACCAAATAGATGCATAATCTTGAAATTCAATAGCTGCAAGTTTCACCTTTTTATCTTCGGAGTAATTGTGGACTTCAAACACTTGCTCAACTCGCCTAACCCAATCCAAGTAAGTTTCAGGATCATTTTTCCCATGAAAGGTAGGCATCTTGGTCTTGATAGACCCAAGATTGTCATCGGTTCTCCTAGGTCGGCCTCGACCTTCCCTCGCTCCCTCTTGGCTTCTCCTTGATCGAAATGAGGTGTGAGAATGATACCCCTCATCATCCGCATCATGATCAGCACTCTGAACACTCGAAGCCTTATGGTGTGTATCTCCGGTACCTCGCATCTCAATGGCAGCCAACCTATCGGATATTTGTGCCATCGCAAATTCATGTCTCTCCGCTTGTTTTTGAAGAGTTTGGAGCACCAGTTTGAGTGACACGTCGGTCTCAGACGGCTCGGCCATGTTCCCCTCTTGAGACATATTGTCAAACCTGCAAAACAAATGTATCCTAGTCTACCTTGCAAAGCACTCGTGTATCACTCAAGAAAACACACTCACTCTCAATTTTCCTTCTCGAAGTTCTTAAAACAACTCAACTCTCAAAAATTCCAGAATTAATTACCCTATAAGTAATAAGACACAAAGCAGAATTTTTGCGAATCCTAGAAAACAAAAACTCTACCTGAAGCTGGAACTTTTTTTTTTTTCTTTGAGCTGTTGCTTTGCTGAATTTCTGGTCAGTATTTTGGAGTATAAATGGTGCTTTTGGGGTGCTCAAATAATGTACGAACCAGTCCTCAAATTTCAGTCAAATCGGATCGCAAAACTAGCTCAACCGATTTTAGAAACTCAAGAACTCCCAAGGCGGTTTGGGCTAAGGTGTTTGGTTTGGTTTTGAAAACGGAATTGGGTGTGTTTGGGGCTGGTGAGGTCGTTTGGGGTCTTTGGAATTCAATCAAGATTGGAACTCAAGAGTTGGAAACCAATCAAGATTAGGAAACTCAAGTTTTGGGAAATCAACCAAGATTTGGAGATTAACCAAGATTTGGGAACCCACCAAGAATTGGAAACTCACGATTTTTTTGGAAACTTGATTTCCTTTGTATGAGAGCCAATTCCTTCTCTTCTTCCTTTTTTTTTTCTTTTTTTTTCCGGCTCTTCAAGGAACACAAATTCAGATCACACCAACAAGTTCAAGAAAACGGATGAAAGGTTATGCCAATTCCAAGAAATCCCTAGTTCTTGGTTTATTGTTCAAGAATTTTCAAAATAAGACTTGGTGGTCCAAGAACTTCAAGAATTTGTTCAAGAAGCTCAAGAACTTCCCCAAATTGCGTTGTGGTGTTTAGGGTTTGCAAGAACAACAACCAATTCTCAAGAAATAGGCAAAACAGAATTTCAGCAATACTCAAAAGAAAATTCCAGCAATACTCTAGCAACTTGAATACTAAAACAATATAAGGTACGTGACTCTTTTTTTTTTCTTTTTTTGTCTTTAAACCCTAACAACCCAAACACAAATATAACAAACCCAAGAACTTGGACAGAAAACACAAAAAGACAACACCCAAACAGTTTTTTTTTTGACTCGGATGAACAGTAACGTGAACAGTACGCTACAGTATGATGAACAGTATTTCGGAATAGTAACGATGAACAGTAATCGCTACAGTTTTTTTTTTTTGACAAAAAGACAACTAACAAGATATGAACAACTTCAATTAAAAGAGAATTAACCTGATGCTCTGATTACCAACTGATATAGGCAACCCTAGGGGAAGACCCTCCTAGAACCTCCCAACCTTGTAATTATCAGAGTTGGATCTTTTCTCCCAACAGAAATTGAACTCGATTGTTCTCATGAACTCAAGACCTCTGACACACAAAGGTAATCAGCAACCTTAAGCAAATAAGGATGGATGAAGCGACACCACGATTAGGGAACAAGCTAATCGATAAAGTCTGATTTGAATCCTAAGCTATGAACTCAAGAATTCAAGAGTAAGTTCGGTTAAGAACTTGAAGGAAAATTCCTCACGATTTCTGGTTGTAATAATCTGTCCCTTACTCTTACAAGAGGTGCCTTTTTATAGGCTAAAACTAGGGCAAAATCCGGCCCACATAAACCTGGAAGAGATTCGGTCCGCATAAAAGAGCTTAAAGAGCTAGCTCTTTAAGGCTTTCCGATAAGGCCCGATAAGTAATAAAATACTCAACGCCTAACAACTACTAAACGGGACAGTCTTAAAACAACTACCAACTAAGCTAACAAGTATGAGATCACTCCTTTACTTCAAACGTACAAGTGAACAAAGTAACTTCATGGTCCATCAAATCTTCAAACTTAGCTTGTTCCTTACTTGTATGGTGAATGATCAAGGCTCGTAAAGCTTCCTTCACCCTCTTAGATCTTGATCTTGTCATCGGACCGCCAATGTGGACCAAAGGATCCTTGACCCAAGGTTGAAGTTAATTATTGCACACCCGTATCCGCATCAATATTTATATATTTTTTATTTTTATTTTTATACACACACTATAAAATAATAATTTAGAACTAAATAAGTAATTTTATTGAACAAATTGCATTACAAATATGAGAGATTATAGTTTATTTACAAGATTCATTTGTAGAGGTCATGATCTTATATTTTATAGAAAAAAGTTTTAATTAATGTGGAACATATATATATTAAAAATTGTGCTACTTATTTCAAATTTTTATTGATTTTGAATTCTTTTAATTTTTTGCCTTTATCTTATATTCTCTTCACATCCTTGTTTCTTGGTGGGAAACCTTTTTTAGAAAAAACAATTATTAAATCTTAGATGAATGTGTAAAGTATAAAATTAAATTGGTATAAATCATTTTTAAAAAAAATTAAATGATAAATAGGACGGGACGGATACCCGCTGACCCGACCCTATCTCAGTGGGTACCCTATAATCGGGTACCCGCTGATATGCGGGGCAGGTAAGGGTCAGAAACTGGCTGACCCGCAAGGTAAGGGTCGGGTCAGCCAAATGGTGAATGGGGCGGGTACCCGACCCGCGCCCACCCCTACCCTGTGCCGACCTTCTTCTTGAGCAGGGAAACATAGAAAGTGTCATGAATACGAACATGTGATGGTAAGGCCAATTTGTATGCCACTGCTCTTACCCTTGCCGTCACTTGAAATGGACCAAAATAACGAGGAGACAACTTCTGACAGTGATGAGAGCGTAGAGTGTGCTGCCTGTAAGGTTGAAGTTTCACATAAACCCAATCACCCACATCAAACACCCTCTCTGACCTGTGTTTATCAGCCAACTGCTTCATCCTGTGTTGAGCCTTGGACAGATTATGCCGCAGGGAGTGAAGGACCTTCTCCCTTGCCTGTAAGCTCCTGTCCACAGATTCAACTGTCGTGGCCTCAGGTAGGTAAGGACTGTGAAGTGGGGGGACCTGGCCATAGACAATCTCATAAGGAGTGAACTTGGCAGAAGAATGGAAATTTGTATTATATCAATACTCGGCCATTGGCAGCCATAAACTCCAATCCTTGGGATGATCTCCAGTCATGCACCTGAAATAGTTCTCTAAACATCTATTAACTACCTCTGTCTGGCCATCACTCTAAGGATGGTAGGAAGTGGACATGTTCAACTGGACACGTTGCAACCTGAAAATTTCCTGCCAGAAGGAACTCAAGAAAATGGGGTCTCGATCACTGACAATGGTCTGGGGAAGACCATGTAGCCTGTAAACCTGGTCCATGAATAGCTGGGCAATTGAGATGGCTGTATAGGGATGAGCCACAGCAATGAAGTGAGCATATTTGCTGAGTCTATCCACTACCACCAAGATCACCTTCCTGCTATGTGAAAGGGGTAAGCCTTCAATAAAATCCATAGAGATGTCAGACCAAATCTTCTCAAGTATGGGAAAAGGTTGTAATAGGCCAGGATAAGCTGCACTATCTGGCTTATTTCGTTGACAAACGTCACATGCTGCTACAAAATGGGCTACATCCTTGAACATGCACGGCCAATACAAAACCTGCTTAAGTCTCCTGTAAATAACCTCTATTCCAGAATGCCCCCCTTGTGAACTTGAGTGCCACAAGGCAATCAACCTGTTTCTTAAAGACTAATCATTGCCAACCACCAACTTGCCTTTCCTCTTTAACAACCCTTGTTGCCAAGAATAATTGCTAGAATGCAGACCATTGCTATAAAGCTTTTGGATCAACTCCTGGACTACCACATCTTGTTGCCAACTCTGTTGTATATCCTTGATGAGAGAAGTGGTGACAGTAACCAAAGTGTACAGCGAATTGCCTTCCTGTGGTTGTCTAGATAATGCATCCGCTACAATGTTATCACTCCCCTTCTTGTACTGTACTTCATAATCGTACCCCATCAACTTGCCTATCCATTTCTGCTGCAATGGTGTATGTACCCTTTGCTCTATTATATACTTCAAACTTTGATGATCAGTTTCGATAATGAAATGCCTTCCCACCAAATAAGCTCTCCACTTCAAAATCGTAGTGACTCTGGCCAACATTTTCCTTTTCATATACTGACATAGCTTGGTGCTTAGTTCCCAGTGCCTTACTGAAAAAAGCTAGTGGTCTCCTTTTCTGCATCAACACCGCCCCAATCCCATTTCCAGAAGCATCAGTTTCCACAATGAA
This sequence comes from Coffea eugenioides, assembly GCF_003713205.1. NCBI lineage: Eukaryota > Viridiplantae > Streptophyta > Magnoliopsida > Gentianales > Rubiaceae > Coffea > Coffea eugenioides. The sequence continues at coordinate 29,315,135 of NC_040040.1, read as the reverse complement.
TTCTTGAGTAAAATCTGGTAAAACTAGAACAAGGGGACTGCTCATGACTTCTTGTAATCTTTTAAAAGCTTGAGTAGCCCCATCATGCCACTGGAACTAATTCTTTTTAATCAAGTCTGTCAATGGTTTAGTAATCTTACCATAGTCTCGTATGAACCTCCTATAGTATCCCGTAAGGCCCAGAAATCCTCGCAGCTCCTTAACTGTCTGCGGCATTGGCCAATTCCTAATGGCAATAGTTTTCTGAGGATCAGCCTAGACACCTTCTGCATTGATAATATGCCCCAAGTAGTCAATTTGTTGTTGAGCAAATGCACATTTACTCCTTTTTACGTTCAATTCATGCCTTCTCAACAGTTCAAACACAAGCTTTAGATGTTGCAGGTGCTCTTTCCAACCACCACTGTATACCAAAATGTCATCAAAGAAAACCAGAATAAATTTCCTTAGAAAGGGCCTAAAGATGTCATTCATCAGACCTTGAAATGTGGATGGGGCATTAGTTAGCTCAAAGGGCATAACGAGAAACTCATAGTGGCCATCATGAGTTCTAAAGGCTGTTTTCTCCACATCTTCAGCATTCATTCTAATCTGGTGATAACCAGACCTCAAGTCTAACTTGGTAAAGAACTTGACTCCAAAAAGTTCATCCAGCAACTCTTCTATTAGCAGAATAGGAAATTTATTCTTTATAGTGGCATTGTTTAGCTGCCGGTAGTCAACACACATTCTCCAGAATCCATCCTTCTTTTTCACCAAAGCTACTGGGGAGGAGAAAGGGCTAGAGCTAGCCCTGATGATCCCACAAGCAAGCATTTTCGCTACCAATTTTTCAATTTCACGTTTCTGAAAAGTAGGATACATATAGGGTCTTACATTGACAGGTTCAGTGCCTTCTTTTAGAACAATCCTATGGTCGTGCAATCTTTCAGGAGGTAAACCCTTCGGTTCTTGAAACAGATCATCATATTCACCCAACAAATATTCTAGGTCCAGAGTTACCATCCTGCTCCCCGGTAGCTCCAGCCGTAATAGTAAAAAGAGATAATGGCTCTGGTTCCGACCCCTGGACCATTCTGATCAGGCAGAGTTGTGCGCTGGCAATTTGTTCAGGTTTTCGCAATATTTTCTGCATTTTCTTTTGCCTCACCAACTGTAACCCGTGTTGTTTCATTCCTCTCAAAACCACCTTGTGACCACTCTGCATGAATTCCATCCTGAGATCACCAAAATTCCACTTCACATCACCAATGGTGGTTAACCATTGCATTTCCAGAACTATTTCGCACCCCCTACAGGTAATACCAACAGATCAGCCTTGACTTCTTGCCCTTGCATTTTCCAGCAAAAGCCTGGGCAAAGATCATGAGTAGTCAACTTGTTCCTATCTACTACCTCTACCATTAGTGGCTCAACCCTTCGTGCGATTAGCCCCAGTTTTTGCACTACCGTGGGGTGAATGAAGTTATGTGAACTGCCACAGTCTATGAAAATACTCACAGACTGTCTTTCTACATGCCCAGTGACCCTCATTGTTCTAAAATTAGGGACAACCATGTTGGTCATGGCATGGAGGGAAATATGAGCTAATTGTCCCTCGTCTATTGCATTCTCCTCATCCTCAGTATCCGCTTCCTCCTTATTAACGATTAAAGTTTAGCTAACGGTACTATTGGACCGGATTGATGAGCTCCGCATATTCCAGAATGTGCCTCGTGTATCGCTCGATATGCTTCGTCTTCGCTCAAACAGCGCAACAGTACACCTTCAAATGATTTTCGGTACAACATATCTTTATACAAGATAAAACGAGGGGCACGGCGACGGATGTCAGTTCTTCTACATTGCTCCTCAGGTAGTTTTTGATACTTGAGATAATCAACGAGGGGTTGTCTTCAATCTTCTTTATCAATTTCATAGGTTGAGACCACATGAGCGTCGTCTCCTTCAATATCGTCATCATCAATTAGTGATGGAACTACCCACTTTTGGCATACACGGATTTGTATCTCATGATTCGACATGGTAAGTGAAGAGTCTAGCGCAGCTAATGCATCAGCTTGCTTATTTTTCCTTCTAGGAACATGCTTAATACTTGCACCTCCAAGCCGCCTCATTAGTTGCGTTGCATATTTGTGATACGGAATTAACTCGGACTTTTTGACTTCATAACTTCCCAAGAGTTGGTTAACCACTAATTGAGAGTCACCATAGATTTGAATGTCCAACTGTTCCATGTCAACAGCTATTTCAAGTCCGAATATGAGAGCTTGGTACTCAGCGACATTGTTTGAACAATGTTGACTTAGAGTAAAAGAGTATAACAATATCCCTCCATCAGGAGTCACAAATACAATCCCCGCTCCAGCCCCATGACGATGAGCCGCACCATCAAAATACATCTTCCATGGTGGGCGAATCTCAACAAGAAGTACATCCTCATCTGGTAGGTCATCATTTAACTCCCATTCAGCAGGTATTGGGTGATCAGCAAGAAAATCTGCCAGAACTTGTCCTTTCACAGTCTTTTGAGGCACATAAATAATTTCAAATTGCTGTAGTTGAAGATACCATCTTGCTAGACGGTCGGATAGTACTGGTCTGCTCATCACATATTTTATGGGATTCGCCTTGGAAATGAGCCTCACGCTATGTGCTTGAAAGTAGTGTTTTAACTTCTGTATTGCAAAAATAAGAGCTAGACACAACTTTTCAATCGGTGAATAGTTTAGTTCGTTGGGGGTCATCATTCTGTTTAAATAATAAAGGGCAACTTCTTTTCCTTCATTAATTTCTTGTGCAAGCAATGCCCCCACTGAGCGTTCATGGGCAGCAATATAAAGAAGTAACGGCTTTCCATGTATAGGTGCAGCCAAAATAGGTGCTTTCATAAGATAAGACTTAATGCTATTGAATGCATTACTACATGCCTCATCCCATTGAAATGGCACATCTTTCTTCATCAAGCGACTAAATGGTTGACACCTTCCTGCTAAATTTGAGATAAATCTCCGCAGATAAGCTAATCGCCCTTGAAGATTTTTCAATTCATGAATGTCACGAGGTTCAGGCATCCTCAATATAGCGTCAATTTTGGCCTGATCAATTTCAATACCTCGATGGCGAACCACAAAACCAAGAAATTTCCCCGACGTGACTCCAAATGCACACTTGAGAGGGTTCATTTTGAGTTGATACCTTCTCAACCGATCAAATAATTGTCTCAAGTCCTCCAAGTGATTACTCCTTTTCTTCGATTTAACAACTAAATCATCCATATAACACTCGATATTTTATGAAGCATGTCATCAAAGATACTTTGCATTGCTCTTTGATATGTGGCTCCAGCATTTTTTAGACCAAAGGGCATTACTTTATAACAATAAATACTCTTAGGAGTACGAAATGCAGTGAGCTCATCATCCTCAGGTGCCAATCGAATTTGATTATATCCAGAAGAGCCATCCATAAACGATAGAACTTCATGCCCAGTAGTTGCATCAATCATGAGCTCAGTGATCGGTAAAGGAAAGTCATCTTTTGGACAAGCATTGTTAAGATCCCTGAAATCGACGCAGATGCGAATTTGCCCATTCTTCTTTCGCATGGGCACGATAATCGAAATTCATGTGGGATATTTAATTTCACGAATAAACCCGACTTCAATAAGCTTATTGACTTCAGTTTCGATCAACGGAATCAAATCGGGTCTAAATCGCCGTTGTGCTTGCTTCACTGGCCGAACTCCCTTTTTAACAGCCAAATGGTGGACGGCCACTTTTGGGTCTAAACCCGGCATTTCTTTATAAGTCTAGGCAAAAACATTTCGATACTCTTGCAAGAGATCAACATATGCCTTCTCTTCGTCAGGATTCAGTGAAACACTTACATATATTGGACACGGGTCCTCTGAAGTACCAAGATTGATCTCTTTTAGATCATCCACAGTGGCCTTAACACCTTCCTCCAATTCAGGTGGAGCGTCTTCAGCATCTTTTTCTTCTTTAGGAGAGTCACCGTCAATTATGGTTATATGATTGAATGAGGCAACACTCTCTTCATCATCCTTTTTTTGTCTTGTGTACACCACGGTATGCTCCCTGACCCTCAATTCAGTCCCACACTTTATTACAAGGTCTGTGCATCTTCTCATTCTCGAAGGAATGATGCTTCCAAATTTATGGGGACAATCAGAAGGTTCTTGAAGATTTTGCAATGACTTTGTCATTTTTCCTTTACTCTTATGAGAGTTTTGAGGTTTTTGTCTTCTTTGTGGTCCTAATCTCTTAAAAACAGACACCCGTGGAGTTTTATTCTCCTTTTCGTGAAAGGTTTGGAATTTATCAACTATTTGAGAAGACTCATCCTCCACAGTAATATATTGGCTACTAATTCTATTGATCTTGATGCGAATTAGTGTAGGAGAGGAGTAGCCAAGGCCAAATTTGAGATTTTCGACAGCGTATCCCTTTTCCTTCAACATCTTTTGGGTAGGATTCAACCCATGAATCATGTCACTAGTAGATTGACAGGATGGAATATTTAACACCGCAGATTCTTTGAGATCGTATCCAGCTTTAGCGAGAAGCTTATAAGCGATAGGATCAAAACCTTCTTTGGTTCTTGACTTTGGTATGGTGTTTTGTTCAATTTCAGATTTTTTTGCTTAAAAAGTTAGACCTTTTAAGTTGAGAAGATAACACCTTTTTTGTATCAAGATGAGCTACCTAAAGAGTCAAATCTTTTAGAGTTTCATGCTGAATTGCAGGTGACTGTCCCTGTTCCATTCTTGATTTGGGAGGGCAGCGAAAGACAACTGATTCATTGCTTGGCAATGAAACATCAGTTTCTTCATGAACTTCCTCTTTTGATTTCGAAATCATCACTTTCACCCATTTTGCATTTGGAGATTCGGGGTTCTGGATTTTATTCCCAGATAGAGGTTGCTCAGATCTATCCTTCGCAATGTGCCTTTTGACGTAAAATTTGGCATCAGCGATATACGCTTCCGCCTCAGTGAAATGATTGTCATCGGCTTTCACACTTCTTGTCACTCCATTTCGGGAGTATTTAAAACATTGATGAAGGGTTGAAGGTACAACTCCATTTTCATGAATCCAGGGCCTTCCCAACAGTACATTGTATGCTATTTTAGCATCTATCACATACAACAGTGCTCTGGACGTCATGTCATCAATGACTACCTCCAAATTTAGTGATCCAAGAGCTCTTTGCCCTCCTTGATTAAAGCCTTGAATCATCAGTCGGCTATTGGAGAGTTCATCAACCGGAATACCAAGCTCCTTCAGAGTTTTTAAAGGGAGAATATTGACTGCGAAACCTCCATCTATCAACATTCTATTCACTTTTTGCTCATTTGCATAACCAGTCACAAACAGAGGGCGGTTATGCGGTGTTGACCCAAGCAACAAGTCTTCACTAGTAAAAGTGATACTTGTGACGTTCACCTCTTCATTGCCGGTAGGCACACGACCTTCTTCATTGTCAATAGGCATACGGGTTATCTCACAGAGAGATTCGCGAGTATTATTCTTTTGTTCTTCGATATGATCTACTCGCGTTGTGTGACTCGCGACCACATCAACATCAAGGAATTCTTTTGGCAAGAATTCTTTTAAAGTGATAGGAGTTCGCGACTTTTGCTTGAAGATTCGACCTCCTTGAAGATTACGACAGTCATTATTTTTCTTTACGTCTTTCTCTTTTCCCTTCCAAATCACCATACTTCTTGTTAAGACCTTGCTCGCCTTACTAGATGGACAAGATTTTCGCCTCCTTCGAGTGACTAGAGTCCATCTTTCATCATCCACATGAGGCTGTAGCCCCTTTTCATCTTCATATGCATGTTCCTGAAGAGTTAAAGGAGCACTTTCTTGTTTGATTTCTATAGGGTCAAGTGATTCAAATTGAATTGTCGGCAATACAGGTACCATGTCCCTTTTATCCTCCATGGACTGCAGGGAACCAATGGACGTTTGATTCACACTCGCCTTGTCTTCTTCAAGGAGAATTTTCCCTTGTCTTGCCAACTCCATTACTTTGTCTTTGAAGACAAAGCATTTTTGAATGGGATGCCCAACCAATCGGTGATACTTACAGTAGTTTGGATCGTCAGTGTTCCTGGCCTCATCAGGTCGCTTCATCTCAGGAAGCGTGATCAAGTTTATATTTAACAGATCGTCAAATATACCAGGGACATCAGAATCAAGAAAAGGGTACTCTTTGTCTTGCATCTCCTTGAGAGTCGGCTTCCTCTTTCCTTGCTCTTGATGTGCATTGCTCTTCCTGTCTTCTCCCCTAGCAGTTTTGGGAACAACCTTCAAAGGTGTTATACTTGTGGCCATAGCCTCCTTCCTTTCATTTTTGATTGGTGGCTTGCCCCCTTTCCTCGCTTCTTGTCTCTCCTTAGCCTTGTGAGGGTCAGGAACTGGCGGTTCTTGTCCATCAAGATTAATTTCTAACTTATGGGCTTTTGTGGACAATTCATCAAACGTTTCTGGCTGTACACCTTGTAAGATGTATCTGAGTCCCCAGTGCATATCTTGAATACACATCTCGATCGCGGAAGATTCGGAAATTCGATCTTTGTAATTTAAACTCAGATTCCTCCAACGGTCGATAAAATCAATGACAGGTTCACTCTTCCATTGACGTGTATTAGAGAGTTCAGTCATACTGACAGTTCTCTTTGTGCTATAGAAACGACTAAGAAATTCATGCTCTAACTGCTCCCAACTGTCAATGGTTCCAGACTCCAGATCTGTATACCAATCAAAGGCATTACCCTTCAAAGAGCGAACAAATTGCTTAACGAGCAAGTCACCATCAGTGCCCGCATTGTTGCAGGTTTCCACGAAGTGTGCAATATGTTGCTTAGGGTTACCCTTGCCATCAAATTGTTGAAATTTTAGAGGTTGATATCCCACAGGCATCTTCAAACCTTCCACTCTAGCAGTGTAAGGTTTAGTGTAACCGCTATATGACTTGGCGCTTCCACCGATCTTATCCTTGATTGTACCTTCGATAAATTCCTTCAGATTGTCAACATGAATGGTGCCATCAGGGGAGATTGAAAATTCCTTCGTGGCTTGTGACTTCGCATCCTCTTTCTCCTTCTCCCTTGATGACGAGTCTCCTTCATCTTGCACTTTGAATTTCTGTTTGGACATACTAAGGCTATTTTCGTCTATATTTTCCATCATATCCATTAATTTGACTATCTTGGCATCCTGACTTTACGCATGCACTACTAGTCCTTCGACAATTTTGGCTAGATTCGAGATCTGGTCTTCCACAGTTGTGGTATTGGTCATCATGACTGACATCACCACAGAGGCAGCCGAATCACTTGGGCTATCAATGGATTCATCATGGGCTCCTTTCTTGTTGGGAAGCATCTTGAGATTTGTTTCTTCAGTCAAAACGTTCGCCTTAGCCCTTTCTGCTAACTTCTTGGCCTTGCTCCTTGTCAGATGTGCAGTATACTGCGTCTCTTGAATTGTTGAGACATCGGCCACTAAGCCTTTAAGAGAAAAGTTCACCTTCTTGAACTCCATTGAATTTTGAAACTGGTAAGTTGTTGGAAGAAAAGAGATGAGAGGCAGAGATGGTCCCACTGGGCGTGCCAGAAATTTGTAAGCACAAATTTTGTTGCCTGAAATAAAAGACAAGAAAACTTGCACAAATATCAAATTTATTAAATCAAATAATAAGCGGGTTACAATCTCTGAAAATTCTTAAATCAAAGAATTTAATCTCCTGATTCTTTTCTTCGAATAGTTTCAATTGAAGGGTCGAAAAGACTTGTTCTTCAATCGAACGGGTGTTTCCTACAATTTCTGCGTAGAAAACGATTGATTTGATGACGGCGTCAAACACTTGGAACTTCAAGTCTTCAACACCGATAGCAAGAGGATTTGTTTGACTTGACTTGGACTTGGATTTGAGGAAGAAAACTCTTGAGAGAATTTGACAGAGTTTCTTCGAATGTTAGGGATTTTTTTCATGTCTTTGCCTTGAGGGAAGACCTCTATTTATAGCCAAAATATGTAACCTAGGTCTTGAAGAAAACTCTCAGAATCTTCCTGCATTTTGGATCACTTGTTACTCAAGAAATCCATTTAACCTGGGCTTAAATAATGGGTCAACCCAAATAGTCAATTGTGAATTAATAAATCAATTAATTCACTTCAACTTAAATGGGCATTACAAATTTAATTTGATTTAATAGCCCATATAATACTGGCCCAATTTGCAAGTTCAAAACATAATGAACTTTTATCATTTAACTTTATTTAATCAAGATCAATTTAATTTAAATAAATCTTGACTAAATAAATTAAATAAATTTTCTTTGTCTACAACCACAAGTACCAATCCCCCCAAAAGAAAATGAAAAATCCCGTAAGAACCAAATTAGTGGATATTGACTTTTTGACAAAAGGGATTGGCTTGATCTAAAGTCCAAGAACATTTTTGACTCAAAGTTAAGGTATAAAATCCATTCCTTGATTGATAATGATGATACCATTTATTGTCAAAATATACCAAATTTTTGAATAGTTACGATAAATTTATATTGCAATTGCACCCCACAATTTGCAACAAGGATTCTTTTAACAATTCAAATCTTTGGTTCCATCATTGTGTTTTGATGCAAAGCATATTAATTAAGATGCTTGATTGATTGATTCATGTGGTATATATTATAAAACCCGTACACTTGATATACCGAAAAGTTTATATCTTCTAAAAAGTAACCAGAAAATTTACATTGTAAATCTCCCCGTTCCCTCCCTGCTTCTTAAGTCCCACTCCTCCCTTAGTAGGAAAAAATAAAAATAAAAAAGAGAAAATTTACATTGAACTACAAATAAACAACACAGTAAAATGGGGCAAAGGATTTGGTTGAATGATAAGGTGGGAGAGAATATAAATGGGAGGTTATAGATTCAAAACCTCCCACTTAAAAAAAACACAGTAAAATATATATGGACATTAATTATTATATGTATTCCTATGGATATATTTGACGAGTGATATTAATTCATTAGTCAAAAGGCACTAAATGACAAAAAATAAAACTAATATAAAACTAATATATGTTTATGAAACCAAAAAATATTGAGTCAAGAATAAAATTTCCATTGGTCAAAATGAATATATAATGAATATGAGCAATATAGTAGCTACTTCATAATTGTTGTAAACTTTCTTAAGGAAAATTTTGTTTAAAAATAAGAGTGATAAATTTGTAAAATTGTATACAAAAGTAAAAGTATTATAAGGAGACTAAAGATTGTAAACTGTTGATATACAAGAAGCAAAATTTAGTTGTCTCTGCTTCAAATGTAAATTTATAGTAAACTAATTTCTATGGCCGACTCTGTGCATCAAGTTGCCCAGATTAACAAAGATAAATTAAAGATAGATTGTTATTAGATTGGCATCAATATGTGGATAGGAAATGTAAAGCTGCTTGATGAAAATAGTAATATATTTAAAGCAAGATTGGTTAGAAGTTCTTATTTAAAGCAATATTTTAAATCAAGTCCATGAGAAAATACAAATATGTGCACAATTTACAATTTGAATTTATAGTCCATTTAAATGTATATGTGCAATAGATACATAAATTATAGTTCTAAAGGTGTTGTATCATCAATGAAAATTATGATATTATACTAGTTCATGAAAGTGTTGAATATAGAGAGTATTTTCACGAAAGTAGGGAATTACCTTTATCATTTTAACCTTGTAATTTCATAGAATTTAATGAATCTATAACTAGTTTCTTCATCATGAAATGTAGGTGAATGATAGTTATAGGTATGGTTGGTGCACTGGTAAAAGCAAGTATCACGTGCATTATGAAATTAGCTATGGCTTAGCTAAGATGATAAATTAAATCAAAATTTTACATATGTGGGATTCATCTAACCATCATAGTGTATAAACTAACGGTGCATGCAATATTTATTCTTTAAAATTCATTAGTTATAGCCAGACTAATCCTTCCATTAAATGATGTATTTCAAACCCATCTCTTTTACTTCATTCAAACATATAAGGGAATTTGGTAAAGGGTTTTAAATCTAAATCCACTCAGGTTCCCCAGTCCAAACACAGCTGGGAATTTTGGGTGAAGAATTAGGGCCTATGTCCATCAAAAATCCACCTAAATGAATTCACACAAAACCAATAAAACCAATCGGGATTTTTCAGGGTGACTAAATTAGTAAATTTGGAAAAATAGGAATGCACAAGTCACAAGCTCGTATTTATTTTTTTGAGAAATGCTATAAATGAAATTTTAGCTCATGGTGAACTAACTACAAGGCAAGTCCAATAGTCTCCTTTGATCCATGTCATATTGTTGAAAGAACATTGAACAACTTTACGATCTTATTGGATTATTTTTAAGGAGATTCTACAGTTCTTATTGAATATCATACTCCTAAGTTAATTTTAAAATTAGATAGGAAAAAAAAGTGTTATTGGCCCTTAAGTTCCAACAATTTTAAAGATTTAAAATTCAAACCATTATTATTTTCATCGATATGTACAAGTTAAAATGGTCCTTAAACGGGATCAAAAAAGTTCCCGTTAACTAGATTTTATCTTTCCTTGTGGATATCATACTCCCAAATTAATTTCTCAATAAGAAGGATGAGGAAGTAATAGCGTAAATAATAAAAAGATTTTTTCTAACAGGTGCTTATTGGCTATTCATTTATATACTTAAAATTCAACTAACTTACGATATATGCACACATACTAATAATTATTACCCTCTTTTATATTTATATACATTTTCTATTTAATTTACCTATTTTCACTTATATTTATTTACTTATCCTAATTAATGTAATATCTAACATATATCTTATGGGCACCCATAAAACATTATTCTAATAAAAAAATATATTAATCATCGCATAACCGGGTCAAACCGACAAGTTCCAGCAGATCATTGCACGTGTCTCGTCCCACGGCGAATACCCGAAAAGGTTACGTCATCCAACAAACTTTCGCACCAAAATTTCTTACCCGCAAAGCAAAAAACGAGAATAAATGCATCGGATTGCGCTAGAAACCCCAAAACAGCCTTAAATTAAAACCAAGGAATCGCCGAAATAGTTCAAATCAAAGCTATAACTATGAAGATCAGCACTGGTACTAGTCTTCTTTGCTTTCTTTGTCTTTTCGGCGCGGTCTCTGTGATTTCTGAATCGTGTGAGGAAAAAGGGTTCATAAAGATGAAGGAGAGTGGAAGTGTTCTTGGGGGAAGCCATGGCTACCGAGGAGATCAGAGCAATGGAGAAATTGAAAGCATTGGTCGTTTTGCTGTTCAAGAACACAACAAGAAAGAGGTCTGTATTCATTAATCGCTGTTTTCTTTCTCTTGGTTCTTGATTTGGCTATTTGTTTACTGGCCCTTTTTCTTATTTTGGAAAAAAAATCTTGATTATTGATTTTTAATTCGATTAGAAGAGGTGGGAATCCCGGAGTTCAAATTCTTTTTAAGGGTTTTTTGGGTGTGCATTTTTTCTGTTAAATTATGTGGCTTTAGGGAATGATTAGCTAGGGATTTCCCAATTTTTTTGATGAAAGAAACCCTTAGTTGATGGTTTCAGGGAAAATAAATTTATTTAAGTTTTAGATGGTTGTCTTCTGAGGTTAATATTGCAGATTTTTCTAAAATAACGGATGCATGTTGATGAGCTTTTATATTTAAAAAAAAAAAGAACAAGAGAAGAAGAAAAAAGAAGAATGAATTAATGTGGAAACAATTCCTGGACAGCGTTTGTTAATGTCCTTTCTTCAGCTACTGTTTTTGGAATTTGGATTATATGTAATTTACTGTATTTCCTTTTTCTGGACATAGAACGCGCTTCTTGAGTTTGGAAGGGTGATCAAAGCCAAAGAACAGGTGGTTGCTGGTAAGTTGTATCATCTTACTCTGGAGGCAATTGATGCTGGGAAGAAACAGATATATGAAGCAAAAGTTTGGGTGAAGCCGTGGATGAACTTCAAGAAATTGGAGGAATTTAGGCACACTATAGACATCCCTTCATTCACTACTTCGGACCTTGGTCTTAACCAAGGTTAGATATGTTTCTTAAATTAAACTTGTGAGGAAACATTAACCTCAAACAGCATATCTTGGAGCTTTTTCTGATCATATAAATTCTCGCTGAAGATTCATTTTGTTTTAATTTTCATCACTCAAAGTTCTTGTAGGAGATCTTAAGATTGAGATAAGATTAGGTAATTTATGTTGAACCTGGTTGTGGAAGATTAAACTATCTAGTGAGTAGTTGTTTGAATTTGAGATTAGGGAATTGGGCAAGAAAAGAATGTGAATTGTTTGAGATGGTTGTTAGCTGCATGTTGTTGACCTTTAAACAATCTAAACCAAGAATTTCTTTACATGACTATGAGTTTGGACATGTTGATGCGGAATAGGATATAGCCATGTTCTATCTAATTTCGCCTCTGTATCACAAACTTGAAGAGAATCATGTCATCAAAAGTATCATCAAGATGGTTCTTGTCTTGTTTTCTAGGTTACAATGTGTTGAATAACTGCATAGTAACCAAGATATTCAATTACTTCTGATGTGTTGAGTTCCTTCTTAAAAAGTTACAGTTGACTATTGCACTGAAGTGGACTTGTCCAAAATGAAGCTTTTTCGTGCTCAGCACCTTTTCTTGGAAATATCTTCTTAGTAAAACTTCTCATCAAGTGAATAATACTTGGAAATTTTATTGTGGGTGGACCTACTACTTGGCAAGCCTAGCAGTTGGTCATTGGCCAATGAAGATGCTCCAAATAAGATTGTGAAGCCCACTAATTCCACATTATATACAATGTAAATAATATTGTAATGTTCTTATTTGTCCAATTGACGCTATTTCATTGGTCAATTACCAAGCTGCTTTTCATCACTTATGAGGTCCTAATGCTTTTTAGTTTGATTCTGTAAATGTTTTTGTTTTTGATACGTCCTTCCACATAGATGTTGGAACTTAATCATTCACTGTGACATATGTTTTTGGTCTGTTTTACTTGCGACCCAAGGCCTAAAATAAGTTCTTGACCACTATTCACAGTTTATATAAATTCTCTGAGAGTTGTTCTTTAACATGGTCATGTATTAAGTTAATACTTTGGTGTCTTAGATTGTTTAACTGGATCATGTTACATTATCCATTTAACTTTATTTGCTGAGCAATATATAATGACCTCTTGATTTTTTGTATATGGGTAAGTGGAAAATCAATGGGATGATTTGGGTAAAGAACTACTAGGACGATGTGGTGGACTCAATAGGACCAGATTCTTGTCTCAGCATTAAGCTACTATGCTTTAGTTGGATGCTAAGTTCGTTTCGCGGTTGATAATATTTTATATTGTACTCCATAAAAAGATTTGGTGATTTGAGGAGAGAAGGAAAATAAATGGAGCAAGTTTAAGGAAGAAAAAGAAAAAGGCATTTAGTTGGTTCCTTTGAATATTGGGCAATTTCCTGAGTATGATTTTGGTTGTTATGTATTCCCTGATTACGGCTGTAAGCAACTTTTACACCCTTTCCATTGTAGCTACGTTTAGATTTCAAATTGTTGAAGCATTCAGATGAGATGAATCTATGTTATTCAAAACTTAATTGCCTAACTTATGTATGCTTCCTTCACTGGAGGGTTCCATGCTTTTGTCTTTGGATAAGTAAACAGCTTGATGCTGTTTCTTATAATGCTCTTTTTGAACATGAGTTTGTTAGGGGCATTTTAAGCATTCAGATAAGACAGCTTGTTAACCATGCCATCATCGTGTAGCCTTTTCAACAAACATATTTTCCTAGTTCATTTGGCCTTTGGCTCCCTTCCTCACAGAAGTGTAATGTACCATCTTTTAAATGGTTTCCTTTAAGCATATTAGCAGGTCTGTGCTAAATCCAGTTTTAGAATTCATTTGTAATTTTACAAGGAGCTGCAGCAATTCTTTTGTGATAGCTTAGAACTTGTCAGTATATTGGGCCTTAAACAATTATCTATGATAGCTTAGGAACTATTATTACGTAGTTAGGTCCCACCTGCTTATACATAGTATCAAGTGCATAGAACCCCTTTTTTTTATTTTTCCTAAAACACATATGAGGTTTGGGCTGTAGCAGCTACAAGTTATGGTTTCTTCCCAGCCTAGTCACCAGCCCAAGCAGAACTGGTGGTGAACATTGTTTTGAGGTGTAGTTTATATTGGACTTTCTTATTTTGGATGACCTCTGAAACCAATGCATTCTACCACGGCATTATATACTGATATAAGCTTTGGCCTCTTGATAGTATGTGCATTTCTTAATGTGTATCAGATCAATTGGGATAAAAGGAGGAGGTGGGGGTAAATAACATTAAAACTTCGATAAGCTTTTCTGTTCTATGGATAACCTCAGATGAGATGGCAGAGATTGCCAATATATGATGCTGGAGTATATTAGATGCAGCACTTTTTTCCTCGAGGCCATGATGTAGTTGCCTAATACTTTCAAGCTCTTACATGTCATTAATACCATATGACATGTAGCAATCTTTTAGCTAAGGCCAAGGTTGCAACTTATTCCTCTCGTTATTCTTTTAAGCTCTTACGATGTGAACTGCTCTTGATTGTTGTGATAATGCTTTTTTTTTTTTGTTCCTCCTCCTCTATCTTAGTTAAGATTTACATGCCAATGTCCTGATTAAATTTGACGTTAGTTGCTTCTTTATATTTTCAGGTCATTTGAAAAAGCCATAAAGTTTGATCGAGTCCTGTGTTTCAACAGGAGCATCAGAGAACTTGCAAACTGTTGATGCAAAGTTTATTTTCTTCAATTTGGAGCCTATAGTGTTTAATGGTGTCAAAATTTCTGCAACTTGTAGTTATGTTGATATATGCTGCCTAATATGGTTAGTTGTTGAGGGATGATAATATAGAATAAGATAGCTAAAAAACTTGCTAGTTTTAGAATATGCGATCAGTTAAATCTGTGTTTAGCAGGAATATGGCACAACATATTTACTGTGTATGTGTACGCATAATACTGTAGTATGAGAATGATGTTTCTCAGTTGATTTAATGTAAATCTCTTGTATTTAAGCTGAATAGCTTCAGTATAGCACCATGTGGGTTTGGTTTCTAATTCTAATAAATTAGTTTGCTAGCACATATGGTGGGATTTCGGGCCAGTTGGTATATCAGAGACCGGAAAGGGATAAAGGTGCTTTTGCCTTCAAAAGGCAACTGACTTCCTGAGGAGTAATTTTACTTTCCGTAAAGCAACATATTGGCAAGAATTCTTTGTGGGAAAAGGTTATCATCACATCACAATTTTCACTAGCATCCAACAATTTAAACTGTTTTGCCAAGTTTGTTTTGCTGTTTAATGGGGTAAAAGTCACTGCCTGTGTGAGTTTGGGCATGATGATGTCCATAGCAAATGCTGATATATATTTCAAGATCAACATACTACACTTCAAAAAGTTTGAGATCAAACTAAATTGTGGTAAAGTTTGACAATAAAAGAAAATCTCTTTAGATCATAGAGAACCCTTACTTTATTTTTTCTAGAAAAATATAGCTTTCCACAAATACCTCGTAGAATCCAACAAGTTCTTCACAATCAAATGGAGGGTTGGAAGTGAAGCAACTCTTGCAAGCTGAAAATTTAGTAACAAGAGAAAGGAAGCATTACAGCTCTACTGGCACACGATTGTACAAATGTGCAGGCAATCTTGGTGTTGCAACAGCTTGCAAAGCGGTTCTCATATAAGTAACTGTTCCAGGGCTCTCTTCCAGGTCAATCTCTTCAGGGCTGACCCCAGGTGGTGGAGACCAAGTAAAGTGGTGCAACAAATGCCCCAGCATAGAAGTGACCAGATTGAGTGCAAGTTGTGCACCAGGGCAGATCCTCCTTCCAGCACCAAAAGGCAGGAGCCGATAATCGTGGCCCTTGATGTCAACATCTTCCTCCAGGAATCTCTCAGGTCGGAATTCCAGTGGATTTTTCCAGGTTGCAGGATCACGAGCAATTGCCCAGACGTTAACGTGCACGATAGACCCTTTAGGGATGTCATAACCACCGATCTTCACATTGGCATTGGCTCTATGAGGAAGCATTAGTGGAGTTGGAGGGTGCAGCCTTAGAGCTTCCTTAGCTACACACTGTAAGTATGGGAGCTTTGCAAAATCAGCTTCAGTCATGATTCTATCGGAGCCAATGACTAGGTCAAGTTCCTCTTGCGCCTTTTGCTGCACCCTTGGATTCTTTACCAGCTCTGCCATTGCCCATTCTACTGAGATTGTGGTTGTATCCATGCCAGCAGTAATCATGTCCTGCATAATTTGGACAACATTAAATCCTATTTTGCAATAGATGGAGCTGCTATCTTTCTTTTCCTTTTACCTTTCTTTCCTTGGAGCTAGCAAAGTGAAAATAGGCCACTACTTACCCAAAGGAGTCCAATGACAGTGTCATCGCTCAATTCATATTGCTTTTGAAGAGTGAGCAATGCATCAACAAAATGCTGCTTAGTATTGCCACTCTTTTGCCTTGCAAGAGTGTGCTCTTCCATGATCATTCTGGTCAGTTTGTCTCTCCGCGCATTGTGCTTATCCAGGTCCTCATTTTCGCCTACAAACATCCAACGAAGCCAAGGAATGTGATCTGCCACGGAGAGTTTTGCACCAATCTTTATCCCATTTGATACAATGCCCTTAAACTCTTGGCCTTGTTCATCAACCACACCCTCTGAATTCATGAACCTCTTCCCAAATGTTAGCCTTGTAATGTTGTTGAATGCTACTGATCCCAAGTAGTTGCGCATCAACAGACTCTTGCCTTTGTTTTCTGCATGTTCAAGTGTTAAAAAAAAAAATTAGACAAAATTCAGCAATGCGGATCTGAGCCCGTTGTTCCACTTTAGCCTATTCAAGACTTTCATCCTAACTTTAATAAAATTTTGTGACTAAATTAAGTGGACATCAAAAAGAGTTCCCATTAGTTATCCAATGGAGAACTAAATCTACAACCATCCATCTGAAACTATACTTTTATTATTTAGATAACTTGTATCATTAATACGTAAATTTGCACAAGGTGTGAATTTAGTACGGAGAGACGTAGGTTTAGCCCCTTTTTTATTTCAATTTTTTTGTTCCAAGTCAACGAAGAATTTTTACAATATAGGCTATAACTGAGCATATGAGAAAATGTGTAGGGAATTGCTAGTTGACTAATCATTATCTTCTTCCCACCCACAGGTTAATTTCAGACCGAAAGGGACATAGATATGACCAAGTGAAGTTAATTCTTTGAACTTTACAGCCTTATATTTGAAACTATTGGCGTGGCCAGACTTTTCAGTATTTGCCCACTTGGAATTTTGAAAGGAAAAGAAAAGTTTACGTTAATAAAAACCTTCGGGCAGTATAAAAGATGTTTGGTGTAAAAGATCAATGCAGTTCCAAATAAATTGACATATTCCAGTTATCAAATCATTTTAAAAAACTGTCTCCATATAGTCAAATAATTTTCCATATATGTTCTAAAAGTTCAATCGAAGTTAAGGACACTTAAGAGCTTTTTAAAACGATTTCAAACTAGCAACACTACTTAACTCTAGACTTTAGTTCAGACCTTAGTATGTACAAATATATTTGATAAAAAGATATAAAATATCTAAATTAATTAAATGGCTCCAAATTACCTAAAGCAAAACTTATTTTCAAAAATAAATGAAAAACTGTCCACTAATCACTTAATGTAAAATACATTCAAATATTAGGATTTCAGTACCTAATTCAGTAATTAACAAATTCATATTTCAAATATCATATTCCAGTTTGATCTAAGGTATCCTTAGAAGATTTGCAGCACTGATTTCCCGAAACAAAATGCAAAACGTTTTTCTCACGTTTTTCAGCACTGATCCTGATTTCCAACTTGAATTTCCCAGTGACTACGACTTTGGTTCTTTTCCCACACAGTACCTGCCCAAATTCGCCCATCAACTTTTTTTCTCATCCAAAGCAATAAGTAGACCGTCCAGTTCACCTACCACAATTTTCGTTTGTTTCTCCTCCTTTATGCAAACCCACCTACCCCATTCATATCAATCAACTTGTCAAAGAAAGTTACCTTACCTGCTTTTTCTTGGACCCTTAATGGTGTGTCATGATTATTCCATTTCCATGGCCATGACTTTTAGTAATGGTCGGGAGTAGAACAGCCATACAATTGTAGAAAAATGTGTCTCATGCGTATTATTTTATATTTAAAAAAAGCATGTACTGTTTAGAAAATTTACATCAAGTAGTGGACAATTAAAATCCAATAAAATAAAAGAATTTAAAGCATTATTCCAGTATGGCAGAAGTGATTATTCCATTTACATGAGCATGACTTTTGTAATGTTCAGCATTAGAACAGTTACATAATTCTAGAATTTTGTTTTTCAGGTATATTTTTTATAATAAAAACGTAAGGATCTTTTCTTTTTCTAATTTTTATATTAACTTTTTGTCCAACAAACTTAAGTTGATTAAATTTTTTATTTTGCATAAGATGTACATCAAGTGGTGAGACATCAAAATCCAATAAGATAAAAGATTTTAAAGCGTTACTCTAGTGTAGCAGAAGAAAAGGCACTGTAAAAGAAGAAAATTACTACTAGTTAAAAACTACAAGAAAAAAAAAAGACTAAAAAGAGTGGGATAATTTTGCCAAAAGGTATCATTCTTTTATTTCTAATCTAAGGGGCTTGTGCACCAATCCCAAACATTTAGGGGTGAATTGTAAACTATTCTTCCAATTCGAAGGGTTTGTATAATAAATTACTTTTGCTTTTTTAAAAAAGAAAAAGAAATTAATCACGGGCATCATTGATGTGAGGAGACTGGAGGGATGTCAGTACTTTAGTTCCCTCACCTTTGATGGCGAACCGACAAAATTAGCACAAATTTGCACATAAAAAGAACATGGATGGACTGACCAGTGGGGTGGCTAAACAGGAGAATTTATTATTGATGGTTGAAATATGCACTTTTGAGATCTGTACCAAATTGAAAAATGTTCCCCAATATTTCTTCAAATTTAATTGTAGTCAGCTCAAAGTATTCAACTTTGTGAATCTAAGAGGGCTATTTTCCTCGACATTGATGTATTTTGTCATTGGTTTTGTTTTCAGTATTCATACCCGTTTACAATTTTCTTTACCAATAAATTACAGTGTTATGAAAACTAAGCAAATAATTTAGTTAGCTTAAATTACAAACATATATTGCAAAAATGTATAGGAGCTTTTCTTATTGTTGGTTGCATTTCGGTATTGTGAAGACAATCTATGACTGAATGGTCCAAATCACCTACCATATGAATGGTAAACAAGCAAACACTAAATGAATGAGATAGTAGTGTTCAAGATCTAAACCAAACAGATGAAGAAATCCAATCAAGAACAAACCAAGAATTTGGAGTACTGAAAACAAAAATGTTTTTTTTTTTTTTTGTGGAAAATTAAGAAAACAATACCAGGTTTGGTGCAGTCCTTGAAGATGGAATCAACCATGGCTGTAACTTCATCTTCTCTTAAAGGTCTAAGGCCTTCCAGTCTTTTTGGAGTGAAGAGTTCAAGATTGCACAATTTTCTGACCTTCACATAATGAGGACCATAATCAGCCCATATCAAATCTTGGCCATTTCTGCTCATTCTGGCAGAGGGTCTAGTCCTGTACCTATCTGCCAATTGCTGATCATTGTCTTTAAGAACTTCTTTGGCCAGTTCTGCAGTGTTCACAACAGTATTCAGCTGGGAACCAAAGTAGACAGAAAATATTGGACCATAGAGTTTTGACCACTCTGCATAGCACTTGAACCTCACCGGTTTTATGTCGTAAATGTTTCCGACCACCGGTTTCGGCCGTGGCCCGGGTGGCAGTTTGAATCTAAGGCGTTCATAGAGGCCGTAGGCTAGGAAGATGAAGGCAATTGGGAGGAGGACCAGAAGCAGAGCCATCGGTTAATACGAAGGTTTGAGTTTTGAAACCATGAAAAAAAAAAAAAAATTAGTGGAGCTGGTGGGAACAGTGGCTTGTTTGGTTCTCTAGAATTGTCGAGTTTGAAACTATGACGACATGGTATATAAAAGAGTGGAGTTGGTGGCTTAGTCGGTTATGTACAATTGTTTGGTAGACCAGGCTCCATTTGTACAAATTTTACAAAAATATTTGTATACGCTAAGTAATTGGGATATTTTGAATACAGTAGTCTTTCTTATCAAAAAAAAAAAAAATGGGAAATATTTATTAAACTCTACCATCTGTCACCTACCACTGCCTTTGCCACTACATCCACAAGTAATCACCAATACCCCCTTGCTCCACCCGGCAACCCTCCCCTCTCTCTGGCCCACCACCACGGGCACATCCTCTCCTTCTTCTTCCCCACCATCCCCTCCTTCTTCTTCCCCTTCACCTCTTCCTCTCTCCCCCTTCTCATCTTTTTCTCTCCCACCTTTCTCCGCCACCCCTCTCCTCTCTCATTCCATCGCATCCCTCCCCCTCCCCTTCCCCCTTACGACTAGATTTGGTCGCACATACAGATCTTTTGTTCATGTAATCAAATTTGGTCAACCAGATTTGGGGTAGGAGCCTCCCCTCCTTTTCATGACCAGATCTAGTCGCAAGGCCAAATCTAGGATGGTAGGGGGAAGGGAGACCAAAGGGGGTGGCAAGGGACGGGGAAGAGAGGAAAGAAGGTGGTGGGAAGAAGGGTGGCGGGGACGAGGAAGAGGGAAAGAGATAGGAAAGTGGCGGCGGGCATCGGAGGGTGCTGGTGGTAGTAAAAGCTGAGGTGATGGTAGAAAAGGAAAATGGGCATATATTTTTTAGTATTTTGGGGTATATTTTTATAAATTTGGGTGTTCCTATGACTAAAGTCGAAAAAAAAATTGTCTATTAAACATGCCAAAAATAAGTGTGCCAAATGGATCCAAAGTTCTATTATAATATTTGGAAAAAGCATACGGGCGCATGTAAATTAAATTCATAAATAAATTTACTAGTGGCAAACAATTATATCGGTGTACTTTTATAACAAAGAGTGTGTTTGGATTGTAAATTATTTGAAATATTTTTATTTAATATTTTTTGTGATGTGATAAATGTGAGATAAAAAGGTAATTAGGAAGATAAAAAGGTATATTGAAAATTATAATGGTGATGTAAGCAAATATATTTGAGCAAATAATCTCCTGTCCAAATATTATTGATTGTGAGTACGATTTTATGAGAATTTGATTTGAGTAAAGCAAAAAGTATAAATTTGCAAAATAGTTTAACTATAATAATTAACTTTAGGAAGCTATAACTATATAAAAGAATTTAGTCAAAATTATTTAAATTTAATTTCAAAAAGCAAGAAGAGGATTCGATGAAAATATAGCAGATGGATACCAAAGAAAATTGTCTGAAAGTCTAGATAAGTTTCAGTGAACTGAGAAATCAAAAATGCAAAATCCTTGTCATGAAATGTCAATTGTGATGGATTGTGGAGAAAGAATGCATACGCATATACACATAAAGCCAGACACCGCGGCGATAACGTTGCGATTGATGGACCATTTATTTTTGAGTTTTTTTTTTTATTGAAAATGTTTTATTAAGTATTTTAGAAGCGTGTCAGTAGTCGACCTCATCAATGCTACTGAGAGCAACTCCAACGGAGTTGCATAAGGAGTGTAATGCTGGGTTGGTTACACGGTCATCATTGTGGCTGTGTAAGAGCATCCACAATGCTATTACACTTTGTGGAGTGTAATCCACATGTCACGTCAGCATTCCACTTTCTCCTCTTTTATTACACTTTCACTCACAATGGATTACACTCCACAAGGTGTAATAGCATGGGTCCACAATTAATCAAATATTTATTTTAATAATGCATAACTCATATCCCATAAATAAATAAAGTAATTTTTAAAACTAATTTTGTTATTTTTAAAAAATAAAGTACTAACTTTCGTTAAATTTTGTACATTTTGAATTTTTTTATTTTCTAAAAATGATATTATTAATTTTTAAGTTTGAATAATATATCTTTTTCTATGTTTCAAAAATAATATATTGTTATTTTTTTAAAAATAATTATGTAGGAAATTAAACAAATATTTGATACTTCAAATGCGAAGATATCATAATAATCCATACTTAATTAATAATTCGGAATGTAATTACACGCATCACCTATGGAATATAATGCCATAGGAAGAAAATTCAATGGATTACACGCATCACCTGTGTGATGCGTGTAATATCCATGACACGGCTCCAATGGGGAGCCGTGTCATGGAGGGGTGTAATGGCTCCCCATTACACCCCCATTAGAGCTGCCCTAATGGTACACGCATCATCATTACACATTACACGTATCGTAGGTGGACCCTGATGATACGTGTAATAGGTGGGCCATCCATTAAAAAATGTCCGACTCCTTTAAATTTTGTCCAGCAAATGTTGATGGTTTCAACGTTAATTTTATCCAACGGTGCACTAAATTTGCATAATTATTTTTAGAAAATAAAAAATTCTATAATAATTTTTTTAAATTTTTTTTAATTTGCATAATAATTAGTTTGCAACAAGTATCATAATTTGTTTCCATAATTATTTTTCAAAAAATAACAATATATTATTTTTGAGAGATAGAAAAAGATATATTGTTCAAACTTAAAAATTAATAAAATTATTTTTAGAAAATCAAAATGCAAAAGGTAAAAAATCTAATGAAAGTTAATATTTTATTTTTTAAAAATAACAAATTTATTTTTAAAAATTACTTTCTTTATTTATGGGATATGAGTTATGCATTATTAAAATAAATATGTGATTTAGTTGTGGACCCATGCTATTACACCTTATGGAATGTAATCCATTATGAGTAGAAGTGTAATAAAAGAGAAGAAAGTGTAATGTTGACGTGGCATGTGGATTACACTATAAAGAGTGTAAACCATTGTGGATGCCCCGGATTGAGGGTGGGTGCAGTTGCCTGGGACGGTAGAACCAGATCTCTAAGATGGGAATAATATCAGAAACCTTCCTTGAAGTTTTTAAAATTTCACTTATCTCCCTTGTCAACTTGACAAGACTAAATATTCCTATCAAATGTTACAAATTGATAACATTACCCTTGCTCTTAATAACTATTTAACCAAAAAGTCAAAACAAAATAAAATTTTAAAAGTAAAAAATGTAAATTAAAAAACAAATTACTGGCTAATAATGGTCCATTTTTCTTTATATTGGAATCATGGTGAAATAACAAAGGATATGAATAAATTAAATCCAATCAAAGGTCAAGCACTTAGGAGGATTTTAGAGAGTAATTAACACCTTAAAAAAATTTCATGCACAGTTACAATTAAGAAAGTCAAGATATTTTTTTGGAGAAATATGTTTTAATTCATGGTGTAGTTTAAGCTGTATTGAAAAGTAAAATAATCTCTTCATACATGTAAATTTGTCAAGGTGTAAATTTTTCTTTTGTTCCAATACAACTAAAATAAATAGTTTACATCAAGAAATTTACACCTTATAAAACTTTAACCTTATTTTATTTTTTATTGTTATTATAAATTTCATAAGTAGGATAATATAAGGGTAGTATTGGAACAAAAATTTTATCTTTCTTGTATTTTCTCCAAAGGAGTTAAAATGTTACAAGAAATATCAATCCAAGGGAGGTAAGTGATATTTTAAAAACCTCAGGGGAGCTTAGTGATATTATAAGAAACCTCAGGGGAGGTTTCTGAAATTATCCCTTAAAAAATTAAGATGACACTTTATTCCCTATCTCAAAAAGAATCTAATTTTCCAATAAAGTAGTATAAAAAGTAGCTTATTATAGTGATAGATTTATTGTTATAATTGATTACCAAACAATAAATATTAGCATGAAAAACTTGACACTCATTTCTTAGTAATTGTATCAAATTACTTTACAATTATTTAGAAGAATAAATTAAACTTTACAAGACAAGGCATTTTAGGGTATTCATTAAAAATTTGAACCTATTCTAAGTTTTGATTGCCAAAACCAAAAGTGTCCAATCAAGGAAGATAAGTGTAATTTTTAAAATTTCAAAAGGGCTAAGTGAAATAGTTAAAAACCTCAGGGGAAGTTTCTAAAATTATCTCTTCATAAAATGCATGAATTTAAAAGGGTAATTAATATTTGATACTCAAACAAAAGTTCTAAATTTCATTTTATCTTAATCAATGCTAAGTTGTCAAAGTAATGAGAACTGCTAGTCAATAGAGGATAATAAATACTCATTTTGTCTAATTGTTAATGTCATGCTTTCATTTTATTGATGTCCCAAATAAGAGTCATCATTTTAAATTTGACACTTGCTTTCCAATGTTGCCATTTGAAAGACAATTCTTTAAAATTTCAGTGCACATTTAACAAGAAAGTACTTTGAATCCAAAGGATACATTTGTAAATTCACTAATGTCATTTCATCTAAACATAATGATTACTATGTCCCTATAAAAAGTTGGATTTCCAAAAAATGACTGTAATATTATGACAGAGAGAGTACAATAAAAGATAAATGTACCCGTTGTGACAAAAAAAAAGAAATAAATTGAGACTGTAAAATGCAAAATATTTGTCAATTATTTAAAATTATTCGTAGTCAATTCTTTTTATATTTTTTAAGGACAAGTTTGGATAAGTTCAACTCCGATCATCATTACAGATCGGACATATTCTTGGAATTATATTATTTACCTAACACTCACATCAACAACAAAATCTAAACAAAAGTTTTTTTGACAAAGTAGTTTGTTCTCGTCAATTTTGGCATTTATAGTCAATTCCATTTCTTTATTCTTAGGAGTAATTTAAAAAGCCTCTCCTAAGATTTTTAAAAATTTCACTGGTCTTCCCTGAGATTTGCAAAATAACAATGACCTCCCATGGTAGAATTATGGACCCAATTGCTTACATCACATAAGAAGAAATTAGTCATATACTCTAAGACATTATATCTTATTAGAAACTAGTATCTGACAATTGAGTAATTATCGTGCTAATTAACTATAGTAACTAATTAATGGAAATAATTGTTAGGATGTTATTTGGTATGATCTAAACCTGTAATGTGAAAGAATTTATACACTGACAGACTTCTTTAATGATGAACATTAAGTTACAATCACAAAATGGCGCCATTTGGTGTAATCACATGGGAAGAAATTACTCATATGCCCCAAGACATTATATCTTATTAGAAACTAATATCTAACAATAGAGTAATTATGGTACCAATTAACTATTAGTAACTAATTAACAAAAATAACTGTTGCAGATTTTTTTTAATGATGAACAATAAGTTGCAATTACAAAATGGGGCCAATTGATATATCAAATGCGTCATTTTGTGATTGATAAAACTTAATAATGACCAGAAATCAGTTGTACATAATATAGAAAGAAGGGGTTTGGTAGAAGAAAGAAAACATAGGGCAAAGAAAGAGAAAAAGGAGGATGTTTATGAGAAATTTTTTTCTGAAACTCTTAAGCTATGATAGTTCCAAAGCAATTTCATGGAAGTGAATGAGAAAGGAGGAAGAAGAAAGTCAAAATTCGAAATTTTTTCTACTCAAAATCATAGGAATAATAGCAAACCTTATGTTAAGAGAGATGACAGGTCTATTTTGTTGAATCTTATGATTATGAGTGTAGTTTTGTTAATTATTTGTGTTATCTAATTTGTTGAATGTAAACTTTTTGAGTAGTGAAATGCAGTGTTAAATGCTTTCAACTTTTAATTGTTTTTATTTTTATTTTTTACAAATACAAATTGTACACATGCATAAAGGGCATTTATGGAATAAAAGTTTCATATGTCCTCAAAGTATTATTTTAATAATACTTTTTCTAACTTGGATTGATTTTGTTACCAAAATTTTAATCTCAAGGGAGGTTAATATAATTTTGTAAATCTTAAGAAAGGTCAATGAAATTGTTGAAAACCTCAATGGAGATTTCTAAAATTACCCATTTACAATTTTCAAGACGATAAATCTATTCTATCTTACACTAGAAGGAGGGGACAGACCTGAAGAGGTTCAAAGGTAAACCGAAGGGGACTAAACCACTGAACTACCACTGGATCATACGAGTGCACTACGCACCCGCCTAGATTTTTAAGCAAAACCACTTAATGTGGCAATTGATGGGAGGCAAGCCTTGCCTCCCACTCCACCAAACTTTAATGCTTTGGTGGTGGCCACCAGACCAACGGCTGGTGGTTTACATAGAAAATTAGATATGAACTAGTTTAAATGTTTCAATGGTGTTATGCTTTTGGTTCACGCGAATCATAATACTATGTTTCAATAGTACTTTGCTTTTTACAAGTCATAGGCCACTGTTTTACTTCTTTCAATCACTTGGTATGATTGGATGTTTACTATTTACTAAGAGTTAGGCTGTCCTTTGTATAAATTTGGGATAATTTCAGAAACCTCCCCTGAGGTTTCTGACACTTTCACTGACATCCCCTGAGGTTCTCAAAATTTCACTTACCTCCCTTGATAAAAAATTGGGCCCCTTTTCTGACGTCATCAGGGCAAAAATTACAGATATATCCCAAGTAGTTGGGGTTAATTACTACCGTTTATGTTTAAGTTACATAATGAATTTTCTTATTCTTTACGTACCTATTCTTGTCATGCAAGATTACACGCCTGACTTCAAATTACGTACTTTGCAAGAAAATGTCTGTGGAGTCATTTGTTACAAGACAAGAAGTTCAATCAAATAAGAACAATTTATGTACACAGGTGGGATTGGGAATTCAAGCTTGTCCTTTTTGGTATTTAGGATAATGTTTTTATATGAACTCAAGGAAGATGGATAGCCTATTTTGCAAGGTTATTAGGTAATTTACCTTTGTGGAATTCTTGATATCAAGCCATTTGATTGCTAATGTGGACAGGTGGCTTAAGCGCGTAATAAGTGCCATGGATTCGAAGTTCGGCTGAAATATCACATATCGAACGAAGTCTTTATTAGAAACCTAATTAGAAACCTATTAGAGTTCAGTGAGCTCTCGTACTAAGCTCCACCGCCAACCCTCCATTTCGAAAAAAAAAAGACAAAAGCAAAACAAAAGCAAACACACGAAGCGCAGAATAACGTTGAAACCCGCAAGCGGGATTATGTGTTTTTTCTATTTCAAGGTTAGCTCGCATGCGGGTTAATGTTATATTTGAGCGCGAGAAGAAAAAATTGGTAATTAGGCTCTTTGGGCATTATAAGTAAATATTTAAATTAATGGCAGTTTTATTACACCAATATTATTGTATTATCATTATTATGATTATTGTATTATTTCTTATGCAAATATAACATTTAATTATTTAAATTTGATTTTATTTTTACAATTTATAAAATTTTTATCACTTATATAATATTTTTAAAACCCTAATACATCTAAATTTGATTTTATTTTTCAAATTTATAAGATTTTTATTTAAAAAAATGGGATACGGATAAGATATCCGGTTGGTTCGATTTGCATAGGTGCATATGAGAATATCCGAATACTCCTGAAACCCGCAAGCGGGATTCTGTGTTTTTTCTATTTCAAGGTTAGCTCGCATGCGGGTTAATGTTATATTTGAGCGCGAGAAGAAAAAATTGGTAATTAGGCTCTTTGGGCATTATAAGTAAATATTTAAATTAATGGCAGTTTTATTACACCAATATTATTGTATTATCATTATTATGATTATTGTATTATTTCTTATGCAAATATAACATTTAATTATCCAAGCAGTTTGATTTTATTTTTACAATTTATAAAATTTTTATCACTTATATAATATTTTTAAAACCCTAATACATCTAAATTTGAATCTAATTTTCTACAAGTCATACTTATAAATGCGAAATCTAACAAAAAAGTTAAATACAATTTTTGCAGGTCAAATTTAACAAATGCGAGCTATTTGCAAAATTTTAAATATTTGCAACATTTTTTAAAACAAAAATTAGAAGCTTTCTGCAAATAATTCCCTACCTCTCAAAAAATACCAAAATAAAAAAGATAAGAGCTCGCATTTGCTTCCTAGAAATAATTCCCTAGCTCTTAAAAAAGGAAAAAAAAAATTGAGAAGAGCTCGCATTCGTGGAATGCGAGCTCAATAACCAGAGCTCGCATTCCACGAATGCGAGCTCTTGTAAGCTCGCATTTGTGAAATTCACAAATGCGAAGACCCCCCTGACGGAAATTAAACCCAAAATCACCCCTTTTGTAGAATTTTTTTAAAATTCATCACAAAGTTGGAAATTTCTCAATAGAAATACAACTTGTCTGGATTCCTTTCACTCTCTGATATCATTACGGTTGCTTTGCGATTACAGCGGCAAAACCTGTTTTTAATGGAGAAAGATGTAGGTGAATTCCATGATTCTCCCCTATGGCTTGAAGAGGCCATGGTTGCAGCTAAAACTTTTTACTCAGAGCTCTAATTGTAGCACAGCAAATGCACTTGTTATCACTCCAAATTAGTAGCAAAGAATGTTAATAGCTTGAAACCTCAGAGGTAGTTAAGTTGCTTTGCTTTATATGCTATTGCTACTGAAACAGCAAACCTTCTGGCCGTTGCAATTTGCAGCTAGCCGTTGCAAAATCTGCCAAATAACTGTTGCATGGCACATCTGGTGCATGCAATTTTTTGTATTGCACTTACCCCCCCTCAACTTTACTAATTAGTCCAAATCATTTATTCTTCTTTGAATCTTCTACTAATACAACTTCTGCAAAGGGTAGCTATGGAATAAAAATACCTTCTCACACATGAAAATAATATTTTAATCTGATTTGGACTGGATTGTTACCACAAAATCAAAAGCAAGGGAGGTAAGTGAAATTTTGAGAACCTCAGGGGATGTCAGTGAAAGTGTCAGAAACCTCAGGGGAGGTTTCTGAAATTATCCCTATAAATTTTAGCCACCTGATCAATTGTTCTTTGTACTTCTATCATACATTCACCAATAGATTGGACCATGAATCAATGGATGGTTTACACACCATTGACTAATTTTTTAGATGAAATTTTTGACAACAGTAAACAAGATGGCTACGTTTGATGAAACATATTAAAGCTCAGAAGCTTTTATTCATTTTGTTTGGTGTCATAGCATCCTTCTCGGTGATTTTCGTAAAACAGAGAACACGAGTTTTGCAGCTTCTCCATTTCCTATTGCTTGATGAACTCTTGTCTGCATTGCTCTTATGTTTAGTTAGTTATTCAATTATTTGGCTTTGTAATATGCTTCTTTACATGAATGTTTAATGCTTTATTTTTTGTACCTTCTAGCTCATTGTTCTGCACCTTGGAATTCCAGACTGTTTACTACCAATGAGTACATCCCACTGGGCACCCACCGCCCTCTCCTACTAGTAGATTTTACCAAAAAAAGTCTTATGTTGAGAAACAGACACACAAAGAGAAAACAAGAAAAAAAAAAAAGAATCCAAAACTAATGAAAATTGTAATACATTTTATAGAAAATTGTTTGAAAAACATAGCAGATGATACCATACAAAATTGTCTGAAAATCTAGATAAGTTTCATGAACTGAGAAATAAAAAATGCAATATCCTTGTCAGGAAATGTCATTGTTAACTCGTCTTATGAATTGTGATGGATTGTGGAGAAAGAATACATACGTATACACATATAAAGCCAGACATTGCGGGGATAACGTTGCCCTTGATGGACCGCTCTTTTTTGAGGTTTTCTTTTTTCTCTTTTTTTATTGAAAATGTTTTATTAAGTATTTTACATGTGTCTCAGTAATCAACGGCATGAATGTCTACTGACGGATTGAGAGTAGGCGCAGTTGCCCCGGGACGGTAGAACCCGACAGAGATTTAAGATGGGGATAATTTCAGAAACCTTCCTTGAAGTTTTTGATAATTTCATTTAGTATCCTCAAACTTTTAAAAATTATACCTACCTCCTTTATCGATTTAAAATGATAACCTTAACATTCAATTGAAACTCCCTTCCTTGCTATGCTTATACAAAGGATGAATTTTATAATTTTTTTCCTTTCTCCTTCTTATTCATTTCTCTTATATTTCATAAAAAAAAAACTAAAAAACTATCAATGTTGTTCCTAACTCTATCCTGATCAAATGTCAAACTAATAGCATTTGTTTGATAGCTTTTATTATCATCTAACCTTTTTGTAACTCTTTTTTTTTTAATCAAAATCAAGAATAAATTAATAGTAACCTAGAAACAAAATCACTACCAAACAATGGTAGTTTCACCACTCAAATAGTCCACAAGCTTTTAAAAAAAGGGATAATTTCAGAAACCTCCCCTGAGGCTTGTCATAATATCACTTAGCTCCCTCAAGTTTTTAAATTTTCACTTACCTCCCTTGTCAACTTGACAAGACTAAATATTCCTATCAAATGTTACAAATTGACAACATTACCCTTGCTATTAATAACAATTTAACCAAAAAGCCAAAACAAAATAAAATTTTAAAAGCAAAAAATGTAAATTTAAAAAACAAATTGCTGGCTTGTAATGGTCCATATTTCTTTACATTGGAATCATGGTGAAATAGCAAAGGATATGAATAAATTAAATCTAATCAAGGTCAACCACTTAGGAGGATTTTAGAGAATAATTAATACATTAAAAAATTTCATGCATAGTTACAATTAAGGAAGTCCAGATATTTGTTTGGAGAAATATGTTTTAATTCATGGTGTAGTTTAAGCTGTATTGAAAAGTAAAATAATCTCTTCATACGTGTGAATTTTTCAAGGTGTAAATTTTTCTTTTGTTCCAATACAACTAAAATAAATAGTTTACATCAAGAAATTTACACCTTATAAAACTTTAACCTTATTTTATTTTTTATTGTTGTTATAAATTTCATAAGTAGGATAATATAAGGGTAGTATTGGAACAAAAATTTTATCTTTCTTGTATTTTCTCCAAAGGAGTTAAAATGTTACAAGAAATATCAATCCAAGGGAGGTAAGTGATATTTTAAAAACCTCAGGGGAGCTAAGTGATATTATAAGAAACCTCGGGGGAGATTTCTGAAAATCTCCCTTAAAAAAATTAAGATGACACGTTATTCTCTATCTCAAAAAGAATATATTTCCCCAATAAAGTAGTATACAAAGTAGCTTATTATAGTGATAGATTTATTATTATAATTGATTACCAAGCAATAAATATTAGCATGAAAAACTTGACACTCATTTCTTAG
The DNA here is from genome assembly GCF_003713205.1 of Coffea eugenioides. Classification (NCBI taxonomy): domain Eukaryota; kingdom Viridiplantae; phylum Streptophyta; class Magnoliopsida; order Gentianales; family Rubiaceae; genus Coffea; species Coffea eugenioides. The sequence goes on along the minus strand of NC_040040.1, from coordinate 29,283,756 downwards.
TTATTGTATCAAATGGCTTTACAATTATTTAGAAGAATAAATTAAACTTTACAAGAGAAGGCAATTTGGGGTATTCATTAAAAATTTGAACCTGTTCTAAGTTTTGATTATCAAAAGTGTCCAATCAAGAAAGATAAGTGTAAATTTTAAAATTTCAAAAGGGCTAAATGAAATAGTTAGAAACCTCAGGGGAAGTTTCTAAAATTATCTCTTCATAAAATGCATGAATTTAAAAGGGTAATTAATATTTGATACTCAGACAAAGGTTCTAAATTTCATTTTATCTTAATCAATGTTAAGTTGTCAAAGTAATGAGAACTACTAGTCAATAGAGGATTTGAGACAAATAAATACTCATTTCATCTCATTGTTAATGTCATGCTTTCATTTTATTGATGTGCTAAATAAGAGTCGCCATTTTAAATTTGACACTTGCTTTCCAACTTTGCCATTGGAAAGACAACTCTTTAAAATTTCAGTGCACATTTAACAAAGAAGCACTTTGTATCCAAAGGATGCAATGCAGGCCCTGTTTGGCACTTGAGTTTTTTGTCAAGTTTGTCTGCTACAAGTTTTTTAAAAACTTTAATTACAGTAACCTCCAAAAATTTTTCTAAGTTTTTAGACTATACACTCAAAAATATTCAAAAATTTATGCACTTCAAAAAATTTTTAAAAAACTTCTACAGTAAACTACAGAGAAGTTTTAGACAAACACAAAAAAAAAACTCACTTGCCAAACGGGGCCATAAATTCACTAATGTCATTTCATCTAAACATAATGATTACTATGTCTTCATAAAAAGTTGGATTTTCAAAAAATGACTGTAATATTGGGACGGAGATAGTACAATAAAATATAAATGTACCCATTGTGACAAAAAAAAGAAATAAATTGAGACTGTAAAATGCAAAATATTTGTCAATTATTTAAAATTATTCGTAGTCAATTCTTTTTTTATTTTTTAAGGACAAGTTTGGATAAGTTCAATTCCGATCATCATTACGGATCAGACATATTCTTGGGATTATATTATTTACCTAACACTCACATCAACAACAAAATCTAAACAAAAGTTTTCTTGACAAAGTAGTTTGTTCTCGTCAATTCCATTTCTTTATTCTTAGGAGTAATTTAAAAAGCCTCTCCTAAGATTTTTAAAAATTTCACTGGTCTTCCTTGAGACTTGCAAAATAACAATGACCTCCCATGGTAGAATTATTGACCCAATTGCTTACATCACATAGGAAGTAATTACTCATATATCCTAAAACATTATATCTTATTAGAAACTAGTATCTGACAATTGAGTAATTATTGTGCTAATTAACTATAGTAACTAATTAATGGAAATAATTGTTAGGATGTTAAACCCGTAATGTGAAAAAATTTATACATTGACAGACTTCTTTAATGATGAACAGTAACTTACAATCACAAAATGGAGCCATTTGGTATAATCACATGGGAAGAAATTACTCATATGCCCCAAGACATTATATCTTATTAGAAACTAATATCTAACAATTGAGTAATTATGGTACCAATTAACTGTTAGTTACTAATTGACAAAAATAAAAGTTGGAGATTTTTTTTAATGATGAACAATATCTTGCAATTACAAAATGGCACCAATTGATATATCCATTGCGTTATTTTTTGATTGATAAAACTTAACAATGATCAGAAATCAGTTGTACATAATGTAGAAAGAAGGGGTTTGGTAGAAGAAAGAAAACACAGGGCAAAGAAAGAGAAAAAGAAAGATGTTCATGAGAAATTTTTTTCTGAAACTCTTAAGCTATGATAGTTGCAAAACAATTTCATGGAAGTGAACGAGAAAGGAGGAAGAAGAAAGGCAAAATTCGAAATTTTTTCTACTCAAAATCATAGGAATAATAGCAAACCTCATGTTAAGAGAGATGACATGTCTATTTTGTTGAATCTTATGATCAATAGTGTAGTTTTGTTACTTATTTGTGTTATCTAATTTGTTGAATGTTAACTTTTTGGGTAGTGGAATGCGGTGTTAATTGCTTTCAACTTTTAGTTGTTTTTATTCTTTTTTTTACTAATACAAATTGTACACATGCATAAGGGGCATTTATAGAATAAAATTTTCATATCTCCTCAAAGTATTATTTTAATAGTACTTTTTCCAACTTAATTTTGTTACCAAAATTTTAACCTCAAGAGAGGTTAATATAATATTATAAATCTTAGGAAAGGTCAATCAAATTGTTGAAAACTTCAAGGGAGTTTTCTAAAATTACCCTTTTACAATTTTCTAGACCTTTAATAATCGACGTTTAAATAGTACTATACCTTTGAAAGTTCGTAGACCTTCTGCAGTGATTTGTTCACATAGAAAATTAGATACGAACTAATTTAAACGTTTCAATAGTACTATACTTTTCAAATAATACTATGGGGTAGGCACAAATCAGGTATTTGTCTCATGAGGCTTTTGGTTGACCCGATCTACATGTTGTAAATCAGTTATTTTTTGACCCTTTTTCGCTCTGTATATCCACAGATACCCAATCATTGAATACCCGTCAGAAAAGGATTAGATTAACGGGTACCTGCACCACCCCTCTCATCATTTAACATATCTTAAAAATAATTTATATTAATTTAGTTTAATACTTTACATATTCATCTAAAATTCAAAATCTAACTATTATATAAGATCGAGTTACTTTTGCTGTGGCAGCTCCAAGAGCTACCACATGGTGCGATGGGAGATGTGTGGAGCTTTCTTTGTTTCGTTCTTTTGCTTTCAAGATTTTTGGGTCAATGCTGATAAATAAACTTTTTTCCTCCCCTCTAATTATTATGCAGAGCAAATTAACCAGCCTGTTCAAAGAACATTTAAGTCCATAATGGCTGATTGTTTATTACTTCTTTAGTCAGGAATAAACAATTTATTGAGAAATATTTGATACTAATATATTTTATCCGAAAAATAAATTTACAAAATATTACTTTGGATAAATGTATAAGCGTAATAGATATAAGTGCAAATGCAATGTTAATTATTCAGAGTGCAACCTCATTTATTTTTTTTATAGTTTTTTAAAATGATTTGGATTTAAGGTAAAATACAATACAAAAATTAATTTTTTTGCAATAAAAGTAGAAACATCATGGAAGAGATTTAAATGGTATGTTAATTATTTGGAAATCAAATATAACTACATCACCTGGTTGATGGAGTAGTTGGCTGAACAACAGTTGAATGTTTATTACTTCTTTAGTCATGAATAAACGATTACTAATTGTGAATTATTTGATATTAATTTTTTGTGAAAAATAAATTTATGATTTATTACTTCAAATAAATGTATAAGCATAATAGATTTTAGTATAAATGCAAGTTAATATTTAGAATGCAACCTATTTATTTGTATATATTTTTACAATTATTTATACTTTAAGGGAAAATAAAATACCAAAATTGATATTTTTTTCTAATGAGAGTAGAAACATCACGAGAAGGGGTTTAAATGCTAGATTAATTATTTACAAAGCATATACAAGTGCATCGCCTGCATCAACTTGTAATTTTATTTAATTTATAAACACTCTCCTTATTCTTTGGGATTATTGACACGAAGAGATACAAAAAATTGATAAATTTTTCATGATACTGAGAGATTGAGTAAGAGATAATTTAACTGATGGCATAGAAATAAAAACAAATACGCCAATTATGAGCTTTATCTATTTAAAAAGTAATTTTTTAGCTTTTTATTTGTCTAGAATTTATTGGAAAAGATATGTTAAAACTTATATTTTTACAGTGTGGGAAAAAATATTAAGATGTGTAAATCATATCTCTGATAAATATTTTAAAAGAAATATGGAAAAATGATATTTTTTGCAATAAGACTACAAGTGATATGCTTGGGAAGATGAATGTAATCTATTTTACATAATTAAAATTAAACAGTCAGTCTAAGAATTATCATTCTAGCTAAGCCATATTTAATCACAAAGCAACTTTTAAGTTTTTTATTTATTCAAGATTTTTCAATTTTTTAAAAATAATTTTGATATCTTGCTTAACTTTGGGCCGTTGGATTTGCAGTAGTTAATTGCTTTTCAATTGTAACCGTTAGATCGTTCAATGGTAAAATTCAAACAATCTTTACAAGTCATAGGCCACTGGTTTACTTCTTTCAATCACTTGTTATGATTGGATGTTTACTATTTGCTAACAGTTAAGTTGTTCTTTGTATAAATTTCAGCCACCTGATCAGTTGTTCTTTGTACTTTTATCATACATTCACCATAGATTGGACCATGACTCAATGGATGGTTTACTCACCATTGACTACTTTTTTAGATGAAATTTTTGACAACAGTAAACAAGAAGGCTACGTTTGACGAAACATATTAAAGCTCAGAAGCTTTTATTCATTTTGTTTGGTCTCATAGCATCCTTCTCGGTGATTTTCGTAAAACAGAGAACACGAGTTTTGCAGCTTCTCCATTTCCTATTGCTTGGTGAACTCTCGTCTGCATTGCTCTTATGTTTAGTTAGTTATTCAGTTATTTGGCTTTGTAATATGCTTCTTTACATGAATGTTTAATGCTTTAATTTTGTACCTTCTAGCTCATTGTTCTGCACCTTGGAATTCTAGACTGTTTACTACCAATGAGTACATCCTAATGGGCACCCACTGCCCACCCCTACTAGTAGATTTTACCCAAAAAAAAAAATCTTATGTTGAGAAACAGACACACAAAGAGAAAACAAGAAAAAAAAATAAGAATTCAAAACTAATGAAAATTGTTATAAGCATTTCCCTGATATATATATATATATATATTCTACATCAATTAAAATTTTTCTTTTTTAAAATAAGATTATGACCTCTATAAATGAATCTTGTAAAAAATTATATGCGCTCATATTTGGATGTAATTTGTTCAATAAAAT
>NC_040040.1:29017053-29271466 GCF_003713205.1 Coffea eugenioides | reverse complement strand
CTGAGGTTTCTGACACTTTCACTGACATCCCCTGAGGTTCTCAAAATTTCACTTACCTCCCTTGATAAAAAATTGGGCCCCTTTTCTGACGTCATCAGGGCCAAAATTACAGATATATCCAAGTAGTTGGGGTTAATTACTACCGTTTATGTTTAAGTTACATAATGAATTTTCTTATTCTTTACGTACCTATTCTTGTCATGCAAGATTACACGCCTGACTTCAAATTACGTACTTTGCAAGAAAATGTTTTTGGGGTCATTTGTTACAAGACAAGAAGTTCAATCAAATAAGAACAATTTATGTACACAGGTGGGATTGGGAATTCAAGCTTGTCCTTTTTGGTATTTAGGATAATGTTTTTATATGAACTCAAGGAAGATGGATAGCCTATTTTGCAAGGTTATTAGGTAATTTACCTTTGTGGAATTCTTGATATCAAGCCATTTGATTGCTAATGTGGACAGGTGGCTTAAGCGCGTAATAAGTGCCATGGATTCGAAGTTCGGCTGAAATATCACATATCGAACGAAGTCTTTATTAGAAACCTAATTAGAAACCTATTAGAGTTTAGTGAGCTCTCGTACTAAGCTCCACCGCCAACCCTCCATTTCGAAAAAAAAAGACAAAAGCAAAACAAAAGCAAACACACGAAGCGCAGAATAACGTTGAAACCCGCAAGCGGGATTATGTGTTTTTTCTATTTCAAGGTTAGCTCGCATGCGGGTTAATGTTATATTTGAGCGCGAGAAGAAAAAATTGGTAATTAGGCTCTTTGGGCATTATAAGTAAATATTTAAATTAATGGTAGTTTTATTACACCAATATTATTGTATTATCATTATTATGATTATTGTATTATTTCTTATGCAAATATAACATTTAATTATTTAAATTTGATTTTATTTTTACAATTTATAAAATTTTTATCACTTATATAATATTTTTAAAACCCTAATACATCTAAATTTGATTTTATTTTTCAAATTTATAAGATTTTTATTTAAAAAAATGGGATACGGATAAGATATCCGGTTGGTTCGATTTGCATAGGTGCATATGAGAATATCCGAATACTCCTGAAACCCGCAAGCGGGACTCTGTGTTTTTTCTATTTCAAGGTTAGCTCGCATGCGGGTTAATGTTATATTTGAGCGCGAGAAGAAAAAATTGGTAATTAGGCTCTTTGGGCATTATAAGTAAATATTTAAATTAATGGCAGTTTTATTACACCAATATTATTGTATTATCATTATTATGATTATTGTATTATTTCTTATGCAAATATAACATTTAATTATCCAAGCAGTTTGATTTTATTTTTACAATTTATAAAATTTTTATCACTTATATAATATTTTTAAAACCCTAATACATCTAAATTTGAATCTAATTTTCTACAAGTCATACTTATAAATGCGAAATCTAACAAAAAAGTTAAATACAATTTTTGCAGGTCAAATTTAACAAATGCGAGCTATTTGCAAAATTTTAAATATTTGCAACATTTTTTAAAACAAAAATTAGAAGCTTTCTGCAAATAATTCCCTACCTCTCAAAAAATACCAAAATAAAAAAGATAAGAGCTCGCATTTGCTTCCTAGAAATAATTCCCTAGCTCTTAAAAAAGGAAAAAAAAAAATTGAGAAGAGCTCGCATTCGTGGAATGCGAGCTCAATAACCAGAGCTCGCATTCCACGAATGCGAGCTCTTGTAAGCTCGCATTTGTGAAATTCACAAATGCGAAGACCCCCCTGACGGAAATTAAACCCAAAATCACCCCTTTTGTAGAATTTTTTTAAAATTCATCACAAAGTTGGAAATTTCTCAATAGAAATACAACTTGTCTGGATTCCTTTCACTCTCTGATATCATTACGGTTGCTTTGCGATTACAGCGGCAAAACCTGTTTTTAATGGAGAAAGATGTAGGTGAATTCCATGATTCTCCCCTATGGCTTGAAGAGGCCATGGTTGCAGCTAAAACTTTTTACTCAGAGCTCTAATTGTAGCACAGCAAATGCACTTGTTATCACTCCAAATTAGTAGCAAAGAATGTTAATAGCTTGAAACCTCAGAGGTAGTTAAGTTGCTTTGCTTTATATGCTATTGCTACTGAAACAGCAAACCTTCTGCCCGTTGCAATTTGCAGCTAGCCGTTGCAAAATCTGCCAAATAACTGTTGCATGGCACATCTGGTGCATGCAATTTTTTGTATTGCACTTACCCCCCCTCAACTTTACTAATTAGTCCAAATCATTTATTCTTCTTTGAATCTTCTACTAATACAACTTCTGCAAAGGGTAGCTATGGAATAAAAATACCTTCTCACACATGAAAATAATATTTTAATCTGATTTGGACTGGATTGTTACCACAAAATCAAAAGCAAGGGAGGTAAGTGAAATTTTGAGAACCTCAGGGGATGTCAGTGAAAGTGTCAGAAACCTCAGGGGAGGTTTCTGAAATTATCCCTATAAATTTTAGCCACCTGATCAATTGTTCTTTGTACTTCTATCATACATTCACCAATAGATTGGACCATGAATCAATGGATGGTTTACACACCATTGACTAATTTTTTAGATGAAATTTTTGACAACAGTAAACAAGATGGCTACGTTTGATGAAACATATTAAAGCTCAGAAGCTTTTATTCATTTTGTTTGGTGTCATAGCATCCTTCTCGGTGATTTTCGTAAAACAGAGAACACGAGTTTTGCAGCTTCTCCATTTCCTATTGCTTGATGAACTCTTGTCTGCATTGCTCTTATGTTTAGTTAGTTATTCAATTATTTGGCTTTGTAATATGCTTCTTTACATGAATGTTTAATGCTTTATTTTTTGTACCTTCTAGCTCATTGTTCTGCACCTTGGAATTCCAGACTGTTTACTACCAATGAGTACATCCCACTGGGCACCCACCGCCCTCTCCTACTAGTAGATTTTACCAAAAAAAGTCTTATGTTGAGAAACAGACACACAAAGAGAAAACAAGAAAAAAAAAAAAGAATCCAAAACTAATGAAAATTGTAATACATTTTATAGAAAATTGTTTGAAAAACATAGCAGATGATACCATACAAAATTGTCTGAAAATCTAGATAAGTTTCATGAACTGAGAAATAAAAAATGCAATATCCTTGTCAGGAAATGTCATTGTTAACTCGTCTTATGAATTGTGATGGATTGTGGAGAAAGAATACATACGTATACACATATAAAGCCAGACATTGCGGGGATAACGTTGCCCTTGATGGACCGCTCTTTTTTGAGGTTTTCTTTTTTCTCTTTTTTTATTGAAAATGTTTTATTAAGTATTTTACATGTGTCTCAGTAATCAACGGCATGAATGTCTACTGACGGATTGAGAGTAGGCGCAGTTGCCCCGGGACGGTAGAACCCGACAGAGATTTAAGATGGGGATAATTTCAGAAACCTTCCTTGAAGTTTTTGATAATTTCATTTAGTATCCTCAAACTTTTAAAAATTATACCTACCTCCTTTATCGATTTAAAATGATAACCTTAACATTCAATTGAAACTCCCTTCCTTGCTATGCTTATACAAAGGATGAATTTTATAATTTTTTTCCTTTCTCCTTCTTATTCATTTCTCTTATATTTCATAAAAAAAAAACTAAAAAACTATCAATGTTGTTCCTAACTCTATCCTGATCAAATGTCAAACTAATAGCATTTGTTTGATAGCTTTTATTATCATCTAACCTTTTTGTAACTCTTTTTTTTTTAATCAAAATCAAGAATAAATTAATAGTAACCTAGAAACAAAATCACTACCAAACAATGGTAGTTTCACCACTCAAATAGTCCACAAGCTTTTAAAAAAAGGGATAATTTCAGAAACCTCCCCTGAGGCTTGTCATAATATCACTTAGCTCCCTCAAGTTTTTAAATTTTCACTTACCTCCCTTGTCAACTTGACAAGACTAAATATTCCTATCAAATGTTACAAATTGACAACATTACCCTTGCTATTAATAACAATTTAACCAAAAAGCCAAAACAAAATAAAATTTTAAAAGCAAAAAATGTAAATTTAAAAAACAAATTGCTGGCTTGTAATGGTCCATATTTCTTTACATTGGAATCATGGTGAAATAGCAAAGGATATGAATAAATTAAATCTAATCAAGGTCAACCACTTAGGAGGATTTTAGAGAATAATTAATACATTAAAAAATTTCATGCATAGTTACAATTAAGGAAGTCCAGATATTTGTTTGGAGAAATATGTTTTAATTCATGGTGTAGTTTAAGCTGTATTGAAAAGTAAAATAATCTCTTCATACGTGTGAATTTTTCAAGGTGTAAATTTTTCTTTTGTTCCAATACAACTAAAATAAATAGTTTACATCAAGAAATTTACACCTTATAAAACTTTAACCTTATTTTATTTTTTATTGTTGTTATAAATTTCATAAGTAGGATAATATAAGGGTAGTATTGGAACAAAAATTTTATCTTTCTTGTATTTTCTCCAAAGGAGTTAAAATGTTACAAGAAATATCAATCCAAGGGAGGTAAGTGATATTTTAAAAACCTCAGGGGAGCTAAGTGATATTATAAGAAACCTCGGGGGAGATTTCTGAAAATCTCCCTTAAAAAAATTAAGATGACACGTTATTCTCTATCTCAAAAAGAATATATTTCCCCAATAAAGTAGTATACAAAGTAGCTTATTATAGTGATAGATTTATTATTATAATTGATTACCAAGCAATAAATATTAGCATGAAAAACTTGACACTCATTTCTTAGTTATTGTATCAAATGGCTTTACAATTATTTAGAAGAATAAATTAAACTTTACAAGAGAAGGCAATTTGGGGTATTCATTAAAAATTTGAACCTGTTCTAAGTTTTGATTATCAAAAGTGTCCAATCAAGAAAGATAAGTGTAAATTTTAAAATTTCAAAAGGGCTAAATGAAATAGTTAGAAACCTCAGGGGAAGTTTCTAAAATTATCTCTTCATAAAATGCATGAATTTAAAAGGGTAATTAATATTTGATACTCAGACAAAGGTTCTAAATTTCATTTTATCTTAATCAATGTTAAGTTGTCAAAGTAATGAGAACTACTAGTCAATAGAGGATTTGAGACAAATAAATACTCATTTCATCTCATTGTTAATGTCATGCTTTCATTTTATTGATGTGCTAAATAAGAGTCGCCATTTTAAATTTGACACTTGCTTTCCAACTTTGCCATTGGAAAGACAACTCTTTAAAATTTCAGTGCACATTTAACAAAGAAGCACTTTGTATCCAAAGGATGCAATGCAGGCCCTGTTTGGCACTTGAGTTTTTTGTCAAGTTTGTCTGCTACAAGTTTTTTAAAAACTTTAATTACAGTAACCTCCAAAAATTTTTCTAAGTTTTTAGACTATACACTCAAAAATATTCAAAAATTTATGCACTTCAAAAAATTTTTAAAAAACTTCTACAGTAAACTACAGAGAAGTTTTAGACAAACACAAAAAAAAAACTCACTTGCCAAACGGGGCCATAAATTCACTAATGTCATTTCATCTAAACATAATGATTACTATGTCTTCATAAAAAGTTGGATTTTCAAAAAATGACTGTAATATTGGGACGGAGATAGTACAATAAAATATAAATGTACCCATTGTGACAAAAAAAAGAAATAAATTGAGACTGTAAAATGCAAAATATTTGTCAATTATTTAAAATTATTCGTAGTCAATTCTTTTTTTATTTTTTAAGGACAAGTTTGGATAAGTTCAATTCCGATCATCATTACGGATCAGACATATTCTTGGGATTATATTATTTACCTAACACTCACATCAACAACAAAATCTAAACAAAAGTTTTCTTGACAAAGTAGTTTGTTCTCGTCAATTCCATTTCTTTATTCTTAGGAGTAATTTAAAAAGCCTCTCCTAAGATTTTTAAAAATTTCACTGGTCTTCCTTGAGACTTGCAAAATAACAATGACCTCCCATGGTAGAATTATTGACCCAATTGCTTACATCACATAGGAAGTAATTACTCATATATCCTAAAACATTATATCTTATTAGAAACTAGTATCTGACAATTGAGTAATTATTGTGCTAATTAACTATAGTAACTAATTAATGGAAATAATTGTTAGGATGTTAAACCCGTAATGTGAAAAAATTTATACATTGACAGACTTCTTTAATGATGAACAGTAACTTACAATCACAAAATGGAGCCATTTGGTATAATCACATGGGAAGAAATTACTCATATGCCCCAAGACATTATATCTTATTAGAAACTAATATCTAACAATTGAGTAATTATGGTACCAATTAACTGTTAGTTACTAATTGACAAAAATAAAAGTTGGAGATTTTTTTTAATGATGAACAATATCTTGCAATTACAAAATGGCACCAATTGATATATCCATTGCGTTATTTTTTGATTGATAAAACTTAACAATGATCAGAAATCAGTTGTACATAATGTAGAAAGAAGGGGTTTGGTAGAAGAAAGAAAACACAGGGCAAAGAAAGAGAAAAAGAAAGATGTTCATGAGAAATTTTTTTCTGAAACTCTTAAGCTATGATAGTTGCAAAACAATTTCATGGAAGTGAACGAGAAAGGAGGAAGAAGAAAGGCAAAATTCGAAATTTTTTCTACTCAAAATCATAGGAATAATAGCAAACCTCATGTTAAGAGAGATGACAGGTCTATTTTGTTGAATCTTATGATCAATAGTGTAGTTTTGTTACTTATTTGTGTTATCTAATTTGTTGAATGTTAACTTTTTGGGTAGTGGAATGCGGTGTTAATTGCTTTCAACTTTTAGTTGTTTTTATTCTTTTTTTTACTAATACAAATTGTACACATGCATAAGGGGCATTTATAGAATAAAATTTTCATATCTCCTCAAAGTATTATTTTAATAGTACTTTTTCCAACTTAATTTTGTTACCAAAATTTTAACCTCAAGAGAGGTTAATATAATATTATAAATCTTAGGAAAGGTCAATCAAATTGTTGAAAACTTCAAGGGAGTTTTCTAAAATTACCCTTTTACAATTTTCTAGACCTTTAATAATCGACGTTTAAATAGTACTATACCTTTGAAAGTTCGTAGACCTTCTGCAGTGATTTGTTCACATAGAAAATTAGATACGAACTAATTTAAACGTTTCAATAGTACTATACTTTTCAAATAATACTATGGGGTAGGCACAAATCAGGTATTTGTCTCATGAGGCTTTTGGTTGACCCGATCTACATGTTGTAAATCAGTTATTTTTTGACCCTTTTTCGCTCTGTATATCCACAGATACCCAATCATTGAATACCCGTCAGAAAAGGATTAGATTAACGGGTACCTGCACCACCCCTCTCATCATTTAACATATCTTAAAAATAATTTATATTAATTTAGTTTAATACTTTACATATTCATCTAAAATTCAAAATCTAACTATTATATAAGATCGAGTTACTTTTGCTGTGGCAGCTCCAAGAGCTACCACATGGTGCGATGGGAGATGTGTGGAGCTTTCTTTGTTTCGTTCTTTTGCTTTCAAGATTTTTGGGTCAATGCTGATAAATAAACTTTTTTCCTCCCCTCTAATTATTATGCAGAGCAAATTAACCAGCCTGTTCAAAGAACATTTAAGTCCATAATGGCTGATTGTTTATTACTTCTTTAGTCAGGAATAAACAATTTATTGAGAAATATTTGATACTAATATATTTTATCCGAAAAATAAATTTACAAAATATTACTTTGGATAAATGTATAAGCGTAATAGATATAAGTGCAAATGCAATGTTAATTATTCAGAGTGCAACCTCATTTATTTTTTTTATAGTTTTTTAAAATGATTTGGATTTAAGGTAAAATACAATACAAAAATTAATTTTTTTGCAATAAAAGTAGAAACATCATGGAAGAGATTTAAATGGTATGTTAATTATTTGGAAATCAAATATAACTACATCACCTGGTTGATGGAGTAGTTGGCTGAACAACAGTTGAATGTTTATTACTTCTTTAGTCATGAATAAACGATTACTAATTGTGAATTATTTGATATTAATTTTTTGTGAAAAATAAATTTATGATTTATTACTTCAAATAAATGTATAAGCATAATAGATTTTAGTATAAATGCAAGTTAATATTTAGAATGCAACCTATTTATTTGTATATATTTTTACAATTATTTATACTTTAAGGGAAAATAAAATACCAAAATTGATATTTTTTTCTAATGAGAGTAGAAACATCACGAGAAGGGGTTTAAATGCTAGATTAATTATTTACAAAGCATATACAAGTGCATCGCCTGCATCAACTTGTAATTTTATTTAATTTATAAACACTCTCCTTATTCTTTGGGATTATTGACACGAAGAGATACAAAAAATTGATAAATTTTTCATGATACTGAGAGATTGAGTAAGAGATAATTTAACTGATGGCATAGAAATAAAAACAAATACGCCAATTATGAGCTTTATCTATTTAAAAAGTAATTTTTTAGCTTTTTATTTGTCTAGAATTTATTGGAAAAGATATGTTAAAACTTATATTTTTACAGTGTGGGAAAAAATATTAAGATGTGTAAATCATATCTCTGATAAATATTTTAAAAGAAATATGGAAAAATGATATTTTTTGCAATAAGACTACAAGTGATATGCTTGGGAAGATGAATGTAATCTATTTTACATAATTAAAATTAAACAGTCAGTCTAAGAATTATCATTCTAGCTAAGCCATATTTAATCACAAAGCAACTTTTAAGTTTTTTATTTATTCAAGATTTTTCAATTTTTTAAAAATAATTTTGATATCTTGCTTAACTTTGGGCCGTTGGATTTGCAGTAGTTAATTGCTTTTCAATTGTAACCGTTAGATCGTTCAATGGTAAAATTCAAACAATCTTTACAAGTCATAGGCCACTGGTTTACTTCTTTCAATCACTTGTTATGATTGGATGTTTACTATTTGCTAACAGTTAAGTTGTTCTTTGTATAAATTTCAGCCACCTGATCAGTTGTTCTTTGTACTTTTATCATACATTCACCATAGATTGGACCATGACTCAATGGATGGTTTACTCACCATTGACTACTTTTTTAGATGAAATTTTTGACAACAGTAAACAAGAAGGCTACGTTTGACGAAACATATTAAAGCTCAGAAGCTTTTATTCATTTTGTTTGGTCTCATAGCATCCTTCTCGGTGATTTTCGTAAAACAGAGAACACGAGTTTTGCAGCTTCTCCATTTCCTATTGCTTGGTGAACTCTCGTCTGCATTGCTCTTATGTTTAGTTAGTTATTCAGTTATTTGGCTTTGTAATATGCTTCTTTACATGAATGTTTAATGCTTTAATTTTGTACCTTCTAGCTCATTGTTCTGCACCTTGGAATTCTAGACTGTTTACTACCAATGAGTACATCCTAATGGGCACCCACTGCCCACCCCTACTAGTAGATTTTACCCAAAAAAAAAAATCTTATGTTGAGAAACAGACACACAAAGAGAAAACAAGAAAAAAAAATAAGAATTCAAAACTAATGAAAATTGTTATAAGCATTTCCCTGATATATATATATATATATATTCTACATCAATTAAAATTTTTCTTTTTTAAAATAAGATTATGACCTCTATAAATGAATCTTGTAAAAAATTATATGCGCTCATATTTGGATGTAATTTGTTCAATAAAATTACTTAGTTAGCTCTAAAAATAATATTTTATGTATGTATATGAAAATAAAAAATAAAAAATATATGTAGTGCAGGTCAGGTACTCGCAAACTTTTAATCCTGTAAACCTAACCCACCCTGTATATAAGCGGTATGCAACCATTTTTTGACTTGATCAAATAATGTAGATTGGATACCCTATTTTTTGGAGTGAATAGGATCGGATCCCACGGGTTTTCGGATCAGCAGGTATTTTTGCTGATCCGCTTTGCATCTATAAAGTGTATTCCTTTTTTTTACTCGAATTGGAAGTATTAATTAAGCTTGTCAATTAGATTATGTGAATTGGATTTTGACATGCTTAAACTCAACTCAAATAAAAATATCATTCTTTTGAGCCCAAATTCAACTTAGCTATGCTCATATTTTTGTAGCTCGTGTTCGGTTCAAAAGAAAAACCTTAACTTATGTCATGTATTTTTCATGTTTAGAAAATCTACTTAAACCAAATAGCCAACTAATCCATAGATGTTCTTAATATCTAAAAGAAGTTGAATTTCCTGACAAAAAAAATATAGTTTACCATAACATCTATAAATTTATCAACTAGAGATTGAAAAGGAAAAATTTATCGCAAAATTAGCCATCTAAATTTCAATTATTTGACTAGATTTAGATAAATAAATCTTCTTAATTCCTACATATGAGCCTTAGTATATATATTGTTTGGGCCGAGAATTAAATGGACTGATTTCAGCAAAATTCAAATTTAGCTCATATTTAAATCATGCAAAATATTTAGCCATACTCACCTCAACTCACATTGCATAAGATTCAATCCACTACATTTAGGGTTGATCGAATTAAGTTTGGGTTATTCCAACCCAATTCAGACGTCCAGTATTAAGTTTTAGAATCTTTCATTGTATTCTTATTTAGGTAGCGTTTAATAAAATTGAAATTCTTAGTTTTTTTCAATTTTACTTCTGATTAATAGTAATCTCTGTATACCAATATTGAAGGTGTGTTAATTTGTGTGTATGTATTGTGCGTTTGAGTAGCTGTTTATGTGTAAATCAACTTAGGAAACTTGTTTAGAAGGGAAAAGGGATAATTTCAGAAACCTCCTTGAGCTTTCTGACAATTTTACTGAGCTCCAATGAGGTTTTAAAAATTACACATACCTCTCTTGATTTGATAGTTTTAGTAACAAAACCTTAAAATAATATTGACTTGGTCAAATTTTTAAATGAATACCCAAAAATGCCCTTGTGTAATAAGTTTTAATTTACTTCCTTATAAAATTATAAGATTATCTAATGTAATTATAAGGCAAAGATGCCGAATTTTTCATGTCTATACCTACTATTTGATAAACAATAATAATAATAATTTTGTCACTATGAAAGAATATTTTTGATGGTATTTTATTATGGGTTTAGATTTATAAGATAGAAAATAAAATGTTTAAATAATTGATTCAGAGTTTATAAATTTTTTGATAGTGGGATTATCATAATTTAGTAGTGATTTTGGGCAAATTTTTTTGATTTATTGTTAATTTTAATACCAAAAAAATAGAAAACAAAGATTAGCAAAAAACATCGGATTACATATAAAGTTACTCACAAAAAAATCATTAGTTCGACATTTGGTTACAATAGAAACTAGAGATAATAATGGTAATTTTACAAATTTGTTGGTAAAAAATTAAAATAAAAAGGAATAAGAAGGAAAAAGAATGAAAAAATAATTTTAAAGTCATTCTAAGTATAAGCATACAAAACAAGAAAATTTTATTAAAATATTCAAGGGTAGTATTGTTATTTTAAATGATAAGGGAGATATGTGTAATTTTCTAAATCTTAGAGGAGCTCAGTAAAATTATCAGAAACCTCAAGGGAGGTTTCTGAAATTATCCCCAGGAAAAACATCGAGAAAATCAAACTAAAATGAGTAAATTGAGCAAATTGATTAAATTCAAAGAAGCCCTTGCACCGATGGTCCGCAGCTAGCCGCCAACCCCCGCTTATAAAACGTGAGGTTGGAAATTAAAGATGGATTTTGCGTGGAACCAAACGTGCAACATGTTGTCTGTATTCACTTAACCCCTTTGAAAGTTAGACACACAATGGGTAGGTAGAAAATGGGTTAGGTGCCCTTAGTGTTTGTCCCCTCCGGGTTAGGTAGAAAATGAGTTAGGTTTAGTCCCTTTCAAATTTGCCATTGATCTTCTTGGGTCCATCTTTTTCTCTTAATGTATAATATAAATAGGAGTAGGTGTAGAATCTATCGTATCGACAAAAAAAAAGAAGAAGTTAGGTGCCATCTTTTTGTTCTGTATTAAGCTTTAAAACTATCCAGCCCTAGCTCACTAAGTAGAGCCAAAACAAAAACAAAAATAGTAAAAGATTGTAGTCAAATTGAAGTTATACTCTAATCATTGCATTAGGAAATTGACGGGAAAATGCCAGACAAATTTTGGACCACGGATAAATTTTGTTCTCAAACTTTTTGACATAACACATTTAGTATCTGAATTATTAATTTTTGACCAATTTCATTGTCAAAGGAAAAATTAATGGAAAAATATTAGTTTTCATTCCCAAACTTTGGGTTATGGACATATTTCGTCCTCAAACAACTGCATCCAAATCAATAGCTGCCAATAAAAGAGAGAATCAATAGTATAGACAATGCATAGTTTGAGGACAAAATATGTCCATAGCAAAAACTTTGGCGAAAAAACTGGCATTTTTCAATCCAAATTAATTAATTTTCCATTTGAGAATGAAATTGATAAAAAATTGATAGTTTAGATATTAAATGTGTTATGTCAAGAAGTTTGAGTATGAAATGGTCCAAAATTTGGGAATAAAAATTAACATTTTCCTAAAAATTGAGTGCTGAGGGGGGAAAAAGCGAAAAAAAGGAAGAGGAGAAGTGGCTGCCTGCCTACTACGAGGCTAACTAAAGTCCTCAATAAGCGACAATGGACTGGCTAGTGAGGCCGAAGTGTGTATGGCAAAGAAGCAAAAGAAAAGCTAGTCGCATTGGGTTCTTCTGTTGCGACTCTTAACGAGCAAGACGGGAAGTAAATTTAGTGTTATTTTTTTCTGTAGGTATATTTTGTTGCAGAAAATGTTACAATTCATGGGTAAGTTGTAATTTTAAAGAATAGAATAAGTCATTCACGTACTCTTACATATATATATATATACACATACACATACATACATACATACATGTACATGCACATATGTACATACATACATATATACACACACATACATATTTTTACAATAATAAAGTCTGTGCAATTAGTTAACTTGGTGTTAACTTTATTTATTTTCAAATTTACCCTTATCTTTATTATCCATTAACCCTTATCTTTGTTATCTTTTGTTATTATTCATTGTCACGCCCCATTTTTCGCGATGGAAAAAATACGAGGGTGTTTATAAAAGATGTGATTTATTTTAAAATAAGTAAAAAAGGACTTAGAATGGGACTTTAAAGAATGCGACAATTTGAGTTCAAAATTTAGTCTAAAAGGGTTTTTAAGAAAAAATAGGAGTCGCCACTTGGTATTGAGTTTTGGTGTACCAAATCACCCGAAAAATATTTTTGACAAAAATAAAATAAAATAAAACCCTTTTCGACAACTCCAGGTCTTTGAAAAACAAGAGAAAATGGGTTCGGGAGTTACAATTGAAGAAAGAGAAGGCAAAGGTTCGATTAACTCAAATCTAAGGTACCCTTTCAACCTAGTCTAAACTAGTTGCGAGGTTTAGTCAAAATTTTCTTAATCTAACCCTTAATTTTATCACATTTGGATGTTTCCTACATGAATGCAAATTTAAAATATCGAAAGGGACAAAATATCCATTCAAGGGTTTAATTGATACCAATCGCATTACTTGTGAATGCCAAAATAATTCCTTGAAGGGGTCACGAATATGCGAATGATGAAATTTAATGAAAAGAAAAGAAAATTAAATTATATACATAAATATAAGTGATCAAAGAATATGGATGCATCATAATGGGTACGGAAAATAAAAACTCGTGACATAATTTTCTTATACAGGGATCGATGGGGTATTTAAACTAAAAAATTATAATCACCCATTTTCCATGTTTGAAGAATAATTCTCCTAACATAGATAAGCAAATGAACTAACTTAAATGAGATGCAATTCTAAATAACATGATTAACACATATAGAGGGTAGGGGGTAGAGGATAATATATAGAAAATATCATGCAAATGAGACAAATCCTAAAAAATAAAATATGCATGAAAATGTAATGAATATCACACAAAAATGAATCTAACGCATGAACAATTTAAGGGTCTAGCGTTGAACTAGCCCATTTCTAAAAGTCCTTACTAGCGTTGGACTAACAAGTAAACGGACGGAGATACCATGGAAAAAATTTTTCAACACCGGTATCATCAAAGATTAAAACTGTGAAGATAGTTTCTGATTCTGGAATAAACACAAGGATTTCATTATCCTGCAGTTGGTGCTCAAGAATGAAAGTTCTCCAATTTCGCTGAAGGCGTTTATGCTTGACACCAATTTGAGTGCTTCTATATCCAGTTTTGATAAGCAACGTGGGAGTTCTTTTGCCATTTATGAAATGATCAACAAAGCGTGGAATTTGCTGATAGTAATAGATTAAAATTAGAATGTATGTAGAATGAGAAGGAGGTTTCTTACAAATAGATTAAAAAAACGAAGGTAAGGACGAATTAGTTCACCAAGTTGTTTGGAGTTGCTGAATGAAAAATTTGGTAAAAGCACACAGAATTGGATAAATTCTGACAGAGATCTGGTTGCATTGAGGAAGCTACATGCTGCTGCCTAGTGCCTGAATAGTTATTAGCAATAATTACGAAGTATGTATTGAATTAGAAATAATATATTGTATATATCAGAATATATGATAGGTAGAATGGTGCTGGAACCTTGCAAAGTAAAATAGCTTGTCTGCAAAAGATTTGGCAAGGGAGCTGTCCAACACATGTAAACCTGTGTTTGTAGTTCAGAAAAATGAATAACATCAAATATTAGACTTCCAGCATAGCGAAGTAATAACATATCATGTCTTTTAACGGTATTGTGTTCGCAGAAATCATCCCAACCTTCTCCAAATGAATGGTCAATGACCATTATAGGCCATTGTTGCAGTCCAATTCTGAGAAAAATTCTGCTGGATTGGTGCTGAGCAAGTAATAATTCAAATTAAGAAGGTAATATCTGGAGAACATGAAGAATATAGATAATGTTGATAAAGTCTTTGTCGTAAACATTTGAATTAGATCATTTAGATGTGCATAAAGAAAGGCTGAACCTGTCCTCTATGGATGCACTTGAGAAGAAAACAACAAGCTGTTAAATTGTCATATGTGAGATGAAGATTTGGTGCTGTTGTAGAGCTTGTTTCCTTCATTGAACTAATAGAAGAAAGGTTCAAGAAGCTCAGAAAAACAAGGCATCAATTCAAGGAAGTATGTGAGTGCAAGGCAACTTCATCTTGTTAAGATTTAGAAGCACAGATAAATAGCTTTGCTGTTGCAGTCCTTTAAGCAGACACGCGTTTTGTGCAATTGTATGGTAGTTAGTTTTAGCTGATGATCTTGTAAACAAGAAAGTGTTTATATATATAGATGCAGACACATGCACGCTTACACACACATACATACATATATATGTATATGTATGTGTATGCATGTGTGTAGTTGCGTGTGAGTGCAAAGAATGGATGAATGCAAAAAAGGTTTATTTTTTCTATTGCTTCTAATGTTGACTGCAGAATTGTTTTGTACGATAAGTGAAGAAATTTATTGGTTGCAGCAGAGGATGGAAAAGAATGGTTAATAGAAAAGACCATTCAATGTTAATTATTAGGTGTGAGGTGTCATCTGACCACAATATAAAGTCAATATCTACTGTGTACTTGCAATGTTTAAATTGGCCGAAGGTGAATTTATAAATAACCATGCGTTTGTCATGTCTGTCATATATGCAGTCAAGGAATCAGTCTATAGAGAAGCAACATGAGCTGAATTTATAATCTTTATGTACCAAAGAAGGTGGTACGTGTAATAAATAAAGAAGTGTACACACATAGCTGGAGGTTTAAAGAATTGATGGCAATATTTGCATAAAAAAAGATGAAAAGAAACAGAAAAACACTCCAAATTATATAAATTTTAAAGCTGACACGATGCACAAAGTAAGTTTCTTGCCAGGAATCCAAAAATTTCTGCAAAAATCTCTGTGATATCCAAGATGGAAGATTGCAGTTCATCTTTGGAGGGCTGGCAGGAACACTGATACAAAAATCATCATCAATGTTAAATGATCATGCAAAAGCTGTTTAACAGATGGCCATACACAGAAGCCAAGGGCTTACAAATATAGCAGTAGCACATTCAAAAGTAACAAACAATTTGCTCTTTGCATATAGAAGTGTAGATGAAAAAGGCAAAAAATATCCAAATTCCAGTGGTCCAAAAAGGAATAAAGGTGATTCATCCCAATTTTGTCCTTTTGTTGGAATTCTCAATAGTAGTCTGAAAGTCATCACTGTCAGCAGTTTCTGCTTCATCAAACTTATCAATGAGGCGGAGGCGAGCTTTTGAACCAGAGCTACTTTATCCTACGAGGACAAA
The DNA here is from genome assembly GCF_003713205.1 of Coffea eugenioides. Lineage (NCBI taxonomy): Eukaryota > Viridiplantae > Streptophyta > Magnoliopsida > Gentianales > Rubiaceae > Coffea > Coffea eugenioides. The sequence goes on along the minus strand of NC_040040.1, from coordinate 29,255,074 downwards.
GGTTAGTTGAATACGCTGGTAAGATATGAAATTATTTGTTAAAATTTTAACTATGTCGACCAACCTGGCGTCAGCAGCTGAGCAGTCTCAGTTCTGTGTTCAGCTGAGATGGGTAAAGTATTTGGTTGTTCTGTTAATTGAGCAGAATCAATCTCTTGTTCAAGTTCAGAATAATGTAAAACCGTATAACGTTATTGGCATATGCTAACTGAGTGTGGACTGGTTTAATATGAATCAGAAATGTCTTTGTTTTCAAGCTGTTGTGAACAAACTCAAGCAGAAGTTCGTGATTCCACAGGAAACACAAAAAGGAATGAGAATTGAGAGTAGAATGCTGCTTTCATTAACAATTACAGGAAGCTAAAATAACCTGGTTAAAATGATTCATTGCTTCAAGGGCGGTGAATGTGAGAAACTTCTCTGCAGGTCTCCAAAGACGGAGGCTGGTATAACTCCACTATCATCACTTAAATCAATGTCGAACCGACATCTGAAAAGTAAACATATAGTGTAGTAGTTAATAGACTGAAGTATGGTGAAATCATGTGTAATTTACAAGTAAATTTAATGCTGATGATTTAATAATATAGCACCTGGGCACAGCAGGGCTCTTCTCTTTGCATGAATTGCAGGTAAACTCAATCCCGTAGTCTGCTGCAGTAGCACGGTTACATTTTTCACAACTCATATACCAATATTTCTGGAAAATGTGTTCAAAAAAGATTTTTGCCTTGACCAGTGTAGTCTAAAAGGTAACCAGATATAAGATCAGAAGCTAAATATGCATGAGCAATTTTAAGAAAAGTGGATAAATAGCAAAAGAGTCTTAGCACCTTCTGTGACAGAGAAACATTACAAATTAAAGTAGTTTTCTGGTCTGCTTTCAAAAAGAGTTCAGGATTGTATTTAATGTAAGTCTTTGTTTCAATGAGGCTCGCAATCAATTTAGTATTTCTCATTGCCCTACACAAAGAATGATGAAATGAGAAAACAAGGAAAAAGAAATGAGAACAGCTTATATTGTGTGTTTATGAAAGAAGCGAAGGAAAAGGCATTGAACCAATTCTTCAGTTCTCTTGCTTCCTGTATGGGTGGGTTAACAAGAAGTGCAGAATCAATCCAGGTAGAGAGTAAAACTCCTACAGAATGAACAACAGTGAAAGATTTCAGGCACCATTGGCAAGTTTTATAAATAAATAAATAAGGGTTATTAAACAGAAGGGCAGTATTTTAACGAACCGTTATAGTTGTTAACTTTTAATCTTCGTCCGATAACAACAGGATAGGTTTGAATGTTATTCAATAAAACCTGTCTTTCATTGTTCAAAAAGTCATCCCACAAAGATAGCATCACTGTTGGAGACCGAATATTGATATTGACATATAAGGTAGCATTCGAAGAAACAAAGATCATGACCAAAAATAACAAGAAAGAAGTGACAGGATTATAAAAAGATGACGCCTACTCTTCATTAAAGAGGACAAATTTCTGAACATTTGACTGTTTGGAGTTCCTAGTTATCGTTTTCTTCTCCAATGAACTGATAACAACTCCCAGAACGTCTATGAAGACAGCAAAGGTAGCTCGAAAAAGCAATAATCAGTTTGATGAGCCCAGACTTGTAAGTCGAAGGTAGTTAAAACTCATCCACAGACTTGATTCTGTCATCCATGTATTGAGCTAAATCTGCAAACTTTGTGAAGCCAAATTTAACAGGCATAATGTCTTCTTCCCTACTAACTTCTTCAATAACAGTCCTAGTAGTGATCACCCATTGCATAGTCAATTCAGATGTCTGAAATTTTGATGGAATACTTCTGACATCAGTATTTGAGATCCTGTACTTTCTATAAACTTGAAGAATAAGACTCATCTTAGGAATGTCAGCATTGAAAATGATGCCTTCTACTTTGGAACCCTGTTAAGAAGATCAATTGAAACAGTTTGTTAAATCGAGTGTAAAATTGAAGAATTGGTATGCTTGGAAAAAGTGTTCTAAAACACAACCTCCGAGTCATAGAAGATCAATTTTTGTTTCTTGGTCGGTGTTCCCATTGAATTAGTAACTTGTTGCTTTTCTTGAATAGTTACAAGACAACACCAATTTTTCATATCAGGAGCGATATTTCTGATTGATAACATGTTAGCCATCCTACAAAAAAAAGAAGGCAAAAGATTTATAATCTGGAAAGTGGTCTATGGATGAAGTTTCATTAATAAGTACAATAAGGGATGGGGTTATCCAGATATACCTGAATGTAAGAGAGATATACAATTAATTGAACTCAAATACTTCATTGAATACAACATTTCTAGTTTTGCAGTCTATTTTTGTACCATCAAAGGTCCCTGGAACAATGAGAATCTTGAGTGCAGATGAAGTTCTGGCTTTGGACAGAGCTATATGGAGCTGTCCATGAGAAAAGACAGGTTCACGTAAATAAATGCCAACATAGTCGAGAGTTTGTCTTTGAGACTTGTTGATGGTCAATGCAAAGCAAAGGCACACTGGAAACTACGTTCTTATGAATGCAATGCCATTCTTTTCATTATCAGGAGTTTGTACAGGCATCTTTGGAATAATGATTCTTTTTCCTTGATGCTGGCCGAAAACAATTTCAGTAGAAATAGTGTGATGGCCAAGTTCTTTACATATGAGTCTAGTACCATTACAGAGGCCTTCTAGAGGGTTAAGATTCCTCATCAATATAATTGGATAGTTTTCTTTCAGCATTAACTTGTGAGGAGGAAGTCCTTTTGGATTTTAAGAATTAAGAAAATCCTCATAATCATCTTGGTGCCGCTGATCAACAGTTTTGTCTGTGCTAGTGTAACTATAAAGCTTTCCAGGAAATCTCCTAATCAGTATATCATTTAGCTCATCAACTGAACTGTTTTTAGGAGCAAGAATACACCTATTGATCTTACTATAAGGACCCCGAGAATAGAGAGTTAAATCTGAAAAAACACAACTTATTAACCTGTTAATAGAAGAACTAAGTTAGAAATTATATAGGTAAAAAGGTAGACAGATATGGCAGCGTAATAGTGAATTATCTAACCTATTTAGAGACTCCTCTTTATTGTAATAAGGAATGACTAAATCTCCGGACAGAGTTATCTCCTCATTCAGGTCAACAAGTTCCTTTCCCTCGCCCACACTTTACAAGAATTCTGAAAACTGAGGATCTAATATAGTTCGCATGTTTTCCGTCAGTTTTAGTTTATGAAGCCGAGGCCATAGTGGAGAATTAAGAAGGCATGACTGCAAAAGGACTTCTTTGGTTGACTGCTCAATTACAGGCAGTGTTAGTCGAAAATCCCCACCAAAGACGACAACTTTGCCTCCAAAAGGCAGGTTAGATTCCATAATATCTCTAAGTAAATCATCAAATGTTTCAACAGTTTCTCGTCTAGCCATTGAAGTCTCATCCCACAGGATCAATTTGGATTCAGAGACCAACTTTGCAACGCTACCTTGCTTGCTAAGTTGGCAAGTTTTGCTCTTTAAAAAATCAAGGGAATTTTAAATCTTGAATGTGCAATTCTTCCTCCAAGTAGGATAGATGCTGCATTTCCAGATGTTGCTACTGCAATGGCGATATGACCTTGTAATCTCAAAGCAGCGAGGAGCGACCAGTACAAAAATTTTTGACCGGTACCCCCCAGGCCATCAATAAAGAAAGAATGGCTAAGTGAAGAGAAACATGCTTGCAGGATTAAATCTTAAGCACATTTCTGCTAAGAATTTACTTTGGAAGATAACAATATATCCTTTGGCGGTACGCTGATGTTTCTCTCATACTCAACCTCCTTCGTCAGATACGTGCTATATGCATTCATGAGATCACGTGGCACCAATTGGTAGTCAGTAATATTTTTACCCATCTGCTCAAGTAATTTGTTAATATCAGTCAGAACAACTCTCCTAATTTCGTTAGGAGAGCATAGATGATATTGCTGATGTTTTTCATAATCCCTAGAGAAATTTGGTTCACACTTTTCCCATAATATTTTGGGATTAGTTGGAGAACAATATACCAGTAGAGTGGCAAATAAAAGCCTGTGTGAAGACGACATCTGAAATGCAACAGCTTCTTCAAGTGTCTCTTCTATATATGAATAAGATTGTAACAGACCAAGTGTAAAATTAGCATCTCTGAACGAATTCATTTTTTCGTTGTTGACAGTTAAGAGATCATCATGTTGGTCCAGGAACATGAGTTAAGAGAAGGCGTAGATAATATCGCTCTCCCTTTGTTGGACTAACACTGACAAGTCTATCTATCACTTTTCGATGTTTTCCTTCTGTCCAGTGTTTATACTTAGCAGTCCAAACGAAATGTTGAGGGAAATCTCTATAGAAACATTTAAGATTTTCAGCTACTGCATTCGTTGCATTCATTTTGAAAAACTCAGTTAACATGGGTTTTGAAAAATCAGCTTTGGCTAATAATAGCAAGAGATCTGAGTTTTTATCAAAGGAAACAAACTGCTGATTTGGAAGGTGAACCTAGAGTGTATAAACAAACAGAGTCATCTCATTTAGACGGAATTCATAAATGCGCCAAAAAGCTTCAGGAGGCGAAATATATCTACCCTTCTGAAACTCATTAATTTCATCAATATCAGGAGAACTGCCATCGGTTACAACCTTAAAGGAGACTAGATCATGGCCTTTAAACACATACTTGTACAAGTATTTCACCAGCTTTATAGTAGAATAGATCTCGACGTTTATGTGGCAATCAAACAAAGTAAGGAGGTACGGGTTGTAAGGCACAACCTACCTGTGATCGAGAGTAAACCTTTGGACCTTTATTTTTCTGCCATCATCCCTTCTTCTATAATGTGGGTAACCATCCTCAGCATGAGTTGTATGCAGACAAAAATCTTTGGGATAATGACTTTTGCAGGCACTGTCTTTCATACAAGGACAAGTTTTATCCATATCTCCGCAAGGGCCGTGGATCATATGCTTGACAACAAGATTGTATAAGTGAGAGTAGCAAGCACGATCAGGTAATTTCGCACACACTACCTTATCATATGATTCTGGATTAAGCAACTTGGACTGAGGTTTTAAGATCAGGAGTAAATGAGCATGGGAAAATCCACGCTTTTGAAACTCAATAACATAGACACATGCTGCGACCTTACCAAAAATTTGCTTATTCAAAATTTCAGATTTAAGCATCTCAAATTTAGCTCTAAAAACTCTGGCTAGAAGATCTGGTCTATCCTACGGCTTCTCATGATACGTTAGATTGTCCTGAATTTTTTTCCATGCTGGATTGCAGGTCATGGTAAGAAAAATATCAGGTTTACCATATTTCTGAACGAGCGCCATTGCATCAAGATATCGCCATCTCATGTCTCTCGGACCACCTATAAAAGAGGATGGGAGCACTATCTTATGACCAACTTTAGACCCTTCAAACTGGCCTATAGAAACACCGTCCAACACTCCTTGAAGGATCTCCGATTTTATTATATTTTGTTGATGCCTATGGAAGTCGCCTTGAAGTTTCTATCTTCACATAAGAATCAACAGAAAATTGCTGCAGAAGCCTAAGGCAGTGCAATAGCATCGATTCATCATCATCTCTTATTTGAAATTTGTAACAATAATACTCTCTAGCCGATACCGTGTCTCCCTCACTCTTCCCTCAATCAACAGCTATATAAAACACAAATATTATTCGATCGATGAAGAAAATGTTATAAGTTTAATATTTAATAGTGTAGAAGCAGTAAGTGATTTACTTGCCTCTGCATTCTAAGTCCATTAAGTGCGAAAGGTCATTAACAGAAGAAGGATCAATGTGAGAATCGTCCTTACAGGAGTCCTCATTTCTTTTCCTCTTATATAGTCTTTTAATACCATGGTGCCATCCATATTCACCTCGAGGAAAAAGAATATGATACTGTAGAGGGTCATAACAGCCATAGTAATGATTAATCCTATGGCTGGTATGTGAGTGAGTATAAACCTGAATATGAACACTCCTGTCTTCTGATTCATTTTCATCTTCAATCCACATGGTAGCAACTTGCAAGGCAGATGATAGGTTATAGACACGCTGGTTTAAACCAGGGTAATAATTAAGTATGATTTTATAGCTATCAAGGTTTGGTATATCCCTAAGGCTTTTAAAGAATTTGGTGTAAGGATTGTTCAAAAGGATGTGCATAAGCAATTTTAATGTGCTTTCGCGCAACTTTTCACAGTTTCCAATTCTTTTTGCTAATTCCTCATCAGTGTCAAAGAAGTAGAACTAAATTCCAGATGGTTTATCACCTGGCTGCGTCAAACCATTGAGGAAGTGATAGACTTGGCCTTGAACACAGAAGGTATAAACACCTTTCGTATTTTTGGTCAATTCTGGGTCATATCTTGCAGCAAGGAACGTAAATCCTAAGTTATTATTATAGGTTCGAACATTATTTCTAAAGTGAGCGCTTTTTTCATCATTTCCAATAAACAAACGCTTAAGATCATAAGGCATCGGCGGAATCACTATAGAGATCTCTCCGCCAGAGCAACAAAAGTTAGGAGGTTCCAAATAGAACCTCTTAGCTCCACAATGTTCACAATTAGGAGCATCTAGTAGGGTAATGGCTTCATGAGGGATCTTATCAAGCTGAAAAAGACCTTGTTGACGACCTCTACGGGGCCTCGCTACATTTAATTCCAAACTATAGCTGAGAAGTGCACTAAGTCGCACCTCTATTAATCTAATTAATAACATAATCTGGAAAGCTATAGAAAGTGAAAGAGAAATAAAAAGCCAACTCGGAGTTTGCTTCCTGACACGTTCATGAGAATCATGATTTTGACCAGAAGGCTGATCTTTAGATAGGAGAACTGAAGAACTACGACGGTGCCTTTTTTTCCCTTGAAGACCACTTTTTTTAGCAGACTTGTTAGACTCTCTATTTTGAACAGAAGAGATTTCTGCAACTATATAAAGAAACGATCTGAATAAAAAAATTCAGGGGCATTTGACTGTGTACAGTCAATAGAGCGAGAAAAGTATGAAAGTTCTAGCCAAATAGAACCAAAAAATATATTTTTTTGTAAAGGATTTAAGTGGACAGGGCAGCCAAAAAAGTATCAACAATCACATGAAAAAAGGCAAAGAAATATATACCTTGAGAAGTAGATGCTGGTGCAGAAGATTGTTTCTTAGAGATAGATGTTTCATTTTGCAGATATAATTCTCTATGGATATCATTCAAGACAAGTTGATTTTTTCCGAAGTCCATGTAAGGATCAGGAAAAGGAGAGAACTTAACGATATTTTCAAAAAGTTCATTATCAAGTAAAACTTGTTTGTCAGTGCAAAAGTGTTGCATGGTTCCATCAGACAGAAGAGGAAAGCTGCTTGTTTGGTCAGGCAACATAAGAGGTTCAGAGCAAGCAGTTTTTGTTCCAGAACTTTGGCATTCATGAAGAGGAGAATATAGTTTTTTAGAATTCATGGAAAAATCAGTAAAAGGACAATATTCAATTACATATTCAAAAAGATTGTTCATAGGTAAGATCTTTTTGTCTCAGTAAGGAGCTTCCAGAGAATTTGTTAGTTTATCAATCATTGTTACAGAGGCAGAGCTCCTATTCTTTTTGTTAAATAGATGAAGATCAGGCGGAGCTGTAAAGAACAGGAGCCTAAGCTTTTCCTTTTTTCATGGAGGGATGTAGGTTGATAGCTCCTAAGATTAGCCGTATCAATGAGTGGATGTTCTGCAGGTCGCAAAATAAGGTTTACTTACTTGCACAGAAAAACAATATGGAAGGTTCAATCCGTGGAGAAGAGAGTAAAGATGTTTTCAAAAGTAAGAACTGGACATGAAGAAAAAGGCTAGGAATGGGTAACACTGATAGTACCTCTTAGTACACCTGTTGCTGGTGCAGAATGCACTTCCCTAGAAGAGGAAGTAGAACGACTATGAAGATTAAAGGAAGCAGACTCATGAGATGACATGTATTGTAACACTTCAGCAATAACACCGACGTTATCTTGGCCGTTCTTAAAACCCCCACTTTCTAGCATTTGGCCATGCATAAAAAGTTGCTTTCCACTATCACACGGGACAGTGAGTGTTTCAGGGAAAGAAACATCTGTTTCTACATAACCAAGTGGAACCTTACGAATACGCAAGAGAAAATGCTTTTTTTTTTCTTGGCGGCCCTATCTTCTCTTCGACGGCGCAGAAGCTCATTTTTTTCTATGCCCGGCATTTCTGCATACCTTTTGCGGTGAGTAGAACTTCTACCCATTCACTTTAATTGTTTAAAGTGTACAATGTCAAAGGACTATATAAAAAAGGCAAAATTTTACCAATTAACAAAAAAAAGGAACAGGTTTGCAAAATACTAACCTAAAATTAATAAGCAAGCAATGAGCAGGAAGGTAAGAAATTTAACAGCTAACAAATAAGCAGTAAGCAAATGAAATAGATGCATAAAATAAGTAACAAAAGCTATTTCAGTATGCAATGCAAGGCTGCCTGTAATTTTTATCCTTCAGGTGTAATTACACAGGAACAGGAGCAGAATAACTCCTTGTATATGGAGCAAACAAGAAACGGCAAGAAGTAAATAAGATTCGACAATTCAAAAGTCAAAGAAGTAAGACTTAAACAAGATGTAACCAACGAGATAGCAGAAAATACAAGTAAAAGAGACGGAATCTAAATGGTAAAATATAAAAGAAAGGTGGAAGAGAGAAGAACCAGAAACACTAATCTGTTTGGTTGCAGAAAATCCACACGGTAGAATCAAAGAAGAGTAGGCGGTACCACAATAAAATCGATCATACAAAAGCTAATAGGGAAAAGAAAGAGAAAAAGGAAAAAATAAACCCGTGTTAATAGGTTGAAAAGCAATGAAAAAATTAAAGGGACTAAACTGGTGCATGAGAAAAGAAAGAAACTGATAAAGAAGAGAAATAACAAGGTAATAAGCTAATTAATTTTAAAAAAAAAACTCAACACATGCAGAGAGACTAAGTAAAATGATCTTGAAGCAAGACACTCAATAGCAACACAGCAGCAATAGAAACTCTGCACGCTGAAACCAATTCGGAAAATTAGCAACGAAAAAAGTCTAAAAGAAGCAAGAGCAAGAGAAGAAGCAAGCTGATTACTAACCTTTTTTCTGTCCAGCGAAAAAACAGCAGAAAGGGATTAGAAGAAACAATGCAGTAGCTGTACATTTACCACCGATCATGATGGTAAGCCGCCGAATTTCTGCTAAGCCAAATCAGGCAATGTTAGCAACCATTGTACAAAGGAAAAACACAGGATTATCCCTGAACAAAGCAAGGCTAAAAGGCGATGTTTGGCAGGACTTCACAGTGACGGCTACTCCATTTTTACAAACATGACCATGATAAAGAAACCAAAAAAAAGAGACCACATTGAGAGAGAGAGCAAATTAAAATATAAAGGCTGGGTAATATAGTAAAATAGAGCTCCCAACTTTCGCATCAAATACAACAACTCCCTACCAAATGAAAGTAATCGGAAGTGATGGCTGAGGATGCATTTGATTAAAATGCACAGAAAGTAGATTTTAAAATCGAAGCAAGTAATGGATAAGCCCAACTTTCCAGGTAAAGACACAAAAGAAGATAATCTTCTTAGAAAAAATGATATTAATAGAGAGGCATTGTTTTGAATGGTTAAAAACGCAAGCCAACTAATTAATTAATTATTAACAAATAAAAATAATGAGAAAAAAACCAACAATTAAACATAATTTTGTTGGACAATAGCAAAAATGGAATGAGCAATTAATTAACCACTGCCAATTAATTGCGAGAAATTGATAGGTAAACATAAGTGTTAGGACAAAAAAAAAAGAACTTTTTTGTTAACCCAATATATTGGTACTAACCAGCCAATAACTAATTGTTAACAATCAATTGTAAAAAGAGAAACCACATTGAGAGAAAGAGCAAATTAAAAGACAAAGGCTGGGTAATATAGTAAAACAGAGGTCCCAACTTTCACATCAAATACAACAACTCCCCACCAAACGAAAGTAATCAGAAGTGGTGGCTGAGGATACATTTGATTAAAATGCACAGAAAGTGCATTTTAAAATCAAAGTAAGTAATGGGTAAGCGCAATTTCCAGGCAAAGATACGAAAGAAGATAATTTTCTTAGCAAAGATGATATTAATAGAGATGCATTTTCTTGAATAGTTAAAATCGTAGGCCAACTAATTAATTAATTATTAACAAATAAAAATGATAAGAAAAAACCAACAATTAAACATAATTTTGTTGGACAATAGTAAAAAATTGAACGAGCAATTAATTAACTGCTAACAATTAATTGCAAAAAATTGATAGGTAAACATAAGTGTTAGGACAAAAAAAAAAGGAACCTTTTTGTTAACCCAACATAATAGTACTAATCAGTCAATAACTAATTCTTAACAATCAATTGTAAAAATTTGACAAGCAAACATAAGTTACAGGGGGAAAAAAAAGCAAAAGGAGAAAATTTGTTGGTTAATTTAAGCCGATGGTACTAATCAGGTACTAATAAGAATTAGCCGCAAAAAATCGACAACAAACCGTGCTTTCGTGGACAACATAAAATGGGCAAAATTGGTTGACATTGATTAGTTTTTACCAACTAATTGCAAGGTATTGGCAATGAGATGCAATTTGTTGGAGATAAAAAAGAAGCTCAATTTTTGTCAATGCGATCCGCTGGGCAAAAAAAAAAAAGGCCAAATTTTAGCACAATCCTACGTGCATTTAGAGGAGGATTTGTCAGCCAATAAAAAAGTGAAATTATTAATTAACTAATGAAGCATTGGCCAACGTGGCGGACACTTTGGCTAACGTCGGGGTTACGGACACCCAAGACTCACTTCGAGTTTATGATAATCATCAGGCAATTCCTACGTTAGCAAGAGGGGAACTCCGGCTTGACAAATGGGGAGTACCGGCGGTTAGGAGGGTAAAAAGAAGCATGCGCGAACATTCTTTGTAAAATGCTCCGAAAAATATGGTCCCTTGTCCTTTGTTTTGATTTTCTTATCAATAAAAATATAATTTAACAAAAAAAAAATTAATGAAGCATTAATGGCAAAACAGGGCATTTTTTCGATAACATCTATAAAAAATTGATAATTAAAATTTTTTGGGAACAAAAAAAAGGCCTTTTTTTTGCTAACAATTGCAAGGAATTGCTAATTAAACACGATCCATTGGATGACAAAAAAAAGGCATTATTAAGTAGCTATTAACAATTAATTGCAAAGTATTGGTAAATAGATTCAATTTGGTGGAAGAGAAAAAAAGGCCATTTTTTGTTAATATCATCCGTTGGAGAAAAAAAAAAGCGGCCAAATAACCAACAAACCATTAACCGCAAAAAAAAGAGGGCATTTTTTTCGATAACAATCTAAAAAAAAAGTGATAATTAAACTTAACACTGCATTAACATCTGACCAATCAAAATCAAAACAATTCAATTGAGCATAGTAAAAAAAAAATCAGTTGGGGAAGGAAAAGAAAAATGCGTTGGGGAAGAAAAAAAGAAGGCCAAATTTCATCACAATTGACCAATCAAAACTCGCCACATAACCATTTTCATGTGCAATTGGGAGGACAACCACCAATTGACAAATCAGGAGACAACAATTCATCAAATTGGAATCAATTGGAGGACTACCACCAATCAGCCAATGGGAGAGCGTCACATCAGCAAGCAATTCAATTGGAGGCAATTGCATTCACACATAGATTATATATGTTAATAAGGAAGACTTGCGGCTAGTTTGGGAGTTTAGTATAGAAAAGAAAAAGTGAGAAAATGTGAGTAGAGAAACAAAAGAAGAGAAAAGAAGGGAAGATTATGTTGTTTAGAAATTTTAGAAGCAAAATATCATTAATGTTGGCATTCTCTGGTTACAATTACCCATGGGGATGATGCATTCTTTTACCAGATGTGCCTTGACAAGTTTGATGGCATTCTTCGGTTAATCAGTGATATGTAAAAATCAGTCCACTCAAAAAAATTTAACAAAATAAACCATGTCACCCCGCCGGGGGGGGGGAAGAATCGTCAGAATTAAACATCTAACTAATTTAATCTAACAAAAAAAAATTTTAATCAAACTAATTGAACATCGAACTGAAAAAAAAGAGAAGAAAGGGATAAGTTCATCCAACTAATTTAATCATCAGAATTGAACGTCTTGGCTAGGAGTTAAATATTTTTCCTTTGACTTGGATATAGAAATGAAACAAGAAAACTTTTCTTTTTGTAGAAAAGATAATGTACAAGGTACAAGGAAAAAAGAAATACTAATTGCTTATGATGACCATGAGAGACCATGAGAATTTACTCTATGTTCTTGGTGATTACCTTCATTCTTGGTCACCTGCAGGAGAAGTAAAAAATGCACAGATCAGGTATATGTGTAAGAGTAATGTATCATTGGGCATATAAATAAAAAAAACCATGCACAGCAAAAAAGAACATCTTGCCGTCTCTTATGAGTAAGAGTATTGTATTATTGGGCACATAAGATCTCACTGGTAAGTTCTTAGCATAATTGATTTGGTATACAAGATCAATTTGTACCAAAGAGCATATAACAGTCTAGCTTTAAATCTGTATTTAATTGTTGGGATAACATTGATCTCTCAGTCATCGTCTGATCTTTAGGTTAACCTATCTGGCAATAACAGGATCACTCTTCAAGTTATTTTTTTGAAAGTCTTTAAAAAAATTATGTCTTGCTGCCAAAATTAACTTTCTACATGTTTCATAATGTGTAGAAGATATTTTCTGATATTTTCAAGTCAGTCAATCATTTTCTAAACAATTAAAAATAGGTTTTATTTTTTTTGAAAAGAATTTGATTGATTTCTTTCAAAATTAATTCCTCACTTTTTGGAGTGATATCCATATTTGACATGAAATCTTTTTATAGGATTTTTATTAATTGATTTTAAATTCAAAATTGATGCCTTAAAGCATTCATTGTGCTCGGATTCATTCTTTAACTTCACATAATATCTGTTTTCAATTAATCAACCACAAAATCCATATTTCTCACAATCTTCATTTTTTTTCTAATAGAAAAAATCATTTCATTAAATAAATCAACACTAATGGTAGAAAATACATCAAATAAATGTGATACAGATATATATAGATCAGAAATCAATAGATACAATAGATTTAAGAAATCAATACAAATATAGATAACATTGATGTTCCTCCATATCTTCCAATTGGATAAATCATTATAACCCAATATATTTGTGTAGACATCAAAATTTTAGCATTTTTATTTCATTTTATTTCATTTTATTCCTACTTTTGTTCATTTTAGTTAAATTTTATTTTATTTTGATTTATTTGTTTCATTTTCTATTTCTTGAGAAAAATCATTTTAAAAAAATCATTTTAAAAATCAGAAAAAGAAAAGGAAAGAAAAAAAGAAAACAAAAACAGAAAACAAAAGAAAACAAAAATCAAAATCTGTTTTGAAAAAAAAAGGAAGGAAAACGCACACGCGCGCTGGATTCCTCCTCTTCTTCGTACAAAGAAGAGGAGCAATAGTACAAAATTTGCAGCAGCATCTTTCAGCCATTTTCCATTCATTTTTCTTGAATTTTTTCCTCCATTCAAGCCCTCAGTACAACGGGACACCTCATCACTGGATTTTTATCAAGAAAATAGTTGTAAAAATGGATCAATGGCCCCAAAAATTTCTAGCAAAGTCAGCTTTCATAACAACCCTTGAGATGAGGGTTTGGAGGTTGGATTTCCTTATAAATATCATCAAAACGTAGCAAAAGAAAGAGAGGAGAACAAGAGGAAAAAGGGGGAGGCGCGGGAGAAAGAAAAACAACAAGAAAAGAGAGAAAAACATGTAGTATAAATGGCCAGAACAATGCTAACACTTGAACACTTGAGTCGTGCTTGAAAGCACTGTCCTAAGAATCTATTTCAGGGTATTGAAACGTTTCCCCAGGATTAAACAAGTCTTCCTGTATTTTGTGAGAGGGACGTAGAACCAGCAAATTTCGTTTCAAAACCAGCAGGAATATAAGAATATTAAGAAGAGCAGATAGAGAAGAAGGAGGAGAAAGTTTTCAAAGTGTAGTCTTCGTTCAATCGGTGTGTAAAGAGCCTGACAAATGGCCCTATTTATAGATTGTGCTTTGAAGAATGAAATCTGATTTCCCGTAGAAGATTTGCATGCTTCCCGAATTGTTTGCAACATGATAAGATCTTATTATCTAGGCTTATCCTCTATTGTGAAAACCAAAATGTTTGAAATAGTCAAAGCATGTGAACAAATCCTTTGAAACACATCAACTAGCCTTCTGAACTTGCTTTTTAGGCCTTATCAAAATCTTATCTTTGAAAATTTCTCCCTAAAAATAGGAACAAATGTTTGGAAAACTTTATCAGATAAACTCTTATCATAACAAACATAATAAAATCTTTTGAAATATCTATCATTCACGACAATCTCCCACTTATTTCAAAAGATTTTGGACAAAAGAGTATAAACATCTGCTGGATTTGTCTGAACTCAATGTAATCAGTTTGGTGTCTTTTGGACTATGAACCAAACTTAAATTGATAAAATATGTCTTACAGAATTATTGGTGAAAAATATCTTTCTATGAACCAATAATTCTTGTTGTATGCCAGAGATCTTATCAATCACATTAAAACCCATAATTTTGTTGTTCAATGCAGTTTCGCGTATTTAGGCCGTGCGCCTGCCTAGTTGTTCATGAGCGCTCTAAAGATTCGGTAAAAAAATTTTTTTATAGGAGCGGCTCCACTCCACTCACATATAGGTGAATTTATCAAGTGTATACTGCCCTAAATACACCTCCCTAAAGGGATATAAATTCATTAAAAGTATTTAAACTCAACCTCACAATTACTAGCAGTCAAAGCACTTATTTTAAAAGGGACTTAAATTTCAAGTGCTTTATAGTCAATATCAACTTGTTATTACCCATATGAACCTATTTCATGAGATCACCAATCATATAGGTTGGGTTACCATCTCTATTGACAACCGTTGGCCCAAGTCCCATCTCCCTTGTAGTTTGAAGAATTAATTTTCTTCCTACAGGTTTAGTCAGAGAATCGGCCAAATTCAACTCTGATTTCACAAAATTAATGGAAATAATTCCATCTCTAAGCAGCTGCTTTACGACATCATGTCTCAATCTCATGTGTAGACTTTTACAATTATAAGATTTATTTTTTGCAACAGCAATAGCCGCTTGACAGTCACGGTGTGTAGACATAGGAGGCAACAGATCCTTAATAGGAGGAATATTGGCTAAGAAATTTCTTAACCAATCTGCCTCAGAACCAGTCAACTCCAGAGCTATGAATTTCGATTCCATAGTTGACTGAACAATGATTGTCTGTCTGATTGACTTCCATGCTACTGCACCACCACCAAGGGTGAACACATAACCACTAGTGGATTTTGTATCATTTGAATCAGAGATCCAATTAGCATCACTGTAACTCTCTAATATAGTGGGAAATCCACTATACAAGATACCAAAATTCATGGTACCTCTCAAATATTTCATTAGTTTGACTAATGCAAACCAATGCTCACGATTGGGATTGTGAGTATATCTACTCAGTCTACATACAGCATAAGCTATATTCGGTCTAGTGAAATTCATCAGATACATCAGACTCCCGATAATCTGAGCATATTTAGATTGAGCATTAGTTTGACTAATGCAAACCAATGCTCACGATTGGGATTGTGAGTATATCTACTCAGTCTACATACAGCATAAGCTATATTCGGTCTAGTGAAATTCATCAGATACATCAGACTCCCGATAATCTGAGCATATTTAGATTGAGCAATTGGGTCACAATTATTTTTCTTTAACTGAGTGTTAGCGTCATAAGGAGTACTCACAGGTGTCACATCATAATTTTCAAACTTCCTAAGAAGTCTCTCTGTATAATGTTCTTGTGACAACATTAGACCATCATCTCTCCTTATGATTTTAACACCCAATATCATTTTGGCTTCACCCATATCTTTCATATCAAAATTAGAAGACAAAAAATATTTAGTACTATTTACAATATCTAGACTAGTACCAAATATATGCATGTCATCAACATACAAACTGATTATCACATATTGATCATTTATAATTTTGACATATACACATTTATCCACTTCTACTGACGAGAATCCATCTTTTATCAACACTTGATCAAATTTCTCATGCCGCTGTTTAGGAGCTTGTTTTAGGCCATAAAGAGATTTAATTAGTTTACAAACCTTATTTTCTTGTCCAGATACAATACATCCCTCAAGTTGAAACATATAAATTTCTTCTTCTAGATCACCATTTAAAAAGGTTATCTTGACATCCATTTTGATAAATGACAAGTTTATGGATAGAAGCTAAAGCAAATAAAACTCGAATAGACGCAATTCTTGTTACTGGTGCAAATGTATCAAAATAGTCAATATTTTATTTTTGAGAAAATCCTTTTGCTACTAAACGAGTTTTGTACTTTTCTATAGAGCCATCAGAGTTATATTTTCTTTTAAAAATCCATTTACAACTAATAGGTTTTGCACCAGGAGGTAAGTCTACCAAAATTCAAGTTTTATTTGTCAAGATAGAATCGATTTCAGATTTAATTGCTTCTTTCCAAAATTTACAATCAGGGGAAGAAATGGCATCGGAGTATGTTAAAAGATCATTATCAACAAGAAAAGTTTGAAAATCATTTCCATAAGAAATTTCTTTTCTTGGCCTTTTACTCCTTCTTAATTTTTCATTCGAAATTATTTCTCTATTTATTACAACAGGGGCATGAGAAATTTTACTAGACAGTGGAAAAATATGTTCAAAGAATTCAGCATTTTTTGTCTCAATAATTGTATTACAATCAAGTACATCACTTCTTAAAATAAGAAATCTATATGCAGCACTATGTTCAGCATATCCAATAAACATACAATCAGAAGTTTTAGAGTCTAATTTTCTTTTCTTAGGTTCAGGCAACAATACTTTAGCAAGACATCCCCATACTTTCAAATATTTCAAATTAGGTTTATAATTTTTTCATAACTCATAAGGGGTTTTGCCAGTTTTCTTATGAGGTATCCTATTTTGTAAGTGACATGCAGATAAGATAGTTTCTCTCCATAAATTATCAGGAGTATGAGAACTAACTAACATAGAATTCATCATTTCTTTTAGTGTTCTATTTTCTCTTTCAGCTACTCCATTAAATTCGGGTGAATAAGGAGGTGTTATTTCGTGTATTATGCCTTCATGTTCACAAAATTTATCTAAGGCTAAATATTCACCTCATCTATCAGACCTAATTCTTTTTATTTTCTTGTTAAGTTGATTTTCTACCTCAGACTTATAAGATAAAAGGCATTATGAGTATTATCTTTATTTCTAAGTAAATAAAGTTTAGTATATCTAGAGTAGTTATCTATAAAAGCAACATCATATCTTTTTTCTCCTCTAGTCATAGTTTGTTTTAAATCACCTAAATCTGTGTGGATTAAATTTAATAGTTCAATTTCTCTTTGAACAGTTATACAAGTCTTCTTTGTCATTTTAGTTTCTGCACATATCTCACATTTGTCTATTTTTTCATTAATACCAGAAATTAGACCACAAGATTGCATTTTCTTTATATAACTCATATTAACATGTTTTAATCTTGCATGCCATAAAGAAATTGAATCAACAATATAAGTAGAAGAAAAAGCATTCTCATTGATCACATTGGACATGCTATGTACAAAAAGTCCCTGGTTACAATAGCATTTCCCTATAAACACATTACTTCTCGTCATTACAATCTTATCAGATTTGAATGACACTTTCACCCCAACTTTTCCAAGCAAAGCCACAGAAACAAGATTTGCCCGAATATTTGGAACATGCAGCACATCATTAAGGGCCAAAGTTTTTCCTGAAGTGAGTTTCAAGAACACTTTGCCCTTACCAAGAACTTTAGCAGTTCGTGAGTCTCCAAGGTAGACTACCTCTCCATCATTCTCTATTGGAGTATAGGAGGAAAACACTTCTCGATTTGCACATATGTGCCGAGTAGCTCCAGAGTCTACCACCCACTCTTTCACATTGGCTACAATGTTTATTTGTGTGATAACTGCAGCAATTATTTCATCTCCTTCGACTAAATTAGCCTTAGGAGGATTACCAGTTGCTTTGTCACCTTTATTATATCTGCACTGAGCAGCATGGTGACCTGGTTTTCCACAACCGTAGCAATTGCCTTTCTTTTTGTTAAAATTGGGATTCTTTGGTTTGTAGTTGGGATTCCAAGACATGTTACTTTGGGACTTATTGGCGTACCTTTTGTTGTTGCTTTGTACCAGATTAGCTTTAAATGCCATCTCCTTTGCTTTGGCAACTCTCAACTCCTTCCTGAGTGAATCTTCAATCAGGATGTGTTTCACGAGTTCATCAATTGTGTAATTTTCTTCCTTGTGCTTCAGGTTATTTTTGTAGTCGGCCCATGACTCGGGTAGCTTTTCAATTAGCATGCCTGTAGCAAATTTCTCGGGCAGCTTGATCTCTTCATTTTTCAGCTCCTCGAGTAACATTTGGTATTCTGTGACTTGAGCTTTCATTTCTTTGTCGTCGGTCATCTGCCATTGATTGTACTTTCCCACAACAAATTTTTGTTTAATTGCGTTTTCAGCGGTAAACTTCATTACCAACGTTTCCCAAATTTGCTTGGCTTCTTTGCAGCTACAGAATACGTCAAATAACTCATTAGAAAGTGTTAGTAAAATTGTATGTCGACATACCTTATTGGCATATTGCCATGACTCTTGTATCTTGACATTTACGGTTGTAGCAGGTTGAGATTCTGTCAGTGCATAGCCACTCCATGAATGTCGAGTAGAGAGTAGACACGTTCTTGCCACCTTTTGAAGTTTTCGTCAACAAAAACCTCAATTCTAGATACGTCAGGAAATGGTTTCGCAAAAGGTAGTGCGACTGCGACTACTGCGAAGGATGGTTGTGGGGTGTTAACACTGTTGGCTGCCCTAGTTTCTTAGATTGTAGTATAAATGGCCAGAACAATGCTAACACTTGAACACTTGAGTCGTGCTTGAAAGCACTGTCCTAAGAAACTATTTCAGGGTATTGAAACGTTTCCCCAGAATTAAACAAGTCTTCCTATATTTTGTGAGAGGGACGTAGAACCAGCAAATTTCATTTCAAAACCAGCAGGAATATAAGAATATTAAGAAAAGCAGATAGAGAAGAGGGAGGAGAGAGTTTTCAAAGTGTTGTCTTCGTTCAATCGGTGTGTAAAGAACCTGACAAATGGTTCTATTTATAGGCTTCATGAGATTGTGCTTTGAAGAATGAAATCTGATTTCCCGTAGAAGATTTGCATGCTTCCCGGATTGTTTGCAACATGATAAGATCTTATTATCTAGACTTATCCTCTGTTGTGAAAACCGAAATGTTTGAAATAGTCAAAACACGTGAACAAATCCTTTGGCTGAAACACATCAACTAGCCTTATGAACTTGCTTTTTAGGCCTTATCAAAATCTTATCTTTGAAAATTTCTCCCTAAAAATAGGAACAAACGTTTGGAAAACTTTATCAGATAAACTCTTATCATAACAAACATAATAAAATCTTTTGAAATATCTATCATTCACAACAAAACAGAGGAAAAAGAAGAAAAAAAGTGTAGATTTTTTTTTGAAGAAACTTTGAGCCAGGGTTGATCATCCTGGTTCCTTCATGAGTGAAATCCGATCTCAAATTGAGTCTTTGAAGTGATCTATGACATTAGAGGAGCAACTTTTGTTCACAAAGAATTCGGAAAAAACATCTCTAACCTCTTCAAATCGTGGCCCAATATATTAACCCCGTCAGTGCTGAAATTTTCTGCAACAAAAGTTCTTGGGTTTCGTTTCAAGAACCAATACAATTTTCTCGAAGTATTTCCCGCTCGTTCGACTGCATAACCATTCTCAGGTAACTCTTGTTTATCTTCCTGTCATTTTAACACAATTTTGCGAAGATCTGAGTTCATCGCATGAGTTCTCTTCCTTATGCATGCTCCTGGTATTTCCTCCTTTTGTGATCTCTGTTGCTTCAAAGATTTGGTTTTTGATGGCTAAAGATTTGCTAAAAGAGTTTTAGAGATGGTAAGATGTTAGGCTTTGGTATTATAGCCACACAACTTTCCCTTCTTGGTGGTTCCGAGTCTGGTCCCATTCAAAAGTCAAAACCATTTGCTTTTTGTTGTTTTTCTTCATTCAAATCCTCTCTATTTGATCTTCTAAAGCTTTGCACCATAGTTTGAGATTATGTTAATTAAATGGGTTGAGAATTTGTCGGTCTTAGATTGATAAACTAGTGGGTTTTGCTTGAGTTTTGCATTCATACCTGGGTGGAATAAGAAAAAAAGTTGCAGAGATGCTTCGTAGAAGATTGCATGAAATTTCCAAAAATTGCATTTTGACCCCCCAACTTTTGCCTAATTCCACTACAACCCAAAAACTTCTGCAATTGAATCAATTTCCCCCTATTTTGTTTTAATCATTTTTTTGCATGTTTAAATATGTCTCTTGAGCAACTTATTTTCTGGTTTTAGGATATAATTTTAATTGATTTTTTTATCATGTTGGGTTTTAGTGAAATAGGTAATTTGGGTTAAAAGGTTATTTTGTTTGGGTTTAAGAGAGTGGGCTTGGGTTAATTTTTCGGGTTTCTGGATTGGGTTGGAGGGTTAAAACCCATCCGTTTTGTTGGATTATTTTGAGTCAAAATGATGGACTGGCCCGCTCCTTTTGCCTTGGACTTTCGATTGGGCCAAATGGCTTCTGGCCCACAGAAATGTTGAGGATGGCCTAGTGCCCAATTGCTTAAGTGCTATGGTGACAAAAATTGTAAGTTAGCCCCTAAAATTTTCAATAATTATGTTTTAGCCCTAAAAATTTTAGATTTATTTCAATTAGGTCCCTAATTTAATTGCATTTTGATCCCTAAACTTTATTTTGATTTAATATTGACCCCTAATCTTTATGATAATTATAATTGGACCCAAAAACTTTCTTAATCTATCCAATTAGGTCCCTAGCAGTTTTGATTTCTTAAATACGAGTTACTTTTCTTCTTTAATTCTTAGTTATACTTCATTTA
The DNA here is from genome assembly GCF_003713205.1 of Coffea eugenioides. Classification (NCBI taxonomy): domain Eukaryota; kingdom Viridiplantae; phylum Streptophyta; class Magnoliopsida; order Gentianales; family Rubiaceae; genus Coffea; species Coffea eugenioides. Next base: position 29,233,840 of record NC_040040.1, on the reverse strand, counting down.
GGTGCTTTAATTGGTAGATTGCATGATTATTTCCATTTCTTTACAATAAAATTGGTGCCTTGATTATTTTGTTGATTTTTGAGTAGAAATAGGGTAAATTTCATTCCATCTAATCATCACTTCAAGGGAGGTAACCTCTTTTATTATTTTAAACTCTTTTATGTGCTCCAATGTATTTTTATGTGTAATTTCATGTGTTTGAGTGCTTTTTCTTTAATTAGTCATTCTTATTCATTTTAAGTTTCATTTGTTTTATTCAATTTTGATGATTATTTGAGAGGCATTAAAATGTCAAGTTGTAATAGATAGGTGCTCAAAACATGTATTTAGCTAGTTTATGTAATAGATAGGTTTTAATTTTTACTAACAATATATTTAGTTAGATAAATATAATAGTTAGGTTATTATTATTTCAATTTCCCCCTTAGATTGTAGTTAGGGCCCCCAAATGTAATAGTTAGACTTTTATTTGCGTTTATTTGCTTGTGTGTTTGCATGCTTGTGTGTTTATGTGTTTATTCGCTTTCACTAAGGTTTTGCATCTAGAAAATTATGCCTACGTGCTATGTGATCTATGTGTTTTATATGTTTACTTGTTTTAATTATGTTTTATATGATTTACTTAGTTATAATAAATGCATGGCATCACCACACTAGTCCAACGCTAGTTGTGGCATTTCCCCTGATTTCTCACTAGTCCAACGCTAGCGAAGACTTGTATAGATTGGTTAGTCCAATGCTAGACCCTTTAGGCCGTTTTCCCACTAGAGTCACATTTTTTGCGTGATATTCATTGCATTTCATACATGTTTTTCATTTTAGGATCTTTTTACATCTTGCATGATATTTCCTCTATATATTACTCCCTTACCCCTATGTGTGCAAAATATGACATTTAGACTTGCATTCCATTTAGGAAATTAGACATAGGTTAGTTCATTTGCTTGATTAGGATTAGGAGAGTCACCCTTCAAATATGGGAAATAGACGAGTATGACTTCTTAGCCTTAGCACGCTCGTATCTTCTCTACAAGAAGGAAAATTGAGTCACGAATCTTAGTCCCTCATACCTGTTATGTTGCATTCCTCTCCTCTAGGTCACATATAGTTATATATTATAATCCTTATTTTCTTTGAGTTTCATTTTTGCATATTCGTCACCTCTTCTAAGAATCACTTTTAGGCATCACAATTAATGTGATTTGCACCAATTAAAATTTGAAGAGATATTTCGACCCTCTCGATATCCATTAGGTCTAGATCTGCATCCATGTAGAAACATCCAAATGTGATAAGTTTTATAAGTTAAATTAAGAAAATTTTTGACTCAATCACGCAACTAGCTTTAGCTAGATTGAAAGGGTGTCTGAGGTTTGGTTCTATCAAATCTTTGATTTCCCTTTCTTCAACCGTGACTCCCGAACTTTTTTATCTTATTTTCAAAGACCTGGAGTCGTTTAAAAAAGGTTTCATTTATTTTTTATTAAAAATACATTTTTAGGTGACTTGGTACACCTTAACTCAATACCAAGTGGCGACTCCTATTTTTTTCTAAAAACCCTTTTTAGACTATTATTTTGGACTAAAATCGTCGCACTTTTTTAAGTCCCATTTTAGGCCCTTTTCTTTTGTTTATTCTCTAAAATAAAAAATCATTTTTTTTCTAACACCTAAATACTTAGATTTTTATTTTTCAAAAAAAATGGAGCGTGACAATTTGTGCATGTCTTCTGACAATCAAATCTAACTAAAACTAGTTCAAATTCAAAAGGAAATTAGATCTGACAATAATAGAGAAATTATAGATTTGAGAAACTAGATTCTAGATCTATAAAATTTCAAATTTCATAGAGAAGGTAAAATCGAAAAAAAATCTCAAAAGGAAAAACTCAGGAGAGAATAAAACTCTTACTAAAGTAATATAGGAGAGAAGAAACTCTCACTAGGAGATTTTAGAAGAGAAGAATTTCCTACTAAAAAACCTTAGAAGAGAATTTATTCAAACAAGAGAAACTAAAAATTAGAGAGAGTGCTCCCTCCCATGGAAAAGACCAAATTTGGTCTCTCTCCCATAGGAAAGATGAAAGAGATTTTGACCGGAAGAGCTCTAAAGAGAAGAAGGAGAAAAAGGTTCTAGAAAGAAATACTTTTACCACAGGAGAAGGTTAACGCTTCTCTCAAACTTCTTTAGTAGTCAAATATCAAGTCTAATTCCCTCATCAAATTGATAATAGATTTTGTTGATTCTGAATTCAAAATTTTTCACTTGTCCATTTTGATGTCCATATTCAATCTTTCAATTGAAATCAACATACACTTACTACTAAAGAAAATTTCTTTCCATGTTTTCCTTGCGAATCGAGTTTGATGTCTGCGTTCATTCTTTCAAAACATTCTTTTAAGCAAAAAGGATTTCTAACCTACTCAAAATCCAATAGAAAGTTAATTCAAATGACTATTGTTCTTATAAAACTTGTTGTTATAAAAACTTAAGTCCTTTTTATTTCTAGTGATCTAATTTTGCATAGTCTTGATAGGATTGCAAACGCGTCGAGTCGAGTTGAGATTTTGCTTAATCGAGCCGAACTCGATTCAAGTTTATCAAATTTGAACTCGAGTTTGAACTTGATGAGTTTTCAATGTAAAACTCGAGTTCGAGTTTAGCCTCAAATTTGAGCCTAGTCGAGCTCGATTTTGAACCTACTTGAGTTTAAAAAAATAAAAAATAATTATTTTATTTTTCTAAAAATTGAATAAAATAGACATTTATTCTTAATAAATAATAAAAATATTAGTGACATATATGTAATTTCACTATTAAAATAAAATTAATATATATGTGTATATATATGTACACATACATACATACATACATACATATATATATATATTGAGTTGGCTCGCGAGCTAATGAGTTAAATTTCTCTACGCTTGGCTCGACTTTGATAGCTCGACTTGGTCGACTTGAGGTCAACTTGATCGAGTTCAAATTGAACTTTGACTAAACCAACTGGCAAGCGCTCATAAGTGGCTTAATTCTTTTGTCACCTTAGCCTTGAGTGAATGTGATTGTGTACAAAACTCTTGTTTCTTGCAAAAGTTGTTAAAAGAGTTGTTTGTAATCTTAGCAATTTTGTGCAATATTTTAGGCAATGTTAGGGACCATAGTGGCTTGAGTTTAATCTTCTCTTGTATGGGTAAGTTATTTCTTGGAAGCTCTCCGTATACAACACCTTTGAAAATAAGATAATTGGTATAAATATGGAGTCGTCCCTCTACAGTAAAGAAGGAGCTCATCAATATAATATATCTAGTTATCAAATACCGAGAAGAGAAAGACATTGAGTAACGGAGTGATCTGGGCCTCACAAGTTCCATTTGCAACGATTTCATATCTAAGATTAAAAGTCAACCTATAAACGGTCAAGATTATGCCACACAAGCAACTTAATTCATCGGCAAAACAACGACTTTTGGGGCTTGAAAAAGGAAAATAAAAATACTAGCAAAACTTTGAACCTTGTTTGGCTGATCAAAATTGACCTTTTCAATATTTGCTAAAATGGCACCCAAATATTTTTGGTAATTGTGGGACCCAATTTCATTTTCAATTGATACAAGTGTCTTTTTCTCTTCACTTTATCTTTGGAGGGAATAATTTGCTTAGCAAACAATCAGCAGATTGCCTTGAACGGAAGGAAAAGCACTGATATTCAGACCTTTGCACCACTATCCCTGTAATTAATTTGAGTCTCCAACCAAGCAATGGGAGGAGGATCTCCATACCCATAGCTCAAACAATAAACAGAAGCATGAACAGATTTCCGAAGTTCTACTCTTAAAGCAAGCTATCTTGTTATTTATTCAATCAAGATAAAACCACAAGTATCAATCCCCCCAAAAGAAGATGAAAAATCCTGTAAGTACCAAATTAGTGGATATTGACTTTTTGACAAAAGGGATTAGCATGATCTAAAGTCCAAGAACATTTTTGACTCAAAGTTAAGGTATAAAATCCATTCCTTGATTGATAATGATGAAACCATTTATTGTGAAAATATACCAAATCATTGAATAGTTATGATAAATTTATATTGCAATTGCACCCCACAATTTGCAACAAGGATTCTTTTAACAATTCAAATCTTTGGTTCCATCATTGTGTTTTGTTGCAAAGCATATTAATTAAGATGCTTGATTGATTGATTCATGTGGTATATATTATAAAACCCGTATACTTGATATACCGAAAAGTTTATATCTTGTAAAAAGTAACCAGAAAATTTACATTGTAAATCTCCCCGTTCCCTCCCTACTTCTTAAGTCCCATTCCTCCCTTAGCAGGAAAAAATAAAAAAAAAAGAAAATTTACATTGAACTACAAATAAACAACACAGTAAAATGGGGCAAAGGATTTGGTTGAATGGTAAGGTGGGAGAGAATATAAGTAAGAGGTTGTAAGTAGGAGGTTCCAGATTCAAAACCTTCCACTTAAAAAAAAACACAGTAAAATATATATGGACATTAATTATTATATGTATTCCTATGTATATATTTGACGAGCGATATTAATTCATTAGTCAAAAGGCATTAAATGACAAAAAATTAAACAAATATAAAACCTAATATATGTTTATGAAACCAAAAAATATTGAGTCAAGAATAAAATTTCCATTGGTCAAAATTAATAAATAATGAATATGAGCAATATAGTAGCTACTTCATAATTGTTGTAAACTTTCTTAAGGAAAATTTTGTTTAAAAATATGAGTGATAAATTTGTAAAATTGTATACAAAAGTAAAAGTATTATAAGGAGACTAAAGATTGTAAACTGTTGATATACAAGAAGCAAAATTATAAGTTGTCTCTGCTTCAAATGTAAATTTATAGTAAACTAATTTCTATGGCCAACTCTGTGCATCAAGTTGCCCAGATTAACAAAGATAAATTAAAGATAGATTGTTATTAGATTGGCATCAATATGTGGATAGGGAATGTAAAGCTGCTTTGTGACAGCCCCACCTCCCCTTAAGGCGAGCCAAAGGGGTCGGCGGACCGCCTGCCCAACTCTCGTCGGGACTCACTACAGTTCTCAGATAAATTACATCACATCTCAAATATTACATCAAATACTCCAAACATAGGGTACAATCTCAACAATAAACGAAATAACATTTCCCAAGCTTAGAACGTATACTTACATACATTACAAATCTCAAATAGTGGTACAATTCCCCGAATAAAAAAAAGTTCTCAGTTCCCAAACAAATTACACTTACAATATCAATCCCAAATATTACACAAGATAAAACGAAATTCAAACTGTACAGGAGATATTTCATCCAGTCACATGAATAAGTACTACAAGCACCTCCTTCGCCTCGAGCCCTGTGGAGGGGGAAAAATATATTTTGGGGTGAGTTAGAAGCTCAGCGAGTGACCAGTAAAGATCAAGAATCAAGTACATTTCACAGTAACGCATTTAGATGATGGTATGACTCAGTGATCAAATGAAAGTTTATTGCTTTTGTGAGGCAGTGAAATCCTCGTATTTAGAACGCCAATGCTCAAACAGATCCAGTAAGTCAAACAGTACAAGGGAGCCATCGGTGCTCCAAATAAACAGTGGAGAGACGTTGGTCCTAAGCACACGAATTCCAAGTACTCATTTGAGCCCAAAACATTTCATGGTACACATGCAAGTACTCATGATATGCAATCGAGTAAACAGTGCAAGAAACAGTTCATAAGTAACTTTGGAAATAATTTGGGAATCACTCACCAACCACAGCTCATGAATCTCATCCATCATAACTCATTGTCTTGCTCAAGTCCAAACCCTAGATCACAAATATCATGTCAAACAAAAGGAATTCTAAAAGCATCAAGTTCCTATCACCTTTTGGCATTTTAATCACAATTGAAGCTACACTTATCCGATTGAAACAAATCTTATGGAGTTACGAAGCTAAGACATATACCAACATTTCTTATGAAGACCTCCAAAGCCAAATTATACATTTTCATGGTCAAAAATCGAAATCTTAGAGAAAAAATGGAAACTGTCCATGAAACAGGGCTTAAGGGCAGTCAAGGGTATTTCGATCATTTCATAAGCTACAGAACTCTAATCGATCTGAAATTTTGCAGGTAGATAGCTAACTCATATATCTACAACTTTCATGTTTTAAAATGGTTAAAACGGTCATCCCATTCACCATGCGAAAATGTATAAGTTCAAGAAAACTTTAGCTCTTATAACACCCTTAGAGTGGACCTAAGAGTTCCAAACAAAATAAGTCCAACACATCACAAAATCACCTTCCCAAATGTCAATTTTACTCACTCAAATTACAAGAAAATAAACGGACAGCATTTCCCCTTGATTTCTTCACTTTCCACCCTACAATCAAACACCAATTCTCATAGCCATCAACCACAATCACACATACATATTATAAACTATCAAACCCCCTTAAAATATCATCACTTAGCACCTCATAATAGAAACCCTAAACTGAGATTGAGGCACAAAAGCTGGAAATTCTTTTAGGCAAAGTAAACTAACACTAAAACACTAGATATTCCACATATCAAAACTAGTAAATCATGGCTAGCCTTTAAACTTCATATATGGACAGAAAATTCACTATAAAACTGAAAATTCACATATCACCACTTCAATCCAAGAAATACTGAATAAAACTACCAAAGTGGCAACCACAAGTCACTAATTTCCAATTATTAGAAACAAGGAGAGATGTTCTTAAGAAATTACCTCAAAACCCCAAAGAAAATGGTAGCCTAGTCTTTCCTCCTCCAAAATCACTCCACCACAACCTTTATTTCTCCTTAGTGTACACTTGTACGGAGTAGTTTGTGATTTCACCGGTTAAAACTCAAGATTTGAGCAAAGATTGAAGCTAGAAAATGAAGAACTTTCTCTTGTTTTTCCTCTCTAAAACAGCCAGCCAAGACAAGGAGAAAAATGAAGACATCTCAGCCAAGAAATAGGATAAGAAGGAACGAAAAATAGCCAGTCAAAGTTGGCTGTCGGAGGTGACGCGTCACAATCCGACTAGAATCTGGCCGGATTTCCGGCCGGATTCCAGGCCGGATTTAGGGTAGTGGCGAAATCCATTTTTTTTCAAAACCCACCAAATCTGGCCAAGAACTGGCCGGGTTTGCGGCCGGATTTGGTACTAACATTTTCCACCAAAAAATTTCTTTTCCAAATTCAAACGACACGCTCGTCCGTTCTTCCAACAAAGAGACCTACTTCCTCACACAATAACACTTGATATACACAACACACACTTACATATGTCGAATGAAACCCCTCCTTATAAAACTGGATAGCAAATTTTGATATAAAAGGGAAGTGAGAAATAAAATAATGCCGAGAAAATGTAAAAATTTTCAGGTTCTCACATGCTTGATGAAAATAGTAATATATTTAAAGCAAGATTAGTTAGAAGTTCTTATTTAAAGCAATATTTTAAATCAAGTCCATGAAAAAATACAAATGTGTACACAATTTACAATTTGAATTTATAGTCCATTTAAATGTATATGTGCAATAGATACATAAATTGTAGTTCTAAAGATGTTGTATCATCAATGAAAATTATGATATATTCTCACAAAAGTAGGGAATTACCTTTATCGTTTGAACCTTGTAATTTCATAGAATTTAATGAATCTATAACTGGTTTCTTCATCATGAAATGTAGGTGAATGATAGTTATAGGTGTGGTTGGTGCACTGGCAAAAGCAAGTATCACGTGCATTATGAAATTAGCTATGCTTAGCTAAGATGATAAACTGAATTAACCAGTAATTTTTGCTTGCAAAAGTAGTTAGGAATTCCATTACCCTTAGAGTTTCATTTTTGTCATTTTTATTACTTTTGTTGCATGATAATAGTTTAGATTTACTTATTTTATTTGTGATAGTCTAAATAATAAAGTAGTTCGAATACCACCGGTAGTTGACAATCTTCCCCATGAGATTGATACCTAATATAACGATCTATATATTTGTAGAAAACAGATTATTTAGGTTTTAAATATTTGGTGTTAAGTAAAAGTCTCGTTAAGTTTTTGACGCCGTTGCTGAGGAAAGTTATTAAGCATGTTTGGATGATTTAAATAACCGAAATATGACTTGTTTATGATGCTTACAAATATACATTCATTATATGTTGACATTTTGGAAATTTTGAATTTGTAAGCTTTGGAGAATGGCTATTTTATCTAGTTTGAAAAATGATGCATTTAAATGGAAGTTTAAGTGTTGTAATGAACCAAATTATTACTTATTCTTCATATAGAGTGATTGGATGATAAATTTTGAATATTTGAAAATTTTAACAATTTGTGTGGCATTTTAAGAGTTGAAATTGAATATGTGCATAGGATATTATTCATATTTTGACTTTGCTCCTAAATAGTTATGATATGGTGATCTTGTAAATGCCTCCATAAGGGCATATGCTTTGTAATTGTTACTCTAGGTATTTTGGGTGATGAGTTTAGATGCATAAGAAGTGATGTGTGGAATTATACCTTAAATAGTTTCTTGTCTATTTTATATAGGAACAATAATAAGACAAAGGCTAGTCATTATTCGTGAAGATTCTTCATGCCTTTATTGCTTTTGCATTACTTGAACCTTTGTAGTTGTTTTCTGTTTTTATTTTTCAATCTTTTCATTACTAATGATCACAAATGGAACTCATAAAGTTTTCTCTTTTGATATAATTGCAGTATTTGTAGAATTGCAGAGAATGGTTTGTGAAACTTCATGTGTATGCATTTTAATCACTATAATAGTGGAGTATTACTTTCTTTATCTTGATTTTTCTTTTTACACATTGAGGACAATGTGTATTCTAAGTTTGAGGGAGATAAACTTGTGTTATATGTGGTTTTGTGTTGTTGAAAATGCATGGATTGCTTGGACTGGATGTTCGAATATTATTTGTGTTTGAATTTGTTGAAATTTGGATTTGCTGGCAGGGAGTTTCGTCCATTTATAAGAGAAAATTCTATCAAATTTTTTCCAAAAGCTTGTCCAAAATTTCACATTTAACCCAAAATTTTTCATGATTTTTCAATTTCATCCTAAAGGCAACAAGTTCTATACCATTAGTAATTCAAATTTATTTTACTTTTTGAAATAAATATATGTGCCTTGAGAATTCTTTTCTCATTTAACTTGAAAATTGTTATTATGTGATCATAATTTTTACTTTTTAGGAAAGTATATCTCTTAAAGTGGAGGAAATTATGCCTAAATATTGCATGTTTAATGAAATTTCTTTTCTTTTTGTGATTTTACATAGTTGAGTGATAAATATGGTTAATAAATGTATTACTCTTCCTATGATTATTCTTTTGAGAAAATATTTATTTATTATTTTTATTTTGAAAAAAAGTAAGAAATAGAAAAAAAAGAGAGAAAAAAGAAAATAAGAGTTATTTTACTCCAATGGTTCTTGTGTTTAGTAATTGGGAGTTTTCATTTACAAATATTGACTTTCACGTAAATTGGTACTTGAGTTAAGAGTATACAAAGCAAGTCAATAAATAAAGTGTTGAGTAATCGAGAATTTTTATCTAAAAGTATTGATCTTCGTATCAAAAGACACTTTTACAGCTTGAGTAAGTATTTGATTCGTCTTATCAATAAATCCCTCTTTTAGATTGAAAAGAAAATGATCATGGGATTAGAGAGTGATAAATTTGTATTTTGAATGTTTTAAGTGTGTTTTACTACATAGTTTTGGTGTATTTTGTTTACTTTTAGAACTAATTAAGTGAAAATTATATTTTATAGTTTAATTGTAAAAAATTGCATTTCTATGTGTTAAATTGGTGAAAACTTTATGTTTTTATGGATTTAATGATTCGATTATCAAATGGAGTGAATTGAGAAGATAAGTGGATGATTTTTGATGATTTGAAGTGATTTAAAAAGAATATGAAGTGCAAAATGTTCATAAGAGGAAATACAATCAAGTACAAAAGAAGAAATGTTTAGCAACTTTGACACCTATTGGTATTTTGACTATATCTTGAGTTACAAGTATCGGATTAAGGTGATTCTTGAGCCATTTTGAAACTAATATATAGCTCTACAATTCTTATGAAGACATTGAAATCTTGTGCACGCGTTTTCCTAGTCAACATGTCGAAATACAGTTGGCCATTTCTGTTATCAAAAGCTAAAATAGAGTTTTGACTAGTCAAGAGTATGTTAGTCATTTCTTAGTCTACAGAGTTTCAAATTGAATGATTCTTGAAGCATTAAAAAGCTAACTCAAAGGCCTATAATTCTATGTTTTAAAAAGAGCTAGTTTAGCCTCCATCATGAAAAAAAATATCAGTTGGATTTGATGCAAAAACAGAGCAAAGTTGAAGACTTAACTGTAACTTGCTCATGAACTTGTTTTGCATTCACACAGCTTTTCCAACTATTCCCCAACTCATAATTTTGGCTGTAACTGTAAAGAAAAGTGTAGAGATTTTAAGAAACAACTTTTGATGATTTCAAGAGACAAAATTGCTAACTAGAAATAACTCACTTTAAACTTTAATTCTCTATAGATAGGGCCTTTGTTGAACTTGTTTCACAATTTTGGAAGGCTAGAGACACTACCAAAATGTAGTTTTTATTAGTTTTTTTTAGTTCATTAGTTTAGTATAGAGTAGTATAGTTTCCATCCACTCTTGTAGTAGCTAAACTTGGATGAAGTTGAGGATGAAGATGGAGGGCATGGAGCTCATGTGACAAAAGTGACTTTTCTCCTATTACTTTATATCTTGTATTGATTCTAATGTTTGGTTATAATACAAGTTTGGATCTTATTTTCATGTCTTTCATGTATTGCTAAAGTTTATGCTTAGAGTTATGAATGAACTTTCTATATTTTGTTTGTGACAATTACTTGGTTATTTGATGATATTATTTTGAATAAGTTATTTATCACTTTTGCTTTTCTAATCATGATTAACCGGCCATTAATTGTGATAATCTTAAGGTGTTAAGTTTTTAATAAGAATTGGGATTTGACACAAGTTCAAAGAAGTGCTAAACTTAGGGAGTACACTCACGGGAGTAGAGGTACACCTTTGTAGTTTTAGTGAATTGTTTCATGTAATTTTATAGAAGAAATGAGCTTGTAATTAATTTCATAACTATGAGAGTAGATATGGCTTAGTTACACTTAGAGTTGATTCACTATGAGAGTAGGTTTCACATACATTAGGAAATTACGCCCTAACTAGTCAAGATAATAACATTCAATTAACCGGTAATTTCACTTACAAGAGTAGTTAGGAATTTCATAGTCCTAAGAGCTTTCTATTGTTATTTTTATAACTTTTATTTCATGTTCATCGTGTAAATTTAATTTCTTGCACTTGTAGTAGTCTAAATAATAAAGAAGTTTGAAAACCATTAGCAATTGACAATTTTTCCTGTGGGATTGATACCTAATATCCCCTATGCTCGATAAACGATCTGTATACTTATCAAAAATGGAGTATTTAGGTTCTATTAAAACTTGGTGTATGGTAGAATCTCATCAAGTTTTTGGTGCCGTTGTCGGGGAAGATTTGATTCAATATCAGTGCTAAAAATAACTTTATTAATTTAGACATTTTTACTTGTGTTGCTTGTATTTATTGTATCAAGTGTCTCATTTGTTATGCTTAGTGTCTTGTAAAGTCTTTTGTTTTGTGATTAATGTCTTGTTTTTGTTTGAGTCTTTTAAACTAATCTTCTTGATTTATCTTGTTTTTGAGATTGTTTGAAAGCAGTTTCTAGATAATAAAGAGGATAGTAAACAAAAGTGGATAAAAGCTTGAGAGAAGGAAGTTCAACAATAGACTACACTTTTCAAAACTACAACTATGGAGGTAACCAATGTATGTCCGATGGTATGTCTTTTGAAAATAGTTTAACGAACTTAAAGGCTAAATGTGATTTTATAGCATTAAAGGTTCAATTGGACGACACTACAAATATGTTTGAACAAAAGAGGAATGCTAATGTTTTTAATTATAATCATATAATTTGTGACTTGCGTGGAGGTTATCATACTAATCGTACATGTAGGCAAGTACAAAATGTGGATTAGTATAATGAATTTGTGCATTGCAATTCTTGTTTTGATCAATGCAACCCTAATTGGGAAAATTCTTATGCTTATGGTTGGGATAATCAATGTAAGTATAGTGATTTTCCATGTTTTTATGATTACCAACCCAAATTTGTCCAATATAAATCTAAACCATCTTGAAAATTAGAATTCAAAAGGTTAGCTAATGCATCTTTACCTTGGGTGACGAGCGCAGGTTATGCATATAAAAATTAGACTCAATTCACAATCAAATTTTACATTTATAAAATCCTAAATACCCCACACGTGATTTTCTACAAGTATATAAGTTGAGATTGAGTACAGGGTATTAAGAGTCGAACCCACGGGGAAGAATGGAATTACTAGCACTACTAAGACTCTGCTATTATTTAGACGATCAACAAATTGAAGAAAATAAAACTTATGCTAAATTATGCAAGAAAATAGCAAACAAAATCTTCTTAGACTATGGTATCCCTAATTATTAATGCAAGTGCAATTTTTGGATCATTGAGTACTACTATCTTGGCTAGCTGTGGCGTAATTTCCTCATGTATGTGAAACCTACTCTCGTAGTGAATCAACTATACTTATAACTAATCCATTTCTACTCTCGTAGTTGTGAAATTAGTTACAAGTTCATTACCTCTACGAAATTATATGAATTAAATCATTAAAATCACAAAGCTGCACCTCTACTCTTGTAAGTGTACTCCCTAGGTTTAACACTTCTTGAATTAGTGTTAAATCCAATTTCATTACAAACTTAATACCTTAAGATTATCACAATTAATGACCAGTTAATCATGATTAGAGAAGCAAAAGTTCTAAATAACTTGTTCAAAATAATAACATCAAACAACCAAGAAGTTAACACATTACAATGATAGAAAGTTCAACTAAAATTCAAGATATAAACTTTATAAACACATAATAAACATAAAATCCAAAACTTGCATATTAACTTAATTTATAATCAATTATAAAAGATAAAGAGTTGGGAAGGTAGGGTAACCCTTGTCACATGAGTTCTCTCCTTGCCTTCTTCATCCTCCAACTTCATCTTCATTTAGCTAACACATAAGAAATGTTAAACTAGATAAAATGAAACTATCCTACACTACCTAAACTAAAGAGTTAAGAAACTATATTTTTGTGGTGTTCCTTGTCCCTCTCTAAACTCGTTAAAATGAAGGCACAAGTTCTTATTTATAGAGAAATTTTCATCTCCTTCACTTGATTCTTCAATGTGAACACAGCTCCAAATAACTAAACAATTTTGGCTCCAAGTTATATCACTTCATTATAGGAGAAATGAAGTCAATAATTGTTGCTAGAATCCCTCTTTTACAGTTGCAAATCTTCTATAATTTGTCCCTCAAAAGATGTGAATGAATGGAGGTGAAAACAAGTTGTGCAAGTGGAAGCCATCAAGTTTGACCAGAATCCCTCCAAGCAATTCCTCCAAGTTTCGGCCAAATTCCTTGGAGGGATTTGTCCCCTATTTCACCAAAATTCACTACCTCTAAACCCTCCAAGCAATCCCTTCAGGTTCTGGCCGGATTGTTCGGAGGGATTTGAGTCGACTTCCATTTCGACAAATTTCTTCATTTTCTTCTTCTAGTGACTCAAACCACTTTTGAAACTCATCATCCTTGTGAACTTTAGAACTTCAATCATCATAATGTAAGCCTTTTTTTTATCCAAAATGATGTCCATTTTCAACTCCTACAAAAGTAATAAAAATCTGCAAGTAAAAGGGACAAATATCTCATTTAAGCACTAGGCAACATTTAGAGCTAATTCTAGTCAAAATGGACCAATATCTTCTTATATCATTGCAAAAGTGACTAAAAGTAATATAAAATATCATCCAAATATAGCACCAAATAGTCACTTATCATTGAGAATTAGAAAGTGAAACATTAGTTAATGATTCTCAACCATCTTGGGAGCTAACCATAGAAAAATATTTTAATCAATTTGATTTATATATAGAAAGGCTAGCTAATGTAACCTTCGACTGTTTTGATTGGGTTGAGGAAAGGTTAGACAAATTAGGTTCTCACTTTGGTACAATACAAGATCAATTACATGTTTTGTGTGAAATTATTTCTTCTAATGATAAGCAAAATGACTCTAGCTTGATTGGTGGGAATGTTGTATGTGAAAATGGATAGCATTTTGATGAAAATAATGCACCTAATGTGTGTTTTAATGAGAAAGTGTCCATTTCACATGATTGTATCTTTGAAACTAATGTTAAACCTCAAGAGATGAGCATGAATGATTCATATCTAACTCCTCTTGAGGAGTATTTTGAAGGAGTAGGTTCTAAAGATACCATCACCCAAGAAAGTTATATGGATGTTCCTTTGGACAATTCTCAAGTGGTGTTCCTACAAAGTAATATCTATGAAACATTTCAGATATGTAAGCCTCTTCTATCTCTCACATCATTAGAACATGTGGCTTTTATTGCTGAGCCACCATTTGTTCTTCCATCACATCTTAAAATAGTGGGTTACTTATTAACAAAATCTCCTTGAAAAATGAGGTGAAATAGTCAAGTTAATGACCATAAAGAAGTGCTTGTTGGGAGACAACATAATATTTTAGTATTTTATTTCAATTTAGTGTGATTTTAGGATTTAGTTAAGTATTAATGTTATTTTGTCATGTTTGCTTTGTAAGAGTGGGAAATAGAAGCAAAGGTGGCCAAATGAGGTGAATAAAGTAAATTTTGGTCAAGAAACTCAACCCCTCGATTTGAGCAATTATTGTTTTTGATTTGTTAAAGAGGTTTAGAATGCTTGTTTTGAACATTTTATATGTGTGCGCATTGATTATTTTGACAAAAGAATGATTTAGAATGCATTTTGAGAAATTGGGGTGAAGTGTGTAATTTTTGAAAGGTCAAAAATTTCTGCAAAAAGCTTGCAGATTAGAAAACGAGACCTCTAAAAACATGGCTCAGCTTATGTTTTGTCTTCCGTAGAAATTACACAGAAAACGCAAGCTCAAAAACGTGAGCTCAAGCTCGCATTTTCATCAGCTTACATTTTGTTTTTTGCAATTTTAAAGTAGAAAACGTGACTTAAAAATGTGAGCTAGTTGATGTATTTGTTCCTTATTTAAAAGATACAAAACGTATGCTTTCTTCTTCTTCTTCTTCTTCCCTCCACCCACGTTTTCTCACACACAAAAACACACACTTCACAAAATATCAAATTCACTTTATTTCATTGCAAGAAACCATCAACCAAACATCATTTGATCTTTATAGAGCCTTTTTAACTGATTAAAATTCAAGAAAAACACTCAAAAACTCGGTTCAAGGAAGAGCAATGTTAGGGTTTCTCAACTCTTGTCCAAACAATTGACGGTCAATTAAAAGGTATTTCATAGGATTTTTGCATCATTTGTATAACCAAAAATCACTCTACCAATTTGAGGTAAGTTGCTTATACTTAACTTGGTATTTTAAAATTCACCATTTCCATATTTCTTGAGTTTGTTGACACACTTTGAATGGTTAAATTGTGATGTTATTTGTTGATATATAAAGGTTCTATTATACGTATTTAACATTTTAAAGCATGTTTAGATAATCAAATATGGGAATATGATGATTTATGCAATATTTTAATTTATGCATATTCCTGTTTTATGATTAATGTGATAATTGGTCTTGGGATGTTGTTAAGCATAATTGGAGGGCTCAAATTGCCAAAATGTGACTTGTTTATAATGCATCCATGTATACATTCATTATATGGTGACATTTTAGAAAATTTAAATTTGTAACCTTTAGAGAATGGCTAATTTATCTAGTTAAAAAAATGAGGCATTTAAATGGAAGTTTATTACTTAATCTTCATGTAAAGCATGATTGGAGGATGAATTTTGAATATGTAAAGAATTTAGCAATTTGTGTAGACTTTTAGGAGTGGAAGTTGCATATGTACACAGTATATTATCCATGTTTTGACTTTGCTCCTAATGATTATGATATGGTGATCCTGTAAATACTTAAAGGAGGATGTATGCATTATAATTGAAAAGTAAGGTATTTAGGGAGAAAGAACAGAATGTGTGAAGTGAAGTGTTTCATTGTATCTTGAGAAGTTTCTTGTCAAATTTATATGAGCACATCACCAAGATAAAGGCGTAGAGTTACGGATCATTGTTTTATGTTTATTAATACTTTTGTTATTACCTTTGCATTTCTTAAACTACAGTAGTTTGTTTCTCATTTTCACTTCTTAGGTTTCTATTATTAATGTTTAAAAATGGAACTCATGAAGTTTCCTTTTTGTAAACTTACAGCAAATGGATCATAAATTTCATGATGGATTGTGAAATTTCATATTTGCGCACTTCAATTACATTAATATGGGAGTATTCCTTTCTTTACCTTGGATTCCATTGTTACACATTGAGTACAATATGTATTTTAAGTGTGGGTTGGGGGGAGGGGGAGAATTGAGATTATATGTACTGTATGTGATTGACTTGTTGATTGAAAATATTGGACTTGTGCTTGAAAATGTTATTGTGCTTAGAAAATTTTCAATATTGGGTTTGTTGGCAGGGAGTTTTGTCCATTTATAAGGGAAAACTCTACCAAAATTTTTTCAAAATTCTGTTCAAAATTACAAAATTGCCCCAAAATGTTTCAAATTTTTTCAATTTTATCCAAGGGCAATAAGTTTCATGCCATTAGTAACTCAAATTCTTTCTACTTTGAGATAAATATATGTGACTCTGAAACTTCATTTCTCATTTGACTTGAAAATAGTTATTATGCGATTAGAATTTTTACTTTTATAGGAAAGTATATCTTGAAAAGTGAAAAATTATGCCTAAATTTTGCATGTTTGATGAAATTTCTTCTCTTTACTTGATTTTACATAGTTAAGTAATAAATATGGTCAATAATTGCAATACTTTTCTCATGATTATTCTTTAAGGGAATGATTATTATCTTTACTTTAAAAAATAACAAAAAAAAAGAAAAGAGAATAAGAGTTGTTTTACTCCAATAGTTCTTGTACTTAATAACTGGGAGTTTTCATCTACAAATATCGACTTTCACGTAAAAAGGTACTAGAATTAAGAGTATGTATAGCAACTCGAGATTGTGAAGTGTTGAGTAACCGGTGCTTTTCATTTAAAAATGTTGATCCTCGTGTCAAAAGGCACTTTCATTACTTGAGTAAGTATTTAAATATGCTATATGAATAAATCCCTCTTTAAACTTGAAAAAAGAAGATGATCATGGGTTTAGGAAGCATTTTTATTGACCATGAGAATTACTTGCTTGTGAAATTGGGCGAGGATGAGAAATTGAATTGATTTAGTTAAAATTATGGCATAATTGGCTCACATTTACTTGATATTATGAGTATTTGAACTTAATTGAATGATTGCATAATGGTTATTTACCTTGTTTCGAGGAAATGAATTTGAATTGTGCACATATGTTTAATTTCAAAAATTTGGATCATTATTGGTTTGTAATTCTTAATTACTTGAGGATAAGCAATAGTTCAAGTGTGAAAAAATTTGATAAGTGTGTATTTTGAGTGTTTTAAGTGTATTTTACTACTTAGTTTTGGTATGTTTTATTTACTTTTATAACTAATTAACTAGATTTCCAGTGAAGTTTACATTTTATGGTTTAAGTGTAAAAAATTGCATTTATATGTGTTAAATTGGTGAAAATTTCATGTTTTTGTAGGTTTAATGATTTAATCATCAAATGGAGTGAATTGAGAAGATAATTGGATGATTTTTGATGATTTGAAATGATTTAAAAAGAGTATGAAGTGAAAAATGTTCATAAGAGGAAATGCAATCAAGTATAAAAGAAGAAATGTTTGGCAGTTTTGACATCAGTTGGTATATCGACTATATCTGGAGCTACAAGTATCAGATTGAGGTGATTTTTGATCCATTATGAAGCTAACACATAGCTCTACAATTTTTATATGAATCGAATCTAGTTCATGCTTTTTCTTAGTCAAAATGTCAAAAATATAGTTGGCCATTTTTGTTGTCAAAAATTAAAATAGAGTTTTGACTAGTCAAGGGTATATTGGTCATTTATTGGTCTACAGAGCTTCAAATTGAATGGTTCTTGAAGTATGACTTTACAATTTTCATGTTTTGTAAAAGAGTTAGTTTTGCCTCCATCATTGAGAAACTATTAGTTGAAATTGGTGCAAAAACAGAGCAAAGTTGAAGACTTAGCTGCAACTTGCTCATCAACTTGTTCTGCATTCACACAGCTTTTCTAGTTATTCCCTAAATTAGAATTTCAGTTGTAGCTGTAAAGAAAAGTGTATAGACTTTAAGAAACAAATTTTGGTAATTGTAAGAGACAAAATTGCTAACTAAAAGCAACTCACTTTGAGCTTTAATTCTCTATAAATAGGTCCTTTGTTGAGCTTGTTTCATAACTTTGGAAGGCTAGAGACACTACCAAGATGTAGTTTTCACTAGTTTTTCTTAGTTTATTAATTTAGTTCATTAGTTTAGTATAGAGTAGTATAGTTTCCATCCACTCTTGTAGTAGCTAAATTTGGATAAAGTTGAGGATGAAAATGGAGAGCATGAACCTCATGTGACAAGGGTGACATTTCTCTTATAACTTTATTTCTCGTACTAATTCTAATGTTTGGTTATAATACAAGTTTGGATCTTGTTTTCATGTCTTTCATGTGTTGCTAAAATTTATTCCTAGAGTTATGGATGAACTTTCTATATTTTGTTTGTGACAATTACTTGGTTATTTGATGATATTATTTTAAATAAGTTATTTATCACTTTTGCTTTTCTAATCATGATTAACCGGCCATTAATTGTGATAATCTTAAAGTGTTAAGTTTGGAATGAGAATTAGGATTTGACACTAATTCAAAAAAGTGGTAAACTTAGGGAGTACACTCACAAGAGTAGAGGTGCACCTTTGTGGTCTTAGTGAATTGTTTTATGTAATTTTATAGAAGAAATGAGTTTGTAATAAATTTCATAACCACGAGAGTAGATATGACTTAGTTACATGTAGAGTTGATTCACTGCAAGAGCATGTTTCACATACATTAGGAAATTACACCATAACTAACCAAGATAATAACATTTAATTAACCGGTAATTTCATTTGGAAGAGTAGTTAGGAATTCCATAACCCATGGGATTGACACCTAATATCCCCTTTGTTTGACAAACGATCTGTGTACTTACAGAAAATGGGGTATTTATGTTTTATTAAAATTTAATATATGATAGAACCTCGTTAGAGAGTTACTTATTGACTATATGATTAATTTGTTTGTAAGGTTGGGTTGAGGTGAGACATTAAATTGAACTAGTTGAAATTATTATATAATTCTCTTTCTTTTACGTGATATTATGGGTACTTGAGGTAGAAATAAATAATTATATAATAGTCATTTACCTTGTTTTGAAAAATTGAATGCAAAGGTGCACATTTGTTATTTCAACTTTTGAATCATTGTTATGGTTTGTATTTCCTATTATTTGAGGACAAGCAATGATTCAAGTGTGAGAAAATTTGATAAGCGTTTATTTTGTATGATTTTTAGTGTCTTTATTTACTTAGTTTTGAAATGTTTTTATGGATGAAATTATCTCTTTTAACCTACTATTTCATACGCTCTATTTTAAAAACAAAACTTGCATTTGAACTATTTAATGTGCAAAACTTATTGCATTTGTAAGATTTGAAGATTAATGATCACTTCAAATCAAAAAGAATTCATTGAATAGCATTAGATGTGTTTTGAGGATGAATTGAAAATGACAAAATGAACAAGTCTAGTTCTCTAAGCAAAAAACGTGACCTAAATCGTTGAGGAACCCATATTTTACCTCATTGTTTTAGCTGGAGTAGAAAAGGATAAACAAAATGCAGGAAAGACAATATGTTGGTGTAATACGTGACCTTACATCTACTTGGAGTTTGAATTCAGCTATAAATAGGGGCTTGAAGACATATTTTCATAATTTTGTAAGGTTAGGAACTACCAAAAAATGTAACTTTCACTAATTCTCCTTAGTTCATTAGTTTTGTATAGGTTAGTGTAGTTTATCCATCTTGTGTTGTGGCTGAACAAAGATAAAGTTGAGAATAAAGATAAAGAGCTTGGAACTCAAATGACATGGGTGACATCTATTCTATTACTTTATTTCTTGTATTGATTCTCATGTTTAGTGAATATACAAGTGTGGTTCTTGTTTGTGGTTCATTTATGTCTTGCTAGTATTTGATTACTTAGAGGTATGGATGAACTTGCTATGATTGTTATGTGATCTTTTTATAATTATTTGAATTATTTCTTGAGTAAGTTATTTAGTACTTTTGCTATTTCAATCATAATTAATTGATCACTAATTATGATTATCTAAAGGTGTTGTGCCATCAATGAAAATTGTGATTTAACACTAATTGATAGAAGTGTTGAACCTAGGGAGTATTCTCACAAAAGTAGGGAATTACCTTTGTGAGGACTTGAAAGTTTGCTTATATTTTCTTATAATTCACTTTTATTTTGAATAAGTTAATTTATAATTCCTTTTACTGCTAATTTACTTCCTCAATAGTTATAATAAATAATATAATCGAAAGTTTTACTTTTACTTTTATAGTTAGAATAAACTAGGGTTTTTGTGCATTTTGGTAGTGTGATCAGTTGGTGAGGTGTGTGTACTAAAATTGGTGGATAAGAGCGAGTATTAAGTAAAGAAAGTGTCTGATTAGAAGTACTAAGAATAAGTTAGTGAATCATAAGTTAAAATAAAAGTACAAGAGAGTTAAGAAAGTAGGCTTGAACTGACGTGCACCGTTTATTACCGATTGAGTATACCATTTGACCAATATTTTCTTACCCTAATCTCCTTGATTTTATTTCATTTAATGCTCCCTAAATTAACCCTAAACCTAGCCGAAATTATTGACCAAGAAAAGGAAAGAAAAAAAAAAGGAAAAACTTGGCCTTGCCAAGTGTCAATGATCCAAGACAAGTTTGACCAAGACAACTTTCTTCCTTCTTATCTACCTTTTGGACAGATTTTGCTTCATTTCTTTCTTGTCTTGGCTGAACCATTGGAGAGGAAAAGAGAGGAGAAAAACTTTCATTTCCACCTTGATTCTTGCCTTGTTTAAGTTAGAATCACAAAACTAAACCGAACAAACTAGCACTAAGAAAGCAAGGCAGTTTGTAGCGGAGAGTTTTTGGAAAGGAAGCCTTGGTTCTTCACTTTCTTCAAGGGGTTGAAGGTATAAGATGGACAACTTTCTTTCTCTTTCTTATTCTTGCAAGTTATGGTGAAGATGACTTGAAACTTGGAATTTTATGGATGATAATCTAGATTTGGCAAAGATTGGTGAAATTTCATCCTAGGGTTATGATTTTTCACCCTTGATTTGTGTTATTTATCCATAATATGTTGGTATTGAGTATGGCTATAGACTTGTGAAGTGATTGGTAGCTTTATTGTGACTTTTTAGCTTTAAAATACGAAATTTCAGCTTTATTAGAGATTTTCCAGCTTTGCTATTGTGATATGTATATGCTAGAAGTGAGCTTTAATTGGATGGTTTTATGGCTAGTATGAGAACCAAATTTATCTTATAACTTGTGGTGTTGATTTGGGCTGATTTGAGATGGAAATGTGGCCTTGAAAATGGCTGAAAAATTAGGGAAATACAAAGGAAGCGCTGTCCGTTTTATTTCTTGAAGTTCAAGCGAGTGAAATCGGAACTTGAGCGGTGATTCTTGGTTGAATTGAACTTAGGATTGTTTAGGGTATTTGAGTTTCCCTTAGTATGGATGCATAAGTTGAAAGTTTTGCCAAAACCTAAATATTTTATAAGGAGAAAGTAACGACCACTTTAAACACGATTTCCTAGTTTCTTATACCAAGTTGCAAACTTAAAAGTTTTAAATGCTTCTTTATCGAAACCAAAAGAGCGAGCATGAATTTTCTAGAGTTTGATAAGTAAAATGAGTTCTATTTACTTGGTTTTCTTTAAGCAAAACTCCTTTATTTTGAAACCCTAATTGATTGCAAACTTTTAAACGGTATTTTATCGCAGATTTGTATTCCAGCCAGGGAGTTGAACCTGATCTTGATTTGGGAAAGCAATAAATCATTGGTGAGTGTTTCCAAGTGCATGTTTGAACTTATTACTTGAATGAATTGCTTTGTTAATATAATTGGACAGTACTTAACTTGTTTGATAGGGCAAGGGTGTACTATATCACACTTGCCCTAATGTGACTTATTACTGTGCACTGGTTACAATTGGCTTGATATATCTATGTGTATGACTTGGATATTCTCTGGAATTCCAAAAACCCTGTGGCTAGTTAATCGAGTTGAGTTGGCAAGGGACTGATCGATAAGATAACGAACCCTGGGTCTACTGCTTTGTCGAGTGGAGTGTTATCTCCTCAACTAATTGGTAATCTCGAGTATTACCACAATTGTTATATTGGAGTTCGGACCCGATAGGGGGTTTGAATGATGTGAAGATTGGAGTTAAGTGGTGCACTACTGGACTGGTTACTCTATTTGAAAGTTGACAGTGTCAACTACTACTTGGTGAAGCTATAGCAGAGTTAACTCGCAAGAGCTATTGTATCCTTTTACTTGGAAATGTTGGATATCTAATGATTTGTTATTTGAAGTGTTATTGCTCATTTTTATGAACTCTTATGCTCGCTACTTTGATATTTCAAGTTTTATACAATGGTCAATTCGCTACTTGGGTTTGCATGAAGTTTTGGAATCTCACGGAGTTTTGGCTCACCTTATTATTTTTGTTTTTCTTACGGGGGGTATGAGCGTGGGCGTGAGGTTGGTACTGGCTGGCGTCGTCTAGTTTTTGACTTCTGTGATTGTATTCGCGCTAGTGCTCGGTTAGGGTTGAAAGTTATCTGGAACTTAAATGTTTTGTTGTATTTGGGAATGTATGAACATTTGAGATAGACTTGAGTATAAATGTACATTCTAACTTTGGAACTGTTGTTTTATTTCCTTTTGAAGTTATAACTTGTTTTATTGAAATGAGTGAGTGAGTCCTGACGAGAGTTGGGCAGGCGGTCCGCTAAAACCCTGGGGTACGCCCTAGGGAGAGGTAGGGTTGTCACACCTTTGTGGTTTTAACTTTGTAATTTCTTAGAATTTAATGAATTTTAAAAAGTTAGTTTCTTCATTATGAAATGTAGGTGAGGGATAGTTATAAGTATGATTGGTGCACTGGCGAAAGCGGGCATCATGCATATTAAGAAATTAGCCATGACTTAGCCAAGATGATAAACTCAATTAACTAGTAATTTTCACTTGTAAGAGTAGTTAGAAATTCCATGATTCTAAGAATCTCTTGTTTGTCATTTTTATTACTTTTGTTGCATACATTAGGAAATTTTGCCATAACTAGTCAAGATAATAACATTCAATTAACTGGTAATTTCACTTGCAAGAGTAGTGAGGAATTCTATAGCCCTAGGAGATTTCTATTATTATTGCTTTTATTTCATATTTATAGTGTAGATTAACTTCTTGCACATGTGATAGTTTAAATAATAAAGGAGTTCGAAAATCATCGGTAGTTGTGACGACCCCACCTCTCCCTAGGGCGTACCCTAGAGTTTAGCGTACCACCTGCCCAACTCTCGCCAGGACTCACTCACTCATGTCAAGAAAATAGGGTGCAACCTCAATAATGAAGGAAATAACAGGTCCCAAGTTCGGAACGTACAAATACATTCATTTCTATCTCAAACATCCATACAATCCAAAATATATCAAAAGATGTAAGTTCTCAATACATTCAACCCTAATCGAGTAACTAGCGAGAGTACAATCGCAAACGTTCAAAACTAGACTATGCTAGCCCGTACCAGTCTCACGCCTTCGCTCGTATCCCCTGTAAGGAAAACAAAACTAAAGGAATGAGTTAAAAGCCCAGTAAGGTTCCCAAACAAGTAATTAGGTATAGAAATCAGGGAAACGTTACATTTAACAATTTGCACATTTTGCACAGTAATTTCCAGTCATTCAAGAAATAAACACTCAATCATTAGAAGGATACGTGCTCACTTGGAGCCATTCATTCATTCATTCGCCAATCATTTTCCTTATCCTTCCGACATTAGAAAAATATTTGCAAGTGAAAACTCCTCCAGTTCTTGACATTTATTCATTGATTTCATTTCCCACCACTAGCCAATTCACTGGCCAGTTCTCCACCAGACTTTGTGGTCATACTCGAGTATACCAAAACACTGTCCCAGGGTCACCAACCGTCCGATCGAGTCTGCTTCTGGCTCGAGTCGACTGGCAACGAAGGGCAATGACCCAATTCAGCCAAAAGACTTATATTCATGCATAAGTAGCATTCAATCATTGAAATTCACTTTGACATGGGTCGAGTACGATAAAGTACACACTCGCCCATCGAAAATTTATTTAGCAATCCTTAGAAAGCATTTAATATTCAAGCAAACATTCACAAATAGTCACATAGTCACTTATTGTACAAACACACAGAGAACACTCACCAGTCTAAGCCAAAATAATGTCAAAAGTTTCCTTTCGGATTATGCCCTTGATCATCGACAAACCCTAAGAATAACCAATCCCAAATTGAAGTGAGTAAATGTAATTTAAGATCCAACTAACCCTAAAATCAAACCTTACATCTTACTAATATTCATAAGAGCAACTAATAGAAATTTGGGCAGTATGCCCTTTGTATTTCGCTATTCAGCCATTTATGGCTTTATTATTTTTCTCAATTCAGCCCCAAAACCTCACACAAATAATCTTACCATAATAGCCTTTCAATAGGCTCAATGTCATTCAATTACAAAACAATGCTAGCAAATTGATCGGAACTAATGTTTAAGACAAATAACAAAATAACAGGTTTGATGTCTCTTAGCGTTTCGGTCACAACCAAAGCTACACTTATCGGATTGGGGTGTACTTTATACCGTTTCGAAGCTAAGCCAAAGAATTGAAACTTTCATGAAAACAACTCAACCCAGTTCATAGTTAATCTAGGTCGAATTTGTAGATTACAGAACCAGAATTTCATTGTCAGTCTGGTTATCAGCACTGGATTTAAATGGCAGTAACTCAAACTACAAAATTCTGATTGAGGCGTTTTTAGATGCGTTGGAAAGCTGAAATGTAGGGATAAAATTTTTGTGTTTTGGCCAAATGCTGATTTGATACGGATCAAAGTGAAAAACGAAGCCAAAAATGTGAAATCTCAAAACTGCCCGCGGAAAAGAACATTTGGCAGTCAGGGTATTTTAGTCATTTCATATTCTACAGTGCTCCAATTGAGCTGAAATTTTATAGCCAACTATATAACACCATTTCCTACAATTTTCATGTTTTGATCTAAGCCTAATTCGGCCTCTAACATGGACGAATGAAGCTGGTCAGAAGCAGGGCAGTTCAATCTTAAAGCTGAAAATTTGATGAAGTCAAGGTATAAAATTCTCATTCATGTCTTGAACCACTACTCCAACTCCTTATCTAAGCTTATTAACATCATATGCTACATAATCAACAAGAAACACAACTGAACAACTCAAACCCTAACTCAAAAATCCACCATATCCATCAAAACTACTTAAATAACTATCATTAGCCAAGTGTATGAGTTGCTAGCCAAACTTAAACAAGATTAAGGGAGAGAAATGGGAAAGACAGCCTTAATACCTTGCCAAAGATGCTTGCAAGAGAAACCTCAACCTTTCCTTCCAAACCTTTAGCACACCAAGCTTCCCAAATTTCCAAATAAGAGGTTAATCGGTTTAGATTTTCGATTTTCACTTAAACTAAGCTAGAAATCAAGATTGAAATGAAGTGGTTTTTCTCTCTTTTTTTTCTCCCTTAAGTCTCGGCCACAATGAAGCTAATGAGGCAGAAATGGAGCTCCAAGAAAGGATAAGAAGCTAAGACTTGTCTTGGGTCAAAGATGGTTGGATGACTTCCAAGTGTCACCACAAGATCAACTCTCAAAATTTTTCTTTTCCTTGGTTTTTATTAGTCAATAATTTCGGCCCTCTTGAGCTGATTAAGGGTTGATATTTATGCACTAATAACAATGATATATTAAGTTAATAAAGTGGTGGTCAAGTGGTGTGTTCAATCGGTAGTGAACGGTACACGTCGGTTCACACCGTTTCCTTAATTCGCACGTACTAGGGTTTTCATTTACCATTCACTAACTTATGCTTACTACTTCTAATCACACACTTTTTCTTATCTAAAACTCACTCTTAATCACCAAATTTAGTATACACTCCGTACTGATTACTCACACTACGAAAAGACGTAAAAATTCTAATTTACCTTAACGATGAAAGTAAAGGGGAAACCTTGGTTCTATGATTAATTCTAACTATTGGGGAAGTGAATGAGTAGTAAAGTTATTGTAAAGTAATAAATTCCAAATTAAAGGAAATTTTAAGAAAATAAGAAGAATTTTGCGAGTCCTCACAGTAGTTGACAACCTTTTTTGTGGAATCGACACCTAATTCTCTTCTACTCGATAAATGATCTGCATACTTGCAAAAAATAAGATATTTAGATTTTATTAAAATTTGTTGTATGGTAGAACTTCGTCAATACTGTTGTAAATGATTTACTAATTTTAGCATTAGAAAAGTAAATAACAACATTTAGCTTGCTTCAACTCAAGTTTCTTCTTGCATGTTGGGGCATCTAATAGTACATTCTATCTCAGCGTGGATTAATAGATTTTTGGATCTTAAGACAAAAGTTTTTGAGAAAAAATCAGCCAAAAATTGATATTTTTAGCACAACTAAATTGAAACTCAGAAGTCTTAAGTCAACATGTACCAAAGCCATTGCTAAGTATGCAAGTTCTATGTCTTTAAAGGCAATGGGTGCTATATCAGGGCACTATTAAGTTCAAACCTTCACCATAAGAATATAAATTTCAATTTGAATCATAATGAGTTTGTAGGGACTGTGAGAACCCGAAATTTTCTTATTTTTATTTTATTTTTTTGGCTTAATTAATTATTTACTCACCCGTTTTCTTTGAATAATTTATTTCAATCATTTTAAACTTATTTACATGGAATAATGTCTCAATTATATTTTTAACACGTCTCGTTAGTAAAATTAATTTTTCTAGGGATCCGAGAAATAAAGAGTACACGTTTTTCGAGACTATGTTCGATCCGAGAGTACATTAGTCTTGGAGAATTAAGAATGATCAATAGTAGATTAAGAAAAGTTAATTGAGAGATTAGATGTGAGTAAGTTAAAAGTAAACTTATACCGTGTGCGCGTCGAAAGTTTTCCGAAAGACGTGCTAGTACAAATTAATTGGAGATTTGAGAAATTAATACTAGACTCATGTGAGGACTTATGTTTTATTTATAAAATAGTTATTTTCATGATTATTTACCCTAGTATTAGTTAGTTATATGATCGTTACAAGAATTTCTTTGAAATTGCGTTTTATTGCACACGAGTCAGAAGTTTGCGTTTTCACGCGCGCGACTAATTGATGGACTTTAGAAATTTATTTTAGACTACTAAGAGTGAATAATTATAGTGTTAAAGGAAGTACAATTGAGGTTTAGTACATAAATGAAACAAACCCGAGAGAAAACGGATACGAAACGCGCGCGTGCGACACTTTTGGTAGTTGACTTTTTTCCAAACTTTGGCCCCAAGTTTCCAAGCTTCCAAGGGAAGCTTTAGTCATTAGATTTCTCTCTCTCTCCTCACTCATAGCCTGGCCGAAACTCTTCAAGGAGAAGAGGAAGAAAAGCCTCTCCATTTTTGCTTCAATCCTTGCGCCATTTCATCTCAAATCTTGCAACCAACTTCCACTTCACTTGGAGATTCACTTGGACTAGGAAGGAAGCATCAACTCACGGTTTGTCTTGAGGTTTTAAAGGTGCAAAATTTCTGGTTTATCTCAAAGAAATAGAAGGTAATCATCCGATCACTTAAACTTAGCTTTAATGGGTTAATCTTTGCTCGGAAGCTTGTAGCTTCATGGTTATTGTTGTAGTTTGAGTTTAAATGTTGGAGTGGACTGATATGGATATATTGGACTGATATGGTGATTATAAGTGTGGTTTGTATTAATTAAGTGGTAAACAAGGTGAGATTAGTTGGAAAATTGAAAGGAAAGTTGAGGAAAATTTTGGTTGGTTGATGACCAATTCTGCCCTGTTTTTGCCGAAGCTTTAACTCGAATTTTTGGCGATCAAATGACCTTGTATCTGATGTAGATGTACTGTATAGGATGTTAGAAAGTTTCCACCAAAAATCATGTGATTTGGTTGAGTAAAATGTGAGTTTTGGACAAGAACCAAACTGGAAATCGCGTAACAGGGGTCTCTGGTAATAAACTTTGAACGATCATAACTCTTTGCTCAGATGTCAAAATCAAGTGCCGTTTGAGGCATTTGAAAGGCATTTGAAACTAGACACTTCCAATTTTCTAACGGTGTAAAATGCATCCCCTGATTCGACTTGAGTGAGCCGTACTAGTTCACCAAACTTACCTGTTTTGTTTTATTGGTTTGCTAGAGGGTCAGTGATGAGCTGAGAATTGTTGCTTGAATTTGAGCTAGTTATGAACTGAATTTTATAACAATTGCTTCTGATGAATTGTATCCTATTGAATGTAGTTTCCAAAGCCACCAACTATGTTCAATTTTAAGTTGAATTGAGTAAGATGTGGTCAAATTACCGAACTGCACCAGTGATAGAAAATCCTAGTTTTGGCTAGCCGAATGGCCTAACTTGACTTGGGACTTGTTGTTTTGCAAATTTTGATGTCAATCACCTACCAAATGTATATTGGATGTTTCTTAGACTTTTGTTCGATAAATGAACCAGATTTAAGTCGTTTTCATTGGGAAAAATGTTTGAAAAGGAAGAAGAAAGCAAAAGACAGATTGGTCTTGGGATTTTCTTGAACTTTGGTAGTTTGGTTCACTACCTCCCTGTGTGAATTTTCAAATGAAATTTGGTAGAGAAGCAGTCCTCATATGGAAGTTGAGTTTTACCAATTTTGGTGTCAATCTAAGACCATTTCGATATACAAATGATGTCCCAAAGTTGCTCTTCGAATCTGAAAAACTTTTCCTTTTCTCTTGACCGAATGGTCAAATCTGATTTGGGAAGTTATATTTCGAAAACCTTGATGTCAATTACTTCTAAATTACTTATTGGATGTTTATGGAACATTGGTTTCAATATTTGAATTAATTGAAGTTGATTGTGTGGAACAAACCTTTTAAAAAAGAAGGAGACGTGAGAAGGCAGTCCAGCCTTGGAATATTTCTTGAACTTTAGTTATTTTAATGACTGCCTTTCCATGGGAGTTTTTGCATGAAATTTGGTAGAAATGTTATTCATACATGGAAGTTTTAGCATACCAAGTTTGATGTAGTTCCAATGCCAAATCGATGGTCAAATGATATTTCAAAGATAGCCTTTCAAATCTGGAAAATGTTTAATCTGTCTTTGTTTTTAGCTAACTTTGAGTTACTCTATCTTGATGCTAGAAACTCTGATTTTAGTTTTGCTTATTGTGTTTTAAACCTTGATTGAAATTCTAATTGGGGTATAAATTTCAGATGCTAGTTCACTTTCTGTGAATTTTTCCGAATTTCCAAAGTTTACCGAAAACTAAAGCTGAAACTATCTTGGGAGTCCAAGTCAACCCTTTTAAGCCGAAATTTGAATATCTTCCATTTGGAATCTTAGGAAAGTGTCTTCTAGGAAATTTTAGTACTTTGGAACTAGTTTTCAACGGTACAAATTTTTTCAATTTTGGACCTATTGAGTGCAAGATATGATTTTTCTAGACTTGACGCACAAAACTGAAATTTACCGATTTCTTAAAAAATGAAAGTTTAGAAACTTGACTTCTCATCATGATATTAATCTATCGTTTTGAACCCGATTTCGTGGAGGATATGAGTTTCATCAGTAACTTTAAAATTCACACTTTTGAATCTTAACTTTCGATAAAATGAAACCCTTATAAAGACATTGACTTGAATTCTAAAGCAAGTGTGCATTCTTTCTTGGTTGATAAGGAATTTGTGAAATTGTGAGGGTGATTATTGGTCACTTTTCTTCAGGCGATCAAGAAGGTCTCGAAGAGAATCTCGAAATGGATCATTGACGACTTTCTTTACTCACTTATTTTGATTGGTGCGTGTTCCATATAGGAGTACGTGACTTGAATAGTTTTATGACATGTTTACTCCATGGTCATTATGTGTTTAACTGTTAAGTGCTACCGATAATTGCTCCTATGAACTTTTCCACCATTTTAAAGCGAGTGTGTACTTTATCACACTCGACTACTAAAATGATAAATGTCTATCGATTAACCGTGAACTACTACCGTTTACCGATTACCGTTTACCGTTAACCGTGATTACTTACCATTTACCGATTTACTTGATTACCTGCTTACTTGATTTCTTGATTATCGTAAATTACATGTTCATATGAAATTACCGCATATTGCTTACATGTTTAAGTGTTAAGTGTTACTGATAATTGCTCATATGAAATTGCCCACCGTTTTAAGGCGAGTGTGTACTTTATCTCACTCGACCTACTAAAATGACAGATTTTTACCGTTAACCGAGAACTATTACCGTTTACCATTTACCGATTTACTTGATTACTTGTGCATGTTGTAAACTCTAAGCTGAACTGGGCCCTGCCCTTGGTTACTAACCTGCTCGAGCTAGGACTGGGCTCTGTCGGGTAGGTTGGAACCCTGGGACACCGTTTCGGTATACTCGAGTATTATCACTGAAGGGATAAGGTGATAGCCAGACAAATCGAGGGGATCTGAAGTTATAAGATGAAGTTGACCGAAATGGTTCCACTGGAACACCGTATCCTTCAATATGTGTTTATTTCTGTATCATGATAACTGTTTCATGTAAATGTGCCAATGTAAAATCTTGAACCGTATATGTATCATGCTTAACTTACATGAGTTATTAGAACTGCTAGAGTGCCTTGGAACCTCACTGGGTTGTTTAGTTCATTCCATGTTTTTTTTTCCTTAACAGGGTTCAAGACCGAGAGTGCTCGCAAATAGTATTAAGTTGTTTTCTTTTAAAGACCTTAAATTGTATTATAGTAGACGACTGTAGTACATATTTTTTTGGATTGTATTTAAATTTGAAGGTTAACTAGTTGTGTTCTGGAGTATTTTAAATGTATATTGAAATTATTCGAAGAATTTCTAGATTTGAATTATAGATTGTAGTGAGTCCCGGCGAGAGTTGGGCAGGCGTTCCGCGGATACCCTAGGGTTCGCCCTAGGGAGAAGTTGGGGCATTACAATTGGTATCAGAACTTAGGTTTCAAATCTTTGTAGTGTATTCTAGACTTATAAGTTTAGGATGTCGGGCTGTGGGATTGGTTTGAAAATTAAGTGATTATTTGTAGGGATGAAAATCAGAGCCATTTCGTGTGGTCTCTGCGCAGGGTGAGCTTGGACCGAGTAGTGTTATGGTTCTTACTATGTGGATGAGTAAAGACTTAAGTGCTTTTCTAGAGTGAACCTATGAATCATGAATGTGATAGGTATAAACCCTTTATCTTGATATTTGAAAAAAAATTAGATATGTTTGTTGGGTAGGAATCTCAAATGTGGTGATTTACTCTTGGGACCGGCTGGCTCAAGTTGTGAATTACCTTGTTTCGGATTCTTGTACCCGAGTACTTAAGAGTTGAGAGCAATTCTAAGAATTTGAGATCTCCATTTGTGGGGAATAAGAACGAATCGATATTTACGTGAATAGTTACAGGAAACCAATAATCATTTGGCTAAGATGGCACAATAATTAAGAACGGGAGGTGGAGAAAATCGTAGCCCAGAAGATCCTGGTATTGAGATTGAAGTTGAACGTGTTAGGGAACGGGAATCATCTAGTTCCTATTAATCTAGTGAAGCACTACTTGTGATCTTTTGTAGTGGGACGATGGGAGTAGAAGTTAAGAGTTTGTGCCTTGGAGATGAATGTACTTTTGATAATCACCTGATTACTTTTGTTTACTGACTTTGACTTGGTATGAACTTTACTTGACTATAACTTGTGTTATGATTTAATGACCTCTAGTTTGTGTTTACTTGTATGGTGATAATGTTATTTGTGCAAGTGATTTTTTTTTTTTTAAAGTTGTTACTGGTATGTGTGTGTAGTTCAATTATGGCTTAGTGTGAGATTTATGCATATGCGTATAGATTAGCTGTGAACATGGAAACTAGAGGACAACGAAAGGGACGTCAACCTAGACAACCCCGCAACCAAAGAGTAGATAATGGGTCTGATATTGATCAAAACGCCGAGCCAAGGGCTGGAGGAGGAGATGACCAGATGGGATTAGTTGTAACTTGCATGACGGATGTACTAGAGCTCTTAGTAGCTCAATAGGGTCAGGGGGTTGGACAAGAAAACCAACCTGGAAACCAAGAGATAGGGGAGGATCGAGCTTTGGAGTGGTTTCAGAAATTCTTCCCGCCCAAATTTTCTGGAGGACCTGACTCAGAAGTGGCTGAGAATTGGTTAGAAAATATAAGAAATATATTCGATGCCTTGGACTACACAGAGGAAAGACAAGTCACTTTTACTGTATTTCAACTTGAAGGAGCAGTCCGAGCCTGGTGGAATGTAATAAGAAACAAGTGGGAAAGAGATTGAACTCTAAGGATTTGGATAAACTTTGTACGAGAGTTTAATGAGAAATTTCTTCCTCCACTTGTTCTAGAAAAGAGAGAAGACGATTTTATAAAGTTTCATCAAGAAACTTTGAGTGTGGCTGAGTACGAAACACGATTCACGAAATTATCTACATATGCTCCAGAATTGGTGGCTAGGAACGGAAGAGAATAAGACGGTTTATCCAAGGATTAAATTTAGAAATCCAAGATGCCCTTGCCGCAGTACAGATTGAAACATTTAGTGACGCTCTCGAGAAAACGCAAAGGGTGGAAAGCACATAATCCCAACTGAGAGTCTTTCAAGAGAGGAAAAGAGAAGCATCCGATAGTAGACTAAGAGAAATTGAACCACCACCCAAAGTTAGAAAAGGAATTGATGGAGTAAGACTATCACTTCCTTCACCACTCATGATAAAGGAACCAGAAGGGACTACGTCACGAAGAGCTCCAGTAGGACAGATACAATCAAAGAAAATCTCGCAAGCAAGTCAAGTCACAACGCCTTGTCCGACCTGTGGATATTGTGGAAGGACAAATCATATCGAAAAAAAACTACTAGCTAAAGGGGCGAAAGTGTATAGTATGTGGGAGCACCAACCATAAAGTTCACGACTGTCCAAAGCGATATCCACGAGAAACTACTACTCAACAAGGGAATAGAACTATCTCTCGACAAGTTAATGGAGGAGGAAATCGACCAGTGGCATCTGTCAGAACATATGAAATGATCACACAACAAGGTTCAGGGTTATCTGAGTTTATGGAAGGCATGAATTTCGAGAACGAATTTCTTTTTAAGGAGGGAAGGTTGTGAGGACCCGAAATTTTGCTTATTTTTATTTTATTTTTCTGACTTAATTAATTATTTACTCACCCGTTTTCTTTGAATAATTTATTTCAATCATTTTAAACTTATTTACATGGAATAATGTCTCAATTATATTTTTAACACGTCTCGTTAGTAAAATTAATTTTTCTAGGGATCCGAGAAATAAGGAGTACACATTTTTCGAGGCTATATTCGATCCGAGAGTACATTAGTCTTGAAAAATTAAGAATGATCAATAGTAGATTAAGAAAATTTAATTGAGAGATTAGATGTGAGTAAGTTAAAATTAAGCTTATACCGTGCGCGCGTCGAAAGTTTTCCGAAAGACGTGCTAGTACAAATTAATTGGAGATTTGAGAAATTAATACTAGATTCATGTGAGGACTTATGTTTTTATTTCTAAAATAGTTATTTTCATGATTATTTACCCTAATATTAATTAATTATATCATCGTTACAAGAATTTCTTTGAAATTGCGTTTTATCGCGCATGAGTCGGAAGTTCGCGTTTTCATGCGCACGACTAATTGATGGACTTTAGAAATTTATTTTAGACTATTAAAAGTGAATAATTATAGTGTTAAAGGAAGTACAATTGAGGTTTAGTGCACAAGTGAAACAAATCCGAGAGAAAACGGACACGAAACGCGCACGTGCGACACTTTTGGTAGTTGATTTTTTCCCAAACTTTGGCCCCAAGTTTCCAAGCTTCCAAGGAAAGCTTTAGTCATCAGATTTCTCTCTCTCTCCTCACTCATAGCCTGGCCGAAACTCTTCAAGGAGAAGAGGAAGAAAAGCTTCTCCATTTTTGCTTCAATCCTTGCTCCATTTCATCTCAAATCTTGCAACCAACTTCCACTTCACTTGGAGATTTATTTGGACTAGGAAGGAAGCATCAACTCATGGTTTGTCTTGAGGTTTTAGAAGTGCAAAATTTCTGGTTTATTTCAAAGAAATAGAAGGTAATCATCCGATCACTTAAACTTAGCTTTAATGGGTTAATCTTTGCTAGGAAGCTTGTAGCTTCATGGTTATTGTTGTGGTTTGAGTTTAAATGTTGGAGTGGGCTCTATGAAATCTCACAATGGATATATTGGACTGATATGGTGATTATAAGTGTGGTTTGTGTTAATTAAGTGGTAAACAAGGTGAGATTAGTTGGAAAATTGAAAGGAAAGTTGAGGAAAATTTCGGTTGGTTGATGACCAATTCTGCCTTGTTTTTGCTGAAGCTTTAACTCGAATTTTTGGTGATCAAATGACCTTGTATCTGATATAGATGTATTGTATAGGATGTGTGGAAAGTTTCCACCAAAACTCATGTGATTTGGTTGAGTAAAATATGAGTTTTGGACAAGAACCAAACTGGAAATCGCGTAACAAGTGTCTCTGGCAATAAATTTTGAACGATCATAACTCTTTGGTCAGACGTCAAAATCAAGTGCCGTTTGAGGCATTTGAAACTAGACACTTCCAATTTTCTAACGGTATAAAAGTCATCCCCTGATTTGAGTTGAGGGAGTCATACTAGTTCACCAAACTTACCTGTTTTGTTTTATTGGTTTGCTAGAGGTTCAGTGATGAGCTGAGGATTGTTGCTTGAATTTGAGCTAGTTATGAACTGAATTTTATAATGATTACTTCTGATGAATTGTAGCCTGTTGATTGTAGTTTCCAACGCCACCAACTATGTTCAATTTCAAGTTGAATTGAGTGAGATGTGGTCAAATTACCGAACTGCACCAGTGATAGAAAACCCTAGTTTTGGCTAGCCGAACGGCCTAACTTGACTTGGGACTTGTTGTTTTGCAAATTTTGATGTCAATCACCTACCAAATGTATGTTGGATGTTTCTCAGACTTTTGTCCCATAAATGAGCCAGATTTGAGTCGTTTTCATTGGGAAAAATATTTGAAAAGGAAGAAGAAAGCAAAAGACAGATTGGTCTTGGGATTTTCTTGAATTTTGGTAGTTTGGTTCACTACCTCCCCGTGTGAATTTTCAAATGAAATTTGGTAGAGTAGTAGTCCTCATATGGAAGTTGAGTTGTACCAATTTTCGTATCAATCTAAGACCATTTCGATATACAAATGATGTCCCAAAGTTGCTCTTCAAATCTGGAAAACTTTTCCTTTTCTCTTGGCCGAATGGTCAAATCTGATTTGAAAAGTTATATTTCAAAAACCTTGATGTCAATTACTTCTAAATTTCTTATTGGATGTTTATGGAACATTGGTTTCAATATTTGAATTAATTGAAGTTGATTGTATGGAACAAAGCTTTTAAAAAGGAAGGAGACGTGAGAAGACAGTCTAGCCTTGGAATATTTCTTGAACTTTAGTTGTTTTAATGACTGTCTTTCCGTGGGAGTTTTTGCATGAAACTTGGTAGGAATGTTGTTCATACATGGAAGTTTTAGCATACCAAGTTTGATGTAGTTCCAATGCCAAATCGATGGTCAAATAATATTTCAAAGATAGCCTTTCAAATCTGGAAAATGTTCAATCTATCCTTGTTTTTAGCTAACTTTGAGCTACTATATCTTGATGCTCGAAACTCCGATTTTATTTCGCTTGTTGTGTTTTAAACTTTGATTGAAATTATAA
Source organism: Coffea eugenioides (assembly GCF_003713205.1). NCBI lineage: Eukaryota > Viridiplantae > Streptophyta > Magnoliopsida > Gentianales > Rubiaceae > Coffea > Coffea eugenioides. Next base: position 29,197,450 of record NC_040040.1, on the reverse strand, counting down.
TTGAGGTACAAATTTCAGAGGCTAGTTCACTTTCTGTAATTTTTTCAAATTTCCAAAGTTTACCGAAAACTAAGGCTGAAACTGTCATGGGAGTCCAAGTCAGCCCCTTTAAACCGAAATTTGAGTATCTTCCATTTGGAATCTTAGGAAAGTGTCTTCTATCAAATTTTTGTACTTTGGAACTAGTTTCCAACGGTACAAAGTTTTCTAATTTTGGACTTACTGAGTGCAAGATATGATTTTTCTAGGCTTGATGCACAAAGCTGAAATTTGCCGATTTCTTAGAAAATAAAATTTTGGAAACTTGACTTCTCATCATGATATTAATCTATCGTTTTGAACCTGATTTCATGGAGGATATGAGTTTCATCAGTAACTTTAAAATCCATACTTTTGAATTTTAACTTTCGATAAAATGAAACCCTTATAAAGACATTGACTTGAATTCTAAAGCAAGTGTGCATTCTTTCTTGGTTGATAAGGAATTTGTGAAATTGGGAGGGTGATTATTGGTCACATTTCTTCAGGCGATCAAGAAGATCTCGAAGAGAATCCCGAAGTGGATCATTGACGACTTTCTTTACTCACTTATTTTGATTGGTGAATGTTCCATATAGGAGTACGTGACTTGAATAGTTTTATGACATGTTTACTCCGTGGTCATTATGTGTTTAACTATTAAGTGCTATCGATAATTGCTCCTATGAACTTTTTCACCATATTAAAGCGAGTGTGTACTTTATCGCACTTGACCTACTAAAATGGTAAATGTCTATCGATTAACCGTGAACTACTACCATTTATCGATTACCGTTTACCGTTTACTGTTTACCATTAACCGTGATTACTTACTGTTTACCGATTTACTTGATTACCTGCTTACTTGATTACTTGACTACTTGATTACTTGATTATTGTAAATTACATGTTCATATGAAATTACTGCATATTGTTTACGTGTTTAAGTGTTAAAGTGTTACTGATAATTGCTCATATGAAATTGCCCACCGTTTTAAGGCAAGTGTGTACTTTATCTCACTCGACCTACTAAAATGACAGATTTTTACCGTTAACCGAGAACTATTACCGTTTACCGTTTACCGATTTACTTGATTACTTGTGCATGTTGTAAGCTCTAAGATGAATTGGGCCCTGCCCTTGGTTACTAACCTGCTCCAGCCAGGATTGGGCTCGATCGAGTAGGTTGGAACCCTGGGACACCGTTTCGGTATACTCGAGTATTACCACTGGAGGAATAAGGTGATGGTCAGACAAACCGAGGGATCTGAAGTTATAAGGTGAAGTTGACCGAAATGGTTCTACTGGAATACCGTATCCTTCAATATGTGTTTATTTCTGTATGATGATAACTGTTTCATGTAAATGTGCCAATGTAAAATCTTGAACTGTATATGTATTATGCTTAACTTACATGAGTTATTAGAACTGCTAGAGTGTCTTGGAACTTCACTGGACTGTTTAGCTTATTCTACGTTTTTGTTTTCCGTAACAGGGTTCAAGACCGAGAGTGCTCGCGAATAGTACTAAATTATTTTCTTTTGAAGATCTTAAATTGTATTATAGTAGACGACGACTGTAGTACATATTTTTTTGGATTGTATTTAAACTTGAAGGTTAACTAGTTGTGTTCTGGAGTATTTTAAATGTATATTGAAATTATTCGAAGAATTTCTAGATTTGAATTATAGATTGTAGTGAGTTCCGGCGAGAGTTGGGCAGGCGTTCTGCGGATACCCTAGGGTTCGCCCTAGGGAGAAGTGGGGACGTCACATGGACTATCCCTTAAATAATGAAATAAGAAAATTAAACACATTAATTGGACAATAGTGGTCCTAATTATGATTTTAGCAAATTTGCTTCTCACGCTCTTGTTATCAACAATACATAAACCTTTTGTTTTGTTACTCCAATAATAAATAATGAACTGGAAACAACAACAATTTATGAGTTTATTTATTTCTTATTATGTTAAGCAATAGAGGAAAGGCGAAAAATTTACTTAGCAGTAGGGCTGCAACATGACCATTTGCAACAGAAACTTGGGGCTTCTTTTCCTGAGCTAGCTCAGGTGACTGAGAAACTATTTCTTTTCCAACCCTAGAACCCACATAATTTTGCTGACTTCTACTCTCAACTTCACCAATGCCAATACTCTTGACAACCCCATTAGCACCTCTGGGAGAGCACAAACCACCACCATTAGCTAAGTTCACCTCAGATCCACCACTCCAGAATAAACCCATTAGCTAGAACCACCATTAATGGTGTCAGAAAAGTCCCCTTTGACCCCCTCAAATCAAACTCTTAAGTACACCAAGTTTGCATACAATTTAAATATTAGAACTATTAACGATCAAATTATTAGAATCATTGACGCTAAGAATCAGCTGTCCAAATACACAAACACCTGTTTCATCGAGAAGCACACAAAGTAGACAATAGGAGTTAAACACAAACAAAACAGCCATTGAAAATGTATGACTAAAAAGAAAATGAAAAGTTGGAATTTTATTCATCAAGATATAATCACTTTAGACACCAGTATTGTTATCAAAATATGAGAATCAAGGATAACAAAAGCTAGTCCTTGAGATATGCTCACATATCGAAGGAATAGAAGGAACTAGCCTCTAATTGAACCAATTTTCTAAACCCTAAGTAAAGCCTAAAATGGGTTGACATCCAAAATCATACCCAAAAGCAAATTATCAAGTGGAACACATGTATATCAATTTTTCAGTTTATATATTATTGTTAAGTAATTTAACTAAAAAAAGAAGATAATTACTCTGACCTAGAAATCCTGCAAAGAAAAGATGAGAAGAGCAAGTGCTCAAGTCATTTCGAAGTCTGGGCACTGAAATATGCCTAAAATACTGAGACCTGGTCGTAAGAGCATCGCTGCACAACTGTACTTCAATAATTTGAATTTTTGACTATGAAAACTTGAGAACTGGACTTTGATGTCTTCATAAAAGTTGTGGAGAATTCTTGTAGCTTCAAATTGAATCAAGAGTCATCTCAATCGGGTTTGTGTAGGTCAAGTTATCACCAAAATACTGAAACATGTCAATCCTACCAAACCCGTTCCTCTTGACTTTTTCCTCTTTCATTGCTTCTTCATGCCATGTTTTTGGTTCATTTTCCCTCGAATTGAGCTTTTCACCTATTAGAACAATATACGAGTAAAATTAAGTGGTTTATGCTCAAAATAAATCTCAAATAACATGGTTACTAGCAACTTTTACCTATAAACACACTACAATTTACACCCTATCAAACTCCTCCACACTTAGTCCATGCTTGTCCTCAAGTACAAGAATAAAATCTATTAAATCCAAACAAAGGCTATATTCAAGACTATCATTATTAAATCAACCATTCTAAACAAGTGTCAAGTGCTAATAGTGAAAATCAAAGTTATAGTTCTTCGATTAGCTTTAAACATTATCGACGCTTTCAACTCTGGTTAACTAAATTAGGAATATAAAATATTTAACAAGCATTTCCTTACAAATGGCCCAACTATTAAACAAAATCTCAAACATATAACTATATGGATCAATAGACCATTATTATATCCACATAATTTTGTTTCTTTTTTCATATTTTTCTTCAAATTCCCCCACACTTGAATTTTTTTCACATTTTAACTAGGGTAATACACTTAATTCTTAGCCGTTTAAACCTTTTGATGCGAACTCCAACATCTCCTTAATGAAAGAGCCCGGTTACTAAGCTTTTCACTGCTAAAAATCACATATTCATAGCTATTGCCATTTTTTGATGCGAAAGTTGACACTTCTAGTTGAAGACCTCTGGTTACTGAGCAACGACAACTAGTGGAGTATAGTTCAACTAAGCAAGATAAGCATATAAGCACAAATAAGAATATAAAGCCTATTTCATATCCCAATAATATGGAGAACTAAAATTAATAATTAGGCTAGATTCACAAGAAAAATACTTGAAAAATATTTACAATGTCTAGAAAAGTTAGCCAAATTTTAAATGTCTCAAAATACCAAATATTCACCAAAGAAGCACTTCAAATCAATATCATTTAAGACTTAATAGATTCATACACATATCGCTTTAACAATAATACTCAAAATATAAGCCATTGCCTATCAGGGATTCAACAATAAAAATTTGAAAAATTTTAGCCCAAAATTTCAAAAATTTTACTTCACCCATTTACTCCTCCTCCACACTTAAGACAACGTTGTCCTCAATGTTGGGGATAAAATAAGGAAATAATAACAAGAAAAGAGATGAAAGTGAAGCTCCCCTGATAACAAATGAAATGCCAAAGATCAAGTGGGGTGCGAGAAGTTGCTAATTACCATTTAATAGTCAAGTTCAGGAAGCCATCCTACCAACCTATGAAAAGACAAGAAAACACTATAAATAGGAGTTAAATACACCACCAAATAACCCAAACTAGAAAGCAATAAAATTGTAAGCAAATAAACACCACCATTATCCTAAACAAAATAAAATTATTAAATGAAATTAAAAAGAAAATTGGGTTGCCTCTCGAGAAGCGCTATGTTTAACATTTTCAACCAGATAGGGTCACAAATATTATGGTGGATGAAATGGTTTGGATGATTTCACAATTTCCTTAGCATGTGCCTGCGATTTTGCATAATTTTTCACATCTCCATTGTGCTTTTGAACTGTTGAAGAAAAATATGCACGATGATTTTGCAAGGGGGTGACCTCTACATCTTGCTGTAATACATATTTTTCACCATACAAATCGTTAGAAATAGTAATATAGGAACAAGACTCCTCATACGAAGGGTATTTTAAGGGTTCAAAAACATTAAATTCTTCTTTCTCTTTACCAACCCTTAAAGTCAATTTTCCTTCAAGTAAGTCTATTTTGGCCCATCCAGTAGCTAAAAATCCTCTATCAAGGATAATTTGCATAGAAATATCCTCCTCCATGTCATGAACAAGAAAATCAGCAGAAAAATAAAATTTATCGAATTTAACTAATAGATCTTCTATAATACCAATAGGATAGTGCATTGAACGATCAGTCAGTTGTAGAATCGCTTGAGTAGGCCCCAAATTGGCAAAGTTTAATTTCTTGAAAAATGGTAGAGCCATCAAATTAACACTAGATCCAAGGTCACATAGACATTTATCAACAAGAATATGTTCAAATTGACAAGGCACAGTAAAACTCCCTAGATCTTTCATCTTGATAGGAAGATGATTTTTTAGCACTGCACTGTATTCCTCAATAAGAGACATCTCTACAAAGTCTTCTAACTTCTTTGTATTAGACACTATCTCCTTCAAGAACTTTGCATAAGCAGGTATATTAGCAAGAACTTTAGAACAAGGCATGTTTACTAGAAGTTTCTTGAGTAACTCTACAAACTTTTGATATTGCTCATCAGTTGCTTTTTCTTAAATCTTTGGGGGAAAAGGATGGGCGACACATAAGTTTTCACCTTAAGCATCTTCATACATTGATTATCTTCATCTTGAGTCTTTTTGCGTGAGCCATTCTCCGAATCTCCAATTCCTTCACTTTCAATAGCAATTTTGCTCCTATCTTGCTTTTCACTTGGTTTAGTCTTGTGTTTAATGATAGGATCATCCAATACTTTGCCTGAACGAAGAGTCACAGCCATAGTAGTTTCTTTTGGGTTCACCTTAGTGTTGTTAGGCAATTTTCCTAGTACCCTTTTAGTTACTGCCTTTACCAGCTGACCAACTTGCCTTTCATTTGAATGGAGGTTTGTTGAGATTGAGCAAGTTTATCAAGCTGGTTCATCTTTTGGTCTACCTTTTGCATGTACTACAACATCATTTCTTCAACATTGGACTTCTTCTCCTGAGTAGGTTGAGGAGGATATTGAGAAGGTTGTTACAAATTTTGAAACCCAGGTAGTCCCATAGGTCTAACCTCTTGATCCTTCCATGAAAAGTTAAGATGGTTTCTCCATCCTTCATTATATGTGGTGGAAAAAGGATCATTCCTTAACTACAATTCTGCCCACCATATGCTTCAGTGAAATTAACATTTTCTACCATGGTGGGAGGATCTCTATTATAGTAACTAGCAGCAGAATGGCCATACATGTGACAATAAGCACATGATTCTTGAGATTGAGCTACTCGATTTAAGAACTGTTGCATTTGATGACTCAACTTAGCTACCTGTGAACCCAAATACTATGGCACATTCACCTCATGCACTCCTACTCTCTTATCTCGAATTGCTTTTTATTGAGAATTGCTAGCAAACAATTCATAGAGACTAACTAATTCCTTCGGAATTTTGTCACCAATATACCCTCCTGTTGCAATATCCACCATATTTTGGGTTGTTAAGGTCAACCATTATAAAAAATTACACTTGCAACGGTAATGAATATTGGTATTGAGGACTTTGAGAAACTAGTAGCATAAAGTGCTCCCATACTTCATGTATTGGCTTTCCTTCTATTTGAGAAAATATGCCAATCTTGTTTCTTAAATCGATGGTCTTCTGAGGTGAGTAGTACTTGGTCATAAAGATGTTATAAATATCTTCCCATGTCCTCAAAGATCTTTCAGGTAGATGAAATAACCAAGACTTTGCACGATCCTTGAGACAATAAGGGAAGCACCTCATTCGTAAGTCATCTTCTGAGACTCCAATCAAATGGAAAGTTTGGACAACCAAATAAAATTTCCTTATGAAAGAGAGCAGGTCTTCATTGGCTAAACCATGGAAAGCAGGCAACATGTTGAAGTGTACAGTTTTGAACTCATAATTCCTTGTTTCGCCACTTAGCTTGATGCAGTGGGAAAAAGCCGTGATTACAAAATGTTGGATGTCCCAAAGGCAAAGTCTTGCGGGTGGTTGCACTACCTATTGTTGATTATTGCCATTATTTCTGTTTTCCTCAGCCATTTCTTCGTCGTCAGAATTGCTTGACTCAACTATTTCTAAGGTAATATGAAATCCTGGTGAAAGATAGTTGCAAAGTTTGTTTTTGCAAGCAAGTTTGCTTCCTCAAATACATTGCAGGTTTTTCAATTTTTGGATCAAAATCCAAATCACCTTTTTGAAATTGGGTCATACACCAATCACCTAAACAAGAAAAATCAAAACTAAAAGTGAAGAACTATAAGTAAAATAAGATAAAAAATAAAAAAAAATAACCAAAGTAGAAAAATTAAGCGTCGTTCCCTGGCAACTGTGCTAAAAGCTTGATTGACAAATTCCTGCAAATGCATAGGGTCAATCGTAGTAATAATTTACTTGGAGTATTTCAAGGTCGAACCCACATGGATGAGTTAATTTTCTACTTTAATTATTCTAACAAAATAACAAAATTCAAATTTAAGGAGTGTATTTTCTAAGCAATAAAAGAAACAATCAATTTAAATAAAGTAGTGGTGAGAAAACAATAGACGTGAGTCTAGGGTTTCAGGTTTAATCTAGAATTTGAATCAATTATCTAGTTAATTTCTTACCAAGTTATGAATGCATCACACAACTATATTTTAGACCACCTCTTGATGCATCTAAAGTGTGTTTAATTAAATCCTACGCCTCTCTCGATGGTTATAAGAGTTCAATTGAACCCATTAAGATTCCCAGTGATATAGGTGCATCACACATACCCCAACTTATTCTCGTGATTAGTCTATGTGTGTTTATCTGTCTAGTACACGGTTGTATTTCTTTTCTCAATTTGATACAAACCCAACATTCATGTTCATGGTAATTAGGCATAAACACGTATTAAGAACAAGATAAATAAATCATAGTAAAAGGCAAGAAATTAAACTAGAAAAATTAATCAAATTCTTTCATAAAAATTCTAACCCTAGGAACAATTTAGTTCAACATGATTTAGAGGTTAAAACCACGAATTCAAAAAGTTGCTACAAAGATAAGAGAAAGAGTAAGAAAACTTCTCAATTACTTGCTCCAATCTTCTCCTTGTGCGCTCCTTGATTCGCCTCCATTTGATCTTGATCTCTCAAGAATAAATTATAAAAAGATGTTAAACTAGGATAGACTAATGTTTTTTACCCTAAAAATGACCTAAAGAACCCCTATTTATAGTTTCTTGAAGATATATCCTAAACAGGGTAGGAATAGGCTCTATTGGACTCAAAAAATCGTATTTTCGCATATTTATTCAATGAAGGCCAGGCCAATGTTTAGTGCTGGTCATTGGACTAAGCACAAAGCATAAAAGGGTCTAGAGATGTTCGGCGTGAAGTCATTTGTGAAGACCGGCGCCGAACATGGATCTGCCAGTGGATCCGTACCGGTCAGCACGTGGATCACTTTTGAAAGCTCAAAACTCCATCAAATTGGTTGAATCAATTCTTTCTAAAAATACAAAAGTTGTAGTTCTTTGAATAGACTTTCCAACACCATAAGAATCAAGTTATTTAAAAGTCTGGGCACTGAGATATGCCTAAAATACTGAGACTTGGTTGCAAGAGCATCACAACACAACTAGACTTCAGTAATTTGGATTTGTGACTATGAAAACTTGAGAATTGGACTTTGATATCTCATAAAAATTCTATAGAATTCTCATAGCTTCGAACTGAATCAAGAATCATCTCAATTGGATTTGTGTAGCTTAAGTTATCACCAAAATACTGAAACGTGTCAATCCTGCCAAACCCATTCCTCTTGACTTTTTTCCTCTTTCATTGCTTCTTCATACCATGTTTTTTATTCATTTTCACTTCAATTGAGCTTTTCACCAATTAGAACAATATACAAGCAAAATTAAGTAATTTCTATACAAAATAAAGCTCAAATAACATGGTTACCTAGCAACTTTTACCTATAAACACACTACAATTTACACCCTATCCATAGAAGTACACTTAAGTTAATTTGTTTGAACATTTCATGTATTAAATGAACTAGATTTACATCTTTACCATGAGACTAAGGAAGACTAGGCTAGTTAATATCATACATCATGAGAATGAGTTTTGATTACTGTTGGAAATAAATCCCTAGTTAGTAAAGAGTAGTAAAAAGAGGTAAATTTATTCACTTGTATTTTTAGACCATTACAATGGATTCTACACCCTTAAACTTTAGTTTTTGGTGCATTTTCTCCATTTATTTTTCTATACAAGTTAATTTAGAATATTAAGTAGTGAGTTAAATGCTTTTTATTGCTTTTAATTTGATATTAGTCTAGATAGTAGAGCAAACTAAAGACCTTGTACTTGTTTAATAGTGACGAGCGGGCGTATGCATATAATAATTAAACTCATTTTACAGTCAAGCTTTACATTTCTAAAATTTTAAATACCCCACATGCGATTTTCTACGAGTATATAGGTCGTGATTGAGTATAGGATATTAAGGGTGGAATCCACAGGGAAGATTGTCAATTACCGATGGTTTTCGAACTCCTTTATTATTTAGACTATTACAAGTGCAAAAATTAAATCTACACTATAAACATGAAACAAAAGTAATAAAAGTAATAATAGAAAGCTCCTAGAGCTATGGAATGTCTCACTACTCTTGCAAGTGAAATCATCGGTTAATTGAATGTTATTATCTTGGGTCGTTACGATGTAATTTCCTAATACATATGAAACCTACTCTCATAGTGAATCACCTATACTTATAACTAAGTCATACCTACTCTCATGGTTATGAAATTAATTACAAATTCATTTCTTCTATAAAATTACTTGAAACAAGTCACTAAAATCACATAAGTACACCTCTACTCTTGTGAGTGTACTTCCTAGGTTTAACACTTTCTTGAACTAGTGTTAAATTTTAACTCTCATTGCAAACTTAACACCTTAAGATTTTCACAATTAATGGCCAGTTAATCATGATTAGATAAGCAAAAGTGTTAAATAACTTGTTCAAAATAATATCATCAAATAACCAATTAAACAACACTAACAAATTATAGAAAGTTCATCCATAACTCTAGCCATAAACTTTAGTAAAACATGAAGAGAATGAAAGAAAAGACCATACTTGTATTATAGTTAAACATGAACTCAAATACAAAAAAGAAAGTGATAGGAGAGAAGTCACCTTTGTCACATGAGTTTCAATTCTCCATCTTGTTCCTTAATCTTCATCCAAATCTAGCTACACTAATTATACTATACTAATGAACTAAGAAAAACTAGTGAAGACTGCATTTTTGGTAGTGTCTTTAGCCTTCCAAAGTTATGAAAAATGTTCTCTAAGACACCTATTTATAGAGAAATTCAAGCAACAAATGAGTTGTTAAAGTTAGTGCTAGTTGTGTCTTGAGATTCCCAAAAGTTGTTTCTCCAAAATTTCAAAATGCCTCTTGCACTTTCCAGCTAAAATCCATTCAGAAAATTGGTTCAAAAGTAGTGGGAAAGAACCGCAAGTTGAAGTGCAACTAATTCCAACCGTAAAGCAGCAAAAATACGAATATGCACCCTCAAAACACGGGCTAAGGTCGCGTATTGGGTCACGAATTGTCCTCTCGTGCAGGTTTTCTCATTTCTAATCAGTCTTCAACTTTGCTCCGTTTTTGCACCAAATTCCACTGATATTTTCTTGATGATAGAAGCTGAACTAGCTCTTGTGCAAAACATGAAAGTTGTAACCTTTGAGTTAGCTTTCCAACGCTTTAAGAATAATCCAATTTGGAGCTCCGTATACTAAGAAATTACCAAAATACCTTTGACTAGTCAAAATCTTGTTTTAGTTTTTGACAATAGAAATGACCAACTGTATTCTAACATTTTGACTAGGAAATTCATGAACTCGATTTTGATATCTCACAATAATTATAGAGATACGTGTTAGTTTCAAAATGTCTCAAGAATCACCTCAATCTGATACTTATAGCTCGAGATATAGTCGAAATACCAACAGATGTTAAAACTGTCAAACTCCCTTTCTTTTATACTTGATTGCATCTCATCTTATGATCATTTTGCAATTCATATTCTCTTTAAATCATCAACATACATCCAAATATCTTTTCAATTAATTCCGTTTGATAATTGAGTGATTGAAACCTACAAAATATGAAGTTTTTATTATTTTAATTCATAGAAATGCAAATTTTCACACTTTGAATCACAAAATGTAAACTTCACTAGAAACCTAGTTAATTAGCTATAAAAATGACTAAAGCAGACCAAAACTAAATAATAAAATACATTTAAATCACTCAAAATGCAACCTTATCAGTTCTCTATGCCCAAGTTACCATTGAAACATGGGACATTGACCTTTAACTTGAATTCCTTTAGTTCCAGCAATCAACGTTGAAAACCTCTTCGATTGCAGTTCTCGCAGCCAAAAGCAAGAACTATCCCGTTCTCAGACGAGTCACCCTTATATTCCTTGTCTCTATGAGGATTATCATTGGTCTGATCTCTACATGGATTTGGTTGTTTCACATTGACGAGGTCTGGTCAAGAGGCACTCTCCCATCTCGATCACCTTGCTGATTTTGTCCCCAGTTGTCTGGCAAACTCAAGTGTTGAATCAGCATGTCAAGGTCTCCTTGCACACAAGTAAAATGAGTTTCAAAGTCATTGAAATGACTTCAGAAATTGTTGCAAACACACTCCAAATGATCCAAATGTTCATTTTGAATCTGCACTTCAGTTTTAGAGACAGAAGATCCATAACTGGATTTGTTAACAGCCATTGATATAATTTAGGAATAGGAGAAACCTGCTATGGTACCAACTGATGCAAAAGCGGGTAGAAATTATTTCACAAATGATTCCCGAAGGAAACAAAGGAGCGATTCATGATCAACTCTTGAGAAAATTCACAAGAATCTTAAATCTTGAAGGAACTTGAGAGAAATTGGCAAAAACCAAGATAATTTGATTAAAGTTGATAAAAGTCTAATAAACAAAGCCTTAATACATCCCTATGTATAAGGAACAAAGTCTAATTGAAAAAGGATATGAAATTACAATCAAAATGGAAAAGAAATTAAAAATAAAAATTGAAACGGACAATGGCCGGCGTTGGATATGGCGCTGGTTTTGAGACCAATTATCGTCAGACACACGAAGTCTGGCGCCGGTGATGAAGTCAGCTGCACGTGACATGCTTGTTTCCTCCCTTTGCTCGATCCATTTTGTCCTGAAATGTCCTACCAATGTCTTCCACATCAATATTGCTTTCAAGGCATTCGATGAAACTTGTTCCGGAAAGATGTGTACCTCATTTTGCTTTTATTTTGAGGCTATTATGTAGAGGTAATCTGAGTAAGTCAGATTAAGTGGATGGGACATCTTAGAAGAAGTTGATGGTGTTCTCTTCATGCAGAAGGATCTAGGATGAATGTATTCATCACCGTTTTCATGTTCAACTTTGTATGTTTTTTGTCTAATTCTTATAACATGTGCCTTTGCTAGTGTTTTTCTTTTTTGTTTCATATGCCATTACTTTCATCGACACTATCCAATATGTCGCCAACCTTTTGTCCTTTACATCTTAGATTTTTATGCCTTTCCGTTTCCATGGAGCATATATAATAGTCTTGAAGACTATAACGACTTCATGACATTTAGAAAGAAAAAGATTTACCAAAAAGGAAAAAGAAAAAGACTTGATGACTTTTCTGGGCTAGAATGATTTTTAAAACAAAAATTGATAAACCTACAACGGTAGGTGCTAGAAAACAAAAATGGAAATCTAATACAAGGAGCAAAGTTTATTACTTCATTTATATGGTACAAGTGTACTAGATCTTCTCTTGATTTTTTTTTTTATTTTGAGAATTTATAATTTTCTCCGAAAATAGAGACTTTAGATCTTAAGGCCTTTGTGTTTGAGGGACTGCAGTCAGTGCCCGGTGATGGAAGGCGTTTAGAAAATGTTCGCCAATCATATTCTTTAATTTGAAGGTGTACCGTATACGTGGGCAACTCATGCACCAGCAAAGACGGTATGATCCTAGAAAGTGAAAGCAAATAAATTGATTTCATCAGAGGAGCTATAGTCTTCTAGTGTACTTGACGTGGACATGGTGGGTTCATACTTTGATCAAAGTTGGCAATAGGACACCAAATCGTAGAATTTTTACCGGTACTGCTATTGAGCTATGTTGCTTCTGAACTCAAAAAAAAAGTTAGGTTGCTTCTAGAAGGCACGAAAAGCAACTTTAAGTCTTTGACGTATATAGTGGGGAAATCGGATACAATTATGTGATTGTTGTATATTATACATGATTTTGTGTATATTTATATTTTTTTTGTTGTATATCTAAATTTTATTCTTGTACATTAATCGTAACCGCAACGACTCTCAATACTCACATATGAACTTCAATCTACTGTATTCGAAAATTGTCATTTTTCTAACAAGAAGTTTAGCTATTTCAAAATTCTTTTGGGTAATTGCCTCCTACGGTAATCGTACATATTCCACCAGCTGAATTTATTTGGTATTTATTTAATTCAATTATATGCAATAATGAAAATGTAGAGACGCATGGTTAAACGTATGCTCTTTACAAACTTCATATGATTGCATTAGTGTTTAGTTGGCCTAGTCCATTTCTTAACTTGTACAGAGGGGCGAGACAACCCACAAAATTGGTTTGCGATATAAATTTTTTTAAAAACGAGATTCATGAGTATACAAAAGAAGTAAATAATAGGTAAGATCTCAGTGGGGGTGTGGCAGGCATATGGTAGAACGATTTTGACTCTTAATGCCTATTAATAAACAAATATTCCTAATTGGCTTTTGGAAGTTTGCATGCAGAAGAGTCAGATCGGATAGGAGTCTCACAAGTTTTATTTTATTCTATTTTGAGACAAAATATTTATTTTAATTTTCATTACACTATATTCTAATTCAGTTGTACTACATTTAAACTTTTGTTATATTATATTCTGAAGAAAGAAACGAGAAGATCTTGAGGCATGGAAATTTGAGACGAGTTTAAATATATTAATTTCTTAAGGAATTCGATAGCATAAAAGTTTCTGAACCTCAACACATGAGTGATAGATACAGGATTTGAAAGCTGCTGATCATGCTGTCAATTTTTTGGTTTTTCTTGCTTGGAGAAAAATCCCAATATTCAAGCACGCCTTTGTTGGCCAGAATTGCTCTACAATCTCAGTTCCTTACAAAATTTCTTCTACCAGCTTGACGACCCCGGCAATGCAACCAAAAGAAAGAATGTGACGTCTAAGGTAGATGAGACTAGTACAATTACTTCTACCAGCTTGATGACCCCGGCAATGCCAGTAGACAACAGTGCCACGTCTAAGGAGAATGCGAGACCGAAGTATTCTATCCTTGTCACTAAACCAAGAAAGTCCTCCTAACCACCGGGATTGGTCCACCGGTCAGAAAAAAACTCCTAAAGCTCTCTTCCCTACCAGGTATCCTAGATTTGACAGTTGGAAGTAGAAATAATATGGAGAAGGATGGCAGGGGAAAAAAAAAAGCCCTTATAGTGACAAGGTAAAGAAACAAAACTCTTAAAGGAAATGATCGATATGATATTTTCTTGAGTTTGATCAACTATCACAACATTATTACCAAAAGACCCGCAGCTGCTAGGATACATCATACAAGTGAGCTCATTGTTTCTGATTCCCTACAAAATTTTTAGCAGTTTTTTCTTTGTTAAGTAACCTTCCATCTCGGCCATCTATAATTATCAATGTCTAGAATTCTAGATGAGCCTTAGTGCTCAAAGCTGAAAAGTGAAAAGCGGGAATTGCTGACTAGGGAGGTGTTGTGCTCCGTTATTGACTAGGCAGGTATCATGTTCTCTTGTCTCAGGGACTTTCCAAAATCCTGCACGCTTGACAGTCAAATTGCTGGAGCGCCTGCCACTGTATAAATAGGTACACATTCTCCATTCATGCCTGCCACTCACACTCAAATCTCCCCATCTCAATTGCCATTATTCCAGCTTTTCTTGCCAATAGCTACCATCCAGAAAAATGGCAAGTATTAAAACCCTTGTTCAATCACAAGACCTCAAGTCCCTCCCTTCTGAATTTGCTCATTTTAAGGATACCCAAGAATCCATCCGAACGGGACCTGAAGTTTCAGTTCCCGTCATTGACTTTTCGCTGCTCAGCTCAACAGATCCTGATGAACGTGCCAAAGTCATCCTAGACCTTGGTAAAGCCTGCGAGGAATGGGGCTTCTTCTTGGTAATCAACCAACTTTCTTCTCCATTGAACTCATTAGCATTAATCGAGAATCTAGCTTTATATGTATGTGTGTATGTATGCATGCATGCATGCTCCTTAAGAATTAATATCCAAACGAATGCTTTCTTGTGAGAGTTGTGCTTCTTGTACCAATGCTCTTTGCATATGCTAGTTATGGTTTTACAACGTATTGGTTGACGTGCATGAGTATCCATCCATGCAGGTGGTAAATCATGGCATACCGGAAAACCTAATCAGCGCATTGTTTAATGTGTGTAATGAGTTTTTCGATATGCCAGAGAAGGAGAAGTTGCAGTTCGAAAACAAACATCCTTTATATCCAGTCATGGTCAGATCTGGCACCATTGATGGCAATGATTCCAACCAGAAAGTCAAGTTATGGAGGGATTATTTGAGGTTTTTCGTGCATCCAGAGTATCACTGTCCCACTAAACCCAAAGCGTTGAGGTAGAGATGTTCCTTCTTTCTACTCTTAATAATATATGTAAACACGCTCATTATGCATCAAGAAAGCAGTTTTCTGGCTGCACTTGATAATTTGTTCAACTTCAGAACACTTAGCCTCCCGTTGCTTGGGATGATGGTGAATGGAAGATGGAAATGTAAATTTCATTCCTAGATTATGATCCTTCAACGATTCATTTCTAACATTTGATCAACCTCCGCTAGATTAACAAAGTTTTTTGGGCTCTTTGCTCATCAAGCATATAGTATTTTCCGGGTGTCCGTGAATGTGAGCCATATCAAGTACTTGTACAACTACACTAGTTTTTTCTTCTTAAGTTCTTTTTAGCGAGGGTGTGGGATTTAAGAAATGAGAATAGAGAAAATAAGATTCAAATTCAAAATCTCTAAATTGTGGAGTTTCAATTTTAGCCAATAGACTAATGTATCGTTGCACTCGTATTACTACACTAATTTTTTGCTAATAAAAAAAATCCTCGGCTCCACTATTATTGTAGTGATATTGTCCTGGAATATTCTCGGAGAACCCGAGATTTGGCAAAGAAATTACTTGGAGGGATATCACAAAGCCTTGGCCTGGAAGAAGATTATATTGAGAAAGCCATGGAATTGGACTCAAGTACTCAAATCTTTGCCGCAAACTACTATCCTCCCTGTCCTCAGCCTGAATTAGCAATAGGCATTCCACCCCACACAGATCCTGGCCTCTTGACCTTTCTCCTTCAGAATGGAGTAGAAGGCCTTGAGATTCAGAATAAGGGAAAGTGGTTTCAGCTTACTGGCATTCCAGGCGCCATTTTTGTCAACACTGCGGACCAGCTCGAGGTAAGTTTGAACTATATATATGGATATAGTTTAAACATGTAGACATATATTTAAGGAAAAAATTAAGTACCACGTGAATCAATCAGAAAGAAAAGACTGATATTTTACTTGTGAATTTCATTTGTCGTTACCAGATAATGAGCAACGGAAAGTACAAGAGCGTTTGGCACAGAGCTGTTTTGAATAACAAAAAGACAAGAATGTCCTTGGTGGTGGCCAATGGTCCATCACCGGACACCATTGTCACCCCTGCTCCACCGCTACTGCGTGAAACTCCAGCCGCTTATGGTCCAATGAAGTACATGGAATATGTGCAAGTGCAACGAAGTTCCCGACTTAATCAGAAACCCACCTTGGATCAACTTAAGTTGCACTAATTGCATGTCCTGTATATAATAACGAGCTACAAATTATCTTTGTTTCGGGTGCCTGTTTCGTGCCCTCTTGTGTGGCTCTACCAAACTATATATCCAATTACATGACTTAATCTACTATTTGTCCTCCCTACTTAGAACATGAACAACTATAGAATGAAACGTGAATACAAATCAATATTTATTTTTTGATAAAATATAATATTTCATTCCATGAAATATGCACTGATGGAAAAAATTACATTAAACATATCATAGTCATGGTTCAAAGATCTGACCGAGTCATCACTAGATTGGAGGACTCCGGTCCGTGTCCAGTACACTTTGCCACGGTGACGGAAGACTCGCCGAGAACTCTGACAAACTCAGTCGGCTTGAATTGAATCATCTCCGAGTTGTCCAAAAATGGACAAGTCATCTGATCCATCCCAGATCAATTCGGATCCGATCAAAAATCAACTAAAAAAGTGAAAAAAGAATAAAAGACTCATCAGACAATTATAATGAAAAATGAAAAAAATAAGAGGATGAATCAAACAACAGTGAAAATCGATTGGACAAAATAGAAAAAGAAAAAAAAAAGTGTGAACTAGCGTAACAAATAAACAAGGGAGGAGAGAAGGAGAGAGGGAAAACATACCAACAAAATTTGGATTTGGGAAGATGAAATTGGATGTGGTTGTTTAAAACTTTAAAGTCTAAAATAGAGAAGGCTGGGAAGGGGAGAAGCCGGGGAAGCAGGGGAAAGTAAAGCACCCTACAGGACCTGACTTTGATAATTTGACTTCGTCCGACCCCTTGTAGTTTCCAAGTGGTCATAGTTATTATGAACATTAGACTTGCCCCAGTAGTCTTTGTCAGACTTTTTTTCTTTTTGTATCTCTAATATAAAATTTGAATTGTTTCTCTGGACTAGATTTAAAATTTTCATAGGTAATTCCATGTTTCTTAATTTTTAATCATTTGACTTTGAAAACCAAAGCTTCTTAGATATATTTTTTTAGATTTTTAAATGTTTTAAAATCCAACCAATGGGCTTTTTTTTTTCCAATCTTCAAATTTTGAATTAGAATAAGAAAATCTGTTTCATGACTGCAAAGTCTTTTTAGCTCTAATTCATGCGTTAAGTAGGAGAGAGTACTAACATCCAATGCATCGGTTCCTTTATCTAACAAATCAAGCTTCATCAACACCCCAAATGTCCGCTCACCTGATATGTCCATTTCTCTTGCAAGTTTATAGCATCTTATGTTGCTTTATCTTGATCGGTAGGAGTGCGAACTCGACCCAGTAAAAACCTATTTTAAAAAACCAAGTCGATCAGCCAATGAAATGATCTATTTTGATCAGATTATGAATCAATAACTACTTTGCTAAATCTAAAGAGAATCCCTCTATAGAAATCTAGTAGATTGGTTATTGGTTTGAAAGAACAAGATGATGTGACTATTTTGTCTTGAACACCGTAAGTATCCAAACTAAATATTTGATACAGTTAAAAAAGAACCCACATTCCATCAAGAAACTCCATAAGAGAAGAACAACTTACTTTTATTAATTCATCTCTCAAAATTGTCTTACAATGGAATAGAAAAAAACTTATTTATAGCTAAAATCTAAACTGCTAAGACTAATCCAATTTGGACAAGGATTTAGTCATTTATTTCCCTAACTACTTTTAAATGGCTCAAATAGTTCACATAGCTGGCTATATTTATTCACAATAATGACTAACTAACCAATTAAAGAAAAAAAAATCAAGCAAAACAAAAGACATCAAAAACCCTAAGATTAGTCCGACGGAAACCCTAAGATTAGTCAGACAAGAATGTGCGAGGAGGTGGCCAGATTGGCATGCAGGTTGGCAACTAGATACGAGGCAGAGACAAACCAAGAAGAAAACTTTGCTCCACAGTGATCTGAGATGGATCCGTGATGGGATCCATGAGCGGATTGCCACACGAATCTGCTTCCAAGCTCCAAACAACGTTGACAAACTTAGTTTCTTCTAACTCCATCTTCTTCACGACTTCATATATTCCAATGGAATCTTGAACATCATGGATTGGGGTTGAAAAGGCTCTCAAACATCTTGGCACGAGCTAGTGATGATCTTCCTGCTCATATCAAGGAGATATAGCCGGGATGATGCAGTTAGGCTTTTCAACATATGATTCTTACAATTTTGAATAGAAATGCATAAGAATAATTAGCACATTGAAAATATATATAATCAATGTTTATTGTGATTTGAAATACATAATGATTAATGAAATATCAATTTAGAATTTTACAGTTAACAATAAGGGTGAAAATTTTTTAAAAATACAAACACATATTATTTTCTCAATTTTTTTAAAGAATAAAATTATGTACAATGATATAAATGTACATAAATGTACATTTAAAGAATAGAATTATTTTCTCAAATTTCTCATTTTTTTCAAAGAATCTTTATTTTTTCTGAATTTAGAATCTTACAGTGATATAAATGTACTTTGTCATGAGTTTTTTTTTGGATAAAACAGAAGTTAATATTATTAATAAACTAGCTAGAAATCATCTAGTACAATTTGCTGGATAAAGAAAGCTGCAATAATGGTAGAAAATACATAGAATATGTCACAGATATATCTCATTTGAAAAATCTTTAGATTTAGAAGATTTACAAAATAATAAAGATTACACTGTGAATCACAAATCAACAGATCTGACCAATTGTACAAATTGCTCTATAAATATCTGTGCCTATTTATTCTCTCAAATCTGCTATCTAACTGATTCAAATTCAAAACTAATACTAAGATCTGACGACAACCCTAGAAATTCCAAATCTAACATATAGATGTGAAAAAACTTTTAGATTAGAGAAAAATATAACAAAAAAAGTTAAACAAAACTTCTACTAGGATACTTTAAGAGAGAAGAAAACTTTTACAAGTAAACACTGGGAGGGACAAAACTCTCACTAGAATACCCTAGGGGAAACTTTATTAAAAATTAAAAAAGAAACAGATGAAAAGGAAGGGAGATCTTAACTTGAGGCCAAGATCTCCCTCTTATGAAGAGGAATGGTGGAAAGAATGTTAACAGCAGAGAGAAGACAAAGAAAATAGGTGGGTAATTGCACATGGTAATGGTGGTCCACTTATCGTGAGGTTATAACATTATTTCTATAAGAAGGATAGATAATGAATTTTAAGATAAATTATATATCTTTTTAGTGAATAATTTATACAAAAACTATGCATTTCACTGAGATCGTGGCAATTCTACTATGATCGATATGGAACGGTGATAGTAGCAGCTATAATCGCAACTGGGACTGCAACCATTCCTTTGAACCATGGTCACAGATACAACTAAATTTAATAGATTTAGGATTAAAAACAATTTGCTATGACAAATCTGTGCTCTCTCAAGCAAAGATCCTTACCGCCACCCCATAGATGTTGTAAATGAAAGTGTGTATACCCCAAAGTTAATCAATTTCTAAGGTTTAATATGCACCTAAACTATTTATGTTATTACAAAAGACATCTTTATCATATTAATTGCAAATATATTTATATTTGTATGATAAATCCCTTAGAGTACATCTAATTGATGAAATTATAAGAATTATGATGTCGAGATTCGTTTAATTATAGACAATGTTTATTCTTAAATATATCTAGTCAAAGTATTAACAAGATAGAGCATTATTAATATGGTTACACTAGCATATACTATGTTGTTTTTTTTCTTTTTGGTAAGAAGTAGTAGATCTCATCTACAATGGTGTGTGAGATACATAAACTAGTATATAAGTACTTAATAAGATGATCAAGTTCACTAGATTGATCAGTATAGAGATATCCTTTAAGTGTCAAAGGATTAATCTCTAAATGATGTTTGTATAATTGATCCTTAGACTTAAGATTATTATTGTATCTTAAGTATGAATAATTATATTTTATTTGATATATGATTGCATCGTAACAGGGAACACTCACATCATTAGTATATGGGTATATACTTAAAGTATGGAAAGATGGTGAACAACTTATAAGGATTTACTATCTTTTAGGAGTTATCTCATATTTGGGAGTTATCTCATATTTGGCAACTTGTAAAAGTATAATTCGGTATTCGTAGCACTGAGTGGAAAAGTCTTAGAAAGTGTTTCTAAGTACTTCTTCATTGAAGTTATATTTTGTTACAAGAAATCCCATAATAGAATAAGCAGGTTGGGCATGTCATCGGTTAGGAGGATAAGAGGGCAAGTGTGACAGTAAGGCGTGGTGGGGAAACTTTGTAGTTCTGGCTCTTTTATTTGATGCATTAAATAAATAAAAAAGAATAAGCACAACTTATTTCAAGATTAATGCGAGATAAGTTTACTAAAAGGATATTAATTACATGGTTAACATTTATTAAAGGTGAAGTCATCCACTTTTCTCATTACTTGGGTGATCATGATGCATTACTAGATGCCAATATTAATCTATAAAAATGGGTTGATTGATTATTGGAATCAATGATAAATTAAAATTCCTTTTAATTTATCTAACTCTGATTTATTAAGAATTATAACTTATATTTATTGCTAATGTATATGATAATCTAATGGGTCACACACATTAAGAACTTCTTTAGTTGGATTAAAAGAATTTCATAAAGGAACTTGAAAGATAAGTTTTTTATAATTTATAGTTTAATTTGTGAGAGAGACTTATGGTACAAATAAGTTTAAGTCTTCTAAATACAAGAGTTGTATTAGAATGAGGAAGCAAAATCCTGTTGGAAACTAGTTTCACATTTCCATAAAGATATGGACAACTTATTTGCCTATAAATACTCACTAAACTTTTGCTAGCAAGACTAATCAACTCACAAGATAATCGACACACAATTTATCTTGTGAAATTTTTGAGAAAAATCTTGAGAATAAAATATCCAAGAATTTGTCCAAGAAAATAAGGAAAAAATCATATCTCTTATTTCTCTCATTGGAGCAAGTTTTTTATGGTGAAAACTTAAGATTTTTCTCAACCAAATTGTGTAAGGTGCTTGATAATAGTTAGCACTAATTTAGTTTAAACTAATTCAACCTAGGAGATTCTAACTAAGGAGGTGCATGTGGATTACTTTTAGAGGTATGTCATATTTCTACAGGTTCAAGATTGCTCCATTTGACTGCAAGTATACAGGTCAATTAGCAATATAAACTAAATTAGAATCGATCCCATAAGGAGTGTTTACAAATACCAAGGCTACTTATTTGCTTTATTATCTAAACAAATCACAAATAGTTCAACTAGCGAAAACAAATGGTCAATATTAGATCTCTTTGCTAAGCGGTTTTGCTAGGGTTTTGCTGGGGTTTCTCTCTAGGGTGTTGATCTAGCAGCCTTTGGCAGCATGTTTGCACGGATGAGAGCGCTCCAACATGGACGCCCTTCAGCCTAGGGCTAGAGGGCACCCTCCTCGCCATCGACAAAGTCCTTCGCGTCTCTCTTTTCCAACGAATCCCCATCTCCGATTGATATCAAGCAGTCGGCGATGCACAAAGGGGAGCCTGCGGTTTGTTTCTCATGCGAGGACATTGATAAACTTGCTGCTCCATATAAATTCGCTTTAGTTGGTAAATTTTCTCCTGGTAGGCTGAAACTGGAAGAGATTCGCAGAGTCTTCTCCACTTTAGACTTAAAAAATTCTGTCACAATTGGACACTTAGATGCCCATCACGTTCTGCTACGTTTCGTCCAGGAATCAGATTTTTTGCATATTTGGACTCGGGAGCTTTGGCAGATTGTGAGGTTTTCGATGCAGGTGTTTCACTAGATGCCAGACTTCCATGTTCATTGGGAATCTTCTCTAGCTCTAGTGTGGATTGCGCTGTCATGTTTACCAATTCACTTCTTTGATAAACATAGCCTGCTCTCAATTGCAGGTGTGGTTGGTCGGCCTCTATATGTTGATGCGGCTACTTCCTCGTTGATTTGACCTAGTGTGGCTCGTGTGTGTGTAGAGGTTGATCTCCTGCACCCTCTTCCGCAACGTGTTTGGGTAGGAATGGTTGGAAAGGCTCATGGCTGAACACCTACCGCAATACTGTATCAACTGCTGGCACATGGGACATGCGAAGGAGGACTATAAAGCTGATGATCATGCATTCAAGCTGAAACAGTTGGGTAAGGAGTGTCCAGCTGTTGTTACGGACGGATTGACGGCAGACAGGAGGCTCGTCAAAGCTATGAAGACAGTGTATGTGCCACAAGTTGGTTCTGTGGAGGTGGGTGATCTTGGCCGGGGGGGTGGAGAAAGCGTGAGTGCAGACACTCAGGGGGGTTTGGATGTTCAGGAACCAAGACAAACGAGAACACAGGAAAAAGTGGAGGTGGTTAATCAGGGGAGTGCATTTGGCATGGGTGGTGCCCATCAAGAGGGCTGGGTGGGGATGGTTACACATGGCGTGGGCTGTGGGAGAGGTGATAGTGCAGTCTCTCAGGGGGGGTTGGAACTTCAGGATGTAGGACAAAAGGGGACAAAAGAAAAGGTGGAGAAAGGGACTCACGGTAGTGCAGCTGGCTCAGGAGGTGAGTTGGAGATTTCTTCCGCGAAGGATGGCGCTGAGGCTGTAGGAGGTAACGACGAGCCGGTCTGGAAACATGGAGGGACTTGGGGGGGTGCTCCAGCTGATGCTTGTGTGCTACGGCCTTCAGTTGAGCAAGCGGCAGTTGTCAAGACAGCTGGTGGCATGGTGCATCAGAGGGAGGATGAACAGCAATCAGAGTCTAGCAATGAGGATTTTCAGGTAGTGAATGTCCACACTGCAGCAGGAAACCTTTCTCCTCGACATGCTAGGAGGCTGGCTCGCATACAGGACGAGCAGATTTCTTCAGCGGCTGGAGATCTTGATATCTCAGTGGCAGTCCACGGCACCAAACAAAAAGGTATTCATGCAAAATTCCCATATGATAGACAGTTGCGATCCAAATTAATTAATTCGCAGAATGCTTTCCAAGTGTTATTAATGATTAAGGGTATGTTCTAGAATGTTTGGGGCATTTCTAAAGTTTCGACTGTTAGAAAGCTTAAAAAACTGATTCAAATGCATAGAATTCAATTCCTTGCTATATGCGAGCCTCGACTGGAGGTTGGAAGAGCTGAACGTTATCACTGTAAATTAAATTTTCATGGTTTGGTGCATAATTCTGTGGGCTCTGTCTGGTTTTTCTTCCAAGAAAATTTTTCTGGTATTGTTATTGGAGAAAGCCCCCAACATGTGTTTGTTCGATTGTCCCACGACCACATACCAAGGGCTCAATTCATTGTATCTTTTGTGCATGCTTGGTGTACTTCTATCGAGAGAAATGAGCTTTAGGCTAGTTTATTGAGGGATAACCCAGCCCCTGATGCATGGCTTGTTGGTGGTGATTTCAATGTAATTTTGGATGCCGATGAAAAAAGAGAGGAACAACCTTTCAATCCTGCTAAAGCAACGGAATTTGGGCAATTTATTAGTGAAGCGAATCTCACAAGTATAGGTTTCTCTGGTGCAAGGTTTACATGGTGTAATAATAGACACGGTGGGGCAAGGATTTGGAAAAGGTTAAATCGAGTCCTGGTGAATGAGCGGTGCTATGATTCGGGGCTATCATTGTCGGTTTCACACTTAGCCTGAGAGCCGTCTGATCATGCTCAGCTCCTCATTTCTGTCTCGACTATTGGATAATAAGTCACAGCCATTTAGATTTCTAAATGTTTGGATGGTGCGTGATGATTTCTTGCCAGTCGTTAGAGAGTCTTGGGGGCAGCCTTGTCTCGGTCCCCCTATGCAAATCCTTTGTCACGAGTTGAAAATGCTTAGGGGAGCTATCCAGGCTTGGACTAAGGAAGTGTTTGGAAATATTTTTCAGGCAGTTAAGCAGAAGGAAGAGGAGGTGCGGCTTGCTGAGGTCCGTATGGAGAATGATGAGTAAGAGGGAGCTCAGGCGAATTTACATCTTGCTCAAGCCCAGTTGCGTGCTGCCTTGCGGGTGGAGAAGCTCTTTTGGAAGCAGAAGACTCGTGTTAAGTAGTTACAAGAGGGAGACCGAAATACAAAGTTTTTTCACTCTGTGGTGAAACAACGGAGGGTGCAATCGGTTATTCACAAGATAAAAAATGAACGAGAGGAATGGGTTGAATCTGAGGAGGAGATAGGGGAAGAGGCGGTACGATTTTTTGAAAAGTTGTTTACGGCTCATCAGCCTACTTCATCTCCTGGTTTGCTCCAACATATCCCAAAACTCTTGACAGACGAGGATAATGTTTTACTGGACAAAATCCCTTCCAAGGAGGAGATTCGTCGTGTTGTGTTTGAGATGGATGGGGAGAGCGCGCTGGATCTGGATGACTACACGAGTAAATTTTTTACGGTTGCATGGTCAATTATAGGAGATGACGTGGTTAGGGCAGTGTGTAATTTCTCTTGCGGATCTAAATTGCCAAGGGCAATCCGGCGACTTCCATTGTGCTCATACCTAAGATAGCACACCCCTAGGATTTCTCACAATTTAGGCCAATCAGCCTGTGCAATTTTGTTAACAAAGTTTTTTCGCGAATATTGGCTGATCGATTGGCTAAAGTTCTTCCAAATATCATCTCTCCACAGCAGAGTGGATTTGTGCGGGGGCGTCTTATATCGGACAATTTCTTGCTTGTCCGAGAGCTTCTGTCTAGTATGGGTAGGCCATCCAGGAATGCCAATGTCGCTCTAAAGCTGGATATGTCAAAAGAGTATGACTGTGTCTCATGGATGTTTTTGACTATGGTTTTGAGAAGATTTGGATTTGGTGAGCAATGGATTGACATGACTTGGAGACTGGTATCAAATGTCTGGTTTTCAATCTTGGTTAATGGGGCAAGTGTGGGTTTCTTTAAATCCACGCGTTCGTCAAGGGGATCCGTTGTCTCCAGGTTTATTCATTATTGGTGCGGAGGTGTTGTCTCATGCTGGAGAATCGGGATTTCAAGTGTTTTTCGGTGCCAAGGGGCTATCCTAGGATCACTCACCTCAGCTATGCAAATGATGTCCTTATTTTTTCAAGTCCATGTTCCACCTCACTATGTTGTCTCATGCAGACGATTGGATGGTACGAGGCAGTGTCGGGCCAGCAGATTAATGTACAAAAGAGCGGTTTCTTGGTGCATGATAAAATTCCTAGCCATTGTGTGGCAAGGGTGCGGCACGTTACAGGTTTTGTTCCAAAGTCATTCCCTGTGCGATACTTAGGTTGCCCGCTATTTAATGGACCACGAAAAAGTATGTATTTCATGGATTTAGCGTAGTCAGTCATTAATAAGATGTTATCTTGGAGATCCAGATGTCTTTCCATTGGGGGATGTATCATTCTCATTAAACATGTCCTGTCAGCGATATTGACCCACCTGCTTAAGGCCTCGAGTCCTCCAAAGGGAGTCCTTGCCTTGGCTAAACGGGCCATGGCAAATTTCCTTTGGGGGGAGTAGGAGAATGGCCTCAGCCATCATTGGATCAAGTGGCAAGATTTATGTGCCAACACGTCACATGGGGGAGTAGGTGTTCATTCATTGTTGGAGGTTTATACAGCGTTCTCGTTCAAATTATAGTGGTGGTTTCAAACGAGTGATTGTTTATGGTCTATGTTTATACGTGCCAAGTATTGTTGACATAGTCATCCATGCATGGTGGGGGTGACAAAGGGCAGCTCATATGTTTGGCAACGAATGCTTCAAGTACATGAGGTGGCGGAACAAAACCTTTGGTGGTTGGTACGGTCAGGACAATGTAACTTCTGGTTTGATAACTGGCTTGGGTCCGGCCCATTGTGCCAGCACTTGCAAAGTGTCTCGGATCATTTGGTATTGGATTTTGTGTCGAATGGACGGTGGAATCAACAATTGCTGAGACAATGGGTCTCGAATTATATTGTTGCAGAGATAGTAAGTAAGTCAGTCCCAACGGGGAACGGGCAAGATTGTGCGGTATGGTGGTTGACGGAGTCAGGGGATTTTTGAATTGCCTCGTCTTGCCTGTTATCTAGTGGGCAGACACCTTCTTCGTTCATGTTTGACAGGGTTTGGCATCCTTTGCTACCTGTCAAAATATCCTTTTCATGGTGCGTATGTTGCTAGATCGGTTGCCTTTAGCGTCATCATTAGGAAGGTTGAATGTTCATGGCCCATCAAAATGCTTTTGTTGTACAGACTCGCAATCCGAATCGTTGGAGCATATTTTCTCAAAAAGAAGCCTAGGTCAATTCCTTTGGGCATTTTTTGGGAATGCTGCGGGTGTGGTATACAGAGAGGTAGGTGTTCGCTCTCTGCTCGCTGGTTGGTGGTGTCAACCAAAATGTCATTCTCATATGCAGTCGCTAAATACAGTGTTGCCCAGCATAATCTGCTGGCACATTGGTTGGCATGGAATCTAGCAACCTTTG
Source organism: Coffea eugenioides (assembly GCF_003713205.1). NCBI lineage: Eukaryota > Viridiplantae > Streptophyta > Magnoliopsida > Gentianales > Rubiaceae > Coffea > Coffea eugenioides. The sequence goes on along the minus strand of NC_040040.1, from coordinate 29,170,131 downwards.
AAGGACAGTACGTGCATAGGCAGACCATTTGTGATCGTATCCTGGTGGATGTAGTTGGGGTAGTCCGTGGGAAAGTTGCGGGGAAGCCCGATGGGTTTGTGTCCTGGCATACATTCTTCTCCAGTATTTATGGATAGAGGCCTCGGTATTCCCATAAGGTGGTTTGTTGGGAGTTGCCAGTCCAGGGGCTTTGCAAATTAAACACGGATGGCTGTTCACTAAGCAACCCGGGAGTTAGTGGTGGGGGTGGTGTGGTAAGGGATTCATCTGGTGCTTTGTTGTCTGGGTTCTCCATTCCATTTGAGGAGCTGACATGTATTCAAGCTAAGACCAAGTCACTACTTTTTGGGGTGCAGCATTGCCTTTTACGGGGTTTCTCACGGATACAGGTGGAGGTGGATTCTCTAATGCTAGTAAACATCCTCCTAGACAATTCGAGGTGCCCGTGGTTGATTCGGTCTGAGGTAGATGCACTAAAGGCAATACATGGTTTGGAATGGACAGTGGGGCATTGTTTTTGCAAGGCGAACCAGGTGACGGATGTTTTGTCCAAGGTTAGGGCACATTCTTCGGCTATTGTCATTTATACCTCATAGTCGGAATTACCAAGACCCACTAGGGGAGCCATGGGTTTAGATAGATCAGGGACCCCCGTTACACGCACTAGAGTTGTTCGCAAATAAATGTCTTTGTAACTTTGTTTTGTGGTTTTTAATAATAAAGGGGGTGGCGTCCCTCCCCGCGTATCGGGTTAGCCAAAAAAAGAATAGATCAACTAGCAAAACAATTGAAGACAAATTAATATCAAAAAGAAAAATTTGAAATACAATTATTGATTTGATTTATGAAAAAAGTCGAGAAATTAAGGATCTTAGGGTTGAAATAATCCCTTGCTATTAAGATAAGAATTAACCGGATATAGTATTTAAATTTCTACTACTGCTAAGGATTAATCTTCTTATGTTTTGAACATTGCTTTCATATATGAACAAAATTCATTTTCTAGCCTTTTCCTATTTGCATGGTTAAAGGACTAGAACATGTTTATGAAAATCTATGAAATTATTCTATTATTCCCCTAGATACATCACCTACTTTTGTGGCTTTCATATCTAAGTTTTAAGAATCCAGATCTGCTAATTGATAGTTAACTTTCATCACCAACAATAACTAATTTGTCTTGTAATTTGTAGTAAAAACAAATTCAAGTATGAAATCAAATTGGCGAACTAACAAGTAGTAGATTTAATATACATATCATAATCAATTCATAATCTCAATAACAAATTCATACATGACCCTAAGATTCAAGAGTTTAGCCTTGCATCACATTCAACCAAACAAAAATAGCATTACAAATAAGAGTTTCCATGAAAGTTTCTACAAGTGACAAAGATAAGAGCTCTTCACAAAGGATGACAAGCTTATTGGTTGTGTAGATCCACCCATTTTAGCTTCAATCAACCTTCAACTCTTGCCTCTTGAGATCTCTCAGCCATCTTGAAAACAAGGCTAGACGACTGGGGTTTTACTAAAACAAAAGCTAAGGTTTTCCTCTCTTTTTCTTCTCTCAAAGTTGTCTTCCAAGTTCTGAATTATTGAGTATGTACAGATAATGTTGGAGGCAAACAAAATAAAGCTTTCTTTGGTATTAAGAAATCCTAGGAATTTCAATCCAAAATTCAGTTGACATCATAATAGGCCTTAGAATTAGTGGTGACCTAATTCTAGTTGACAGTGTTGAGTTGCAGCCAGCCTTGGTTCCTCTGCTTTTGCTTAATTACTTTGCAGCTTAGCCGATCCTCCAACCGGCCATGACTAAATTCCAACAGGCCATGCACAAATAAAGTCGACCCTAACCTTCTTTCTTGGTTTCTTTTTCGCATCATTTAACTTTGTTGGCACTTGGACCTGATTCCCTTTGTTTACATTTCAAAGTCTTTGAAAGTATCCTCAACTTCTCCTTGCAAATGATCTTTAGGCTTCAAGTCCCTATAATGCATGAATAATTTGGCCAATAAATTTGCAAAGTTTGCAATAATGTAAATACAAACCCTAGTTTCATGAATATACACAAAACCCTAGTTGAAACACTTATAAATAATCCAAAATCACACAAAAACAAGTACATATTGACCTACTAATTTATGTAAAACAAATATTTGTCAAATTCTCCTACACTTGAATCATTGTTTATCCTCAAACAAAAAGAAATACAAATCATCAATGATCCAATGAATTTAAAAGAAACACGTGCAACATTATTAGGTAAGGTTACTCTCACTAAACTTAGACAAATCATTATTATGCAATCATTCATTCACCAAAAAGTACACATAAGATCAAGTAAAGGAGAGTTCATCATACCATTTCCATTTTATTAAGCTTACTTCCCTCTTAACTCAACTTCGTAGGCAAATGGCTCATTTAATCAATAAATAGCTTCTTAATCCCATGATTATCTTTTTTTCAATCTCAAAGTGGAATTTATTCATTAGGAAATGTCTTTTGACACGAAGATTTATAGTTGTAGTTGCAAATCCCCGGTTACTCAACACTTCACATACTCAAGCTGCTTTGCATAATCATAATTTCAGTACTTTTTAATGTGAATGTTGACATTTGTAGATGTCAATCTCCGGTTATTCAGTACAAGAATCATTGGAGTAGAATCTAACAAAAAATTTTTTTGTTACATTTCTCCTCTTAATTACATTCATGACTTGACAATCATAGGACAATTACTACAATTATTGACCAACCTCATCACTTAACTTAGCAAAATCAAGTAAAAAGAAGAAATGAATTAAACATGTAGTTTTTCAACATATTTCCCTCCATTTTACAAGATATACTTTCCTAAAGTGTAAAATCTTAATCACATAATAGCAATTTTCATGTCTATTAAAAATGAACTACCAAGGTGCATGCATTTAACTTAATCATTTAGGGCTCATTCAGTCAAAATAAATGGTTGAAAATTTTACCCTAAGGATTAAATTGAAAGATTTAATAAACATTTGGGCTAAATCAAAATCTTAGACAAGATTCTAGAAAAATTTGGCAGGCTCTCCCCTTGTAAATTGACTAAACTCGCTGCTAATAATTGCAAAAATTCAACATTTCCAACCACAACCACATTTCTATCATCAATTCCAATCATTCCAACTGTTTTAAGCAATATTCATATGACATAAAGACTTAAACTTACATAAAACATAAAATATAAATCACACCAAAATGTAAAAGTCTACTAACAAATATATATTTTGCCTAATATTTTGTATATATTTTGGATGGATTGTGGTGGAATTGGGTTTAAAATGATGATGAGAATGACTATTTTGTTGATTAGGGGATAATTAGTTGATGTAGTAAGTAAAGTGTGGAAAATTGTGTGAAAGTGAGCACATTTATTTGCTAATTTTTTTTTTGACAGGAAGGCAAGGTATATGGTGCCTGATAGAGGGAATCAAGCTAGATACTGCACTAGATACTTGCCAAAAAGTTTAGAAGAAAGTGCATAGCAATAATATATGATGCCGGATAGTGAAATTCGTGTTGAATACCAAGTCAGATACTTGAGTAAGAAACTTTTGCAAGTTGCATAACTTGCAGCCTACTTTTCATCCTTCTTTTCTACAGTGACTATGATGTTCTGACAACCACTTTTTGGGTTCGAAACATCAACTTTTGTCACCTTTTTGTCAAGTTTATGCCATTCCATTTCAATTTTTGTCTCTTCAAGGCCAAAAGAAGATTCTTGTGGAAGATTCAAGAGATTTGAAGACCATAAATAGGGAGGGGCCTTTTAGTTTAGTTGAAGCTTTTAGTTCTAGTTAATTTAGAGAGAGAAAAGAGCTTTGGAGCAAAGAAGGAAGACAAAGAGGCTGTGTCTTACCCATCGATGCAAGACACAGAGTGCAAGACACAAACTCTCAACAAATGCAGCTCTCTTCTCATTCTTTTTCGTGTTTAGTGTAGAATAGTGTAGGATAATGTAGTTGTTCATCCATTCTTGTGTTGGATTAACAAGGAGGTCGAGAGAGATGAAGATGGAAAGGTTCAAGAAACTCTAGTGACAAGGCTCTACTTCTCTCTACATCATTATCTTTGTATTGGATTTCAAGTTTTATTAATGCAAGTTTTGGATATTATGTTTGTGATGTTGTTTTTTAAGGTTTGTGTTGGTTATTTGGTTGAACTATCTCTGCTTGCTATGTTTTGATTTCTTAGTTATTTTGGGCTATTATCTTGATTAAGTTATTTAGCACTATTACTCTCATAATCATTAACTGACCATTAATTGTGATAATCTCAAGGTGTTAGTGATGAGGTCCTACCATGCACCAAATTTTAATAAAACCTAAACACCCCATTTTCTACAAGTATACAGATCATTTATCGAGTACAGGGAAATTAGAAGTAGATCCCACAAGAAATATTGTCAATTACTGATAGTTTTCGAACTTATTTATTATTTAAACTATCAAACTGCAAAAAATTAAATCTACACTATAAACAAGATAAAAGTAATAAAATAACAATAGAAAAATCCTAGAACTATGGAATTTCTTACTACTCTTGCAATTGAAATTATCGGTTAATTGAACATTATTATCTTGGCTAATTATGGCATAATTTTTTAATGTATGTGAAACATACTCTCGTAATGAATCAACTATACTTGTAACTACGTTATATCCACTCTCATGGTTATAAAATTAACTACAAGCTCATTTCTTCTATGAAAAGTCACTAAAGTCACAAAGGTGTACATTTACTCTCGTGAGTGTACTCCCTAGGTTTAACACTTCCTTAAACTAGTGTTAAATTTCAATTCTCATTGCAAACTTAACACCTTAATATTATCATAATTAATGGTCAATTAATTATGATTAGATAAGCAAAAGTGATAAATAACTTGATCAAAATAATATCACCAAATAACCAAGTAAATATCACAAGCAAAATATAGAAAGTTCATCCATAACTCTAGGCATAAACTTTAGTAAAACATGAAAAGAATGAAAGAAAAGACCATACTTGTATTATAATTAAACATGAACTCAAATACAAAAGAGAAAATGATACAAGAGAAGCCACTCTTATCACATGAGCTCCAACTCTCTATCTTTGCTCCTTAATTCTTCATCCAAATCTAATTACGAGTACAAGATGGAAAAACTACACTAACTATACTATACTAATAAATTAAACTAATGAACTAACAAAAACTAGTGAGATTACATTTTTGGTAGTGTCTCTAGCCTTCCAAAGTTATCAAATAAGCTCTCCAAAGGCCCCTATTTATAGAGAATTCAAACTAAAAATGAGTTGTTTCTAATTGGCAAATTTACCTCTTAAAATCACCAAAGGTTGCTTCTTGAAGTCTCTATGCTTGCTTGCTTATATCTAGTCAAAATTCCTGTAGAAAAATTGATCAAAAAGCTTGTGTGAATATAATACAAGTTGCAGAACAAGTTACAGCCACAATTGAAGAAAACTTGACCATAGAAAATGCGGGTACGAGGTCATGTGTTACCCCACGTTTTCCTTTTTTGCAGGTTTTCTTAATTCTGGCCAGTTTTTAATCTTGCTCTATTTTTGCATCAATTTCAACTAATATTTTATTGATGATGGAGGCTGAACTAACTATTGTATAAAACATGAAAGTTGTAACCCTTTGAATTAGCTTTCCAAGGCTTCAAAAATAACCAAATTTGAAGCTCTGGAGACTAATAAATGACCAAACTACCCTTGACTGTCAATCTTCTTTCTCAGTTTTTGACAACAAAAATGGCTGACAGCGTTTCGACATTTTGACAAGGAAACCTCATAAAATAGATTTCAATGTCCCCATAAGAATTGTATACTCTGTGTTAGCTTCAAAATAACTCAAGAATCACCTCAATCCGATGCTTGTATCTCAAGATATAGCTGAAATACCAACAGGTGTCGAAGCTATCAAATTCCCTTTCTTTTATACTAAGTTGCATTTCATCTTTTGAGTATTTTGCACTTCATATTCTCTTTAAATCATTTTAAATCATCAACAGTCATCCAATTATCTTCTCTAGTCACGCCAATTGATGATTGAATCATTGAAACCCACAAAAACATGAAGTTTTAACCAATTTAATCCATAGAAATGCAATTTGTTACACTGAACCACAAAATGTGAACTTCACTAGAATCCTAGTTAATTAGCTATAAAAGTGAATAAAACACATCAAAACTAAATAATAAAACACATTTAAATTACTTAAAAATGCACACTTATCAAATTTCTCCATACTTGAATCATTGCTCGTTCTCGAGCATTTAAAAACTACAAACCAACAATGATCCAAAACCTTGAAATTAATCATATATGTGCAAGTCAAATTCATTTCCTCAAAAATAAGGTAAATAACTATTATGCAATCACTCAATGAAGTTTCAAGTACTCATAATATCAAGGAAAGAAGAGGCAATTATACCATAATTTTAACTAGTTCAATTCAATTCCTCATCCTTTCTCAATTGCCCAAGCAAGTAATTTTTATGGTCAATAAAAATGCTTTCTAAACCCATGATAATCTTTTTTCCAAGAGGGATTTATTCGTATAACATATCTAAATAGTTACTTAAGTTGTGAAAGTGTCTTTTGACGTGAAAATTGATATTTTTAGATGAAAATCACCGGTTAGTCAATATTTCACACTCTCAAGTTGCTTTGCATACTCTTAATTCAACTACTATTTTATGCAAAAGTCAACATTTCTAGATGAAAACTCCCGGTTACTAAGTACAAGATGTGACGCCCCCACTTCTCCCAAGGGCGAACCCAAGGGTATCAACAGAACGCCTGCCTAACTCTCGCCAGGACTCACTACAAAACTCAAGCATAAATATAATCGATCGTTCTTAAAAGCTCAAACGGAGTATATTATATCCACCAATCCAACATACCAAAGTACAAGTCCAATACTTCATCTAAATTTTCATAATAATAATAACTTAAATACAATCCTTATGTTTGCAATTCAAATCATTCTTACAAAAGTATAATTCCCAAAATATCATGAGGTTTACATTCACTTTAACCACAAGTACATCATACCATAAAGTTCACAAATCTTTCAAAATAACCATTACATTCCACAGAGAAAATCAATCACAACCCAGATAAAGGATAATCCACGGTACTCGAAAGCCTTGTGCTTGAGTAACTATCATTCTCGAGCCCTGCCTAAAACTAAAATATTTTTGGGGTGAGCTAAAGCTCAATGAGGTTTCAAAAGGGAAAATCAAGTATTTATAAATCAGTGCGTAATTGCTATTTTAAAATCACATGGACAAATAGGACTTTTGCTAGCAACTTTACTATGAGTACAGCTCATAAATCATTTAAAATTACTAATGTATATTTGGAATGAATGACCATGTAAATGTATTTTCATGAATTTTTATAGTCAAACAAATAGCGGCTCGTCCGACTAGAAGAACATTACAAGGATTGCTTCGTCTCAGAGCTTAATGTTCATGAGGAGTCTTACCCGACAAATGTCAACTAGGAGAGCAATAACAGTAGCAATAGTAAAGCAAACACAAAAGGATACAGTACTCGGTCCACTTCCCGTCCTTATAACTCCCATCGGTAGTTCCTTTGGTTGACTGGCCATCACCTTATCCCTCCAGCGGTAATACTCAAGTATACCAAAATACAGTGCCCAGGGTTATCAACCTATCCGACCGAGTCCGCTTCTGGCTCGAATAGGTGATAACGAAGGGGGGAAGTCCTTGTTCTGCCGATGTGATAAAGTACACATGGCCTACAGCATACACAAGTAACACATAAACAATGAAATATTGAACAGTTAAGTGATACAGCAACAGTTAGGTCGAGTGCGATAAAGTACACACTCGCCTAGGAATAATTATTTATCATTCAAGTGAACAAGATTCATCAAGTATTTGACCACTTAGGCATGTAAGAAGAACTTATCAAGTCACATCACGTATATATATATATATATATGCAATTATACAAACAGTGGTTATAAAAGTTCGAGAAGCAATTTTTTTTTTGTGCAAAACAGTTTGGAATCCCTCACCGTAATCCGGAGCAAAGCAAGAGCAACAGCAGGAAATTAAAAGAGCTTCTCGGTGTCCTCTAGATCACCTGAGATTAATCACAATCACGAATTACCTAGATGTTCGATCAAGGTGAATAAAAGAAAACCTCTTAGATACACACACTCAAGAGCCTCAAGCTCAAACAAATCGAAATAGGAAGTTTTCACTTAATCATTGGAATAATAACTAAAAGGAATTTAAAGTCCCATTTTCGAGTTAAATCGTGGCAAGGACTATCAATTCCAAAAGAAGAGTAAAATGCTTAAATTTGGCACGAAAATCGAGAAAGGAGAAAAATGTGTTCGTACTAGAAAATCTTCAATAAAAGCCCAAGTGTAAGAATATAAGTGAAAAATCATGTTTTCTAAACTTACGAAGCCAAAGTCTTCTTACAATCACCCTTTTTTTTATAATAAATATGGAAGTTAAAGTTCTAACTTTCAAATTGGAAATTTAGTGAAATTCCTCAAGGATTTCTCTAGTTAAAATGCTCAAGGCCAAATTTTCAAGTGTTTCGGTTTATCGAAACCAACATTCAAAATAAAGTTCCAAATTATAAGTGAGAACCTTTTCACCATAAAAATAAATTTGGAATATCCCAAGAGTCTCAAAAGCGTTACCTAAGCTCTTAAAAGAGCAAGTAGGTTCAAATCGGAAAAATTTCAGTTTTACGCGTGGAAATTTGAAAAATCAGTCCGGAAGTCCAGAAAGTCCAAAAATGGAAAACTTGATACTGTTGGAAACCTCTTTGAAATTACTAAAAGTTCTTAGAAGACACTTTTCCATGATTCCAAACCGAAGGTATTCAAAAATTGGCTCAAATTTACTGTTTTGGGCACTCAAGACAGGTTTAAGTTGATTTTTGGCCAACTTTGAAAATTCGGCAAAATTCACTTGATTTGAACTAACCTCTAAAATTTGGAACTCTATCAGAGTTGCAATCCAGGTTTAACACAAAATAAACGGAACAAGAATCAGAGTTTTGAGCACCAAGATATGATAGCTCAAAGTTGCCAAAAGTTTCTTGTTAAACAAGGGTTTTCAAAACTTAAATCATGAAATTTGGAAGTTCAGTTGAGCATTGAAACGGCTTCGGAATAGTACCAAATTTGGTATGATTATAGTACCATATAAGGTCTATTCATCTACCAAATTTCATGGAGAAATAAGTACAGGAAGTCACTTAACTAAATCACTCAATTTCCCAAGATTTCAAGGCAAAGCTGCCTTGTGCATGGAAATTTCCTTTTCTAAACTTTTGACCAAGGAAAATGCCTAAAACATGTCCCATTTATGATGATCAAATCTAGTAAGGGTTCAAGGCATATTTGATAGGTGATTTACACCAAAAATTTCGAGTACAAGTCCCCAAACCAAGATTTGTTAAGGATTAGTCTTGTTAAGGATTAGTCCATCACTAAGTCAGTCCCAAACTTTGGCCGCAACTCACTCAATTCAACTTAGAATTGAGCATGGTTAGTGGCGTTGGAAAATAATTTCATAAAGCTAGAATTTCTCAGAAGAAACCATTTTCAAAATCTGTCCACAACTAGCTCACATTGGAGCATCAAATCGTAGTTCATGTTCTGCCCTCTGGTAAACCAACGAAAGAGGACAGAAAATTTCAAATGAATGGTTTGGCTCACCCACGTGGAACCAGAATGTGAATTTTATACCAATGGAAAACTGGGAATGTCTAGTTTCCAGTGCCATAAACGGCACTCGATTTCGACATCGGAGTAAAGAGATATAGCCGATACAAAATGACTGCCTGGGAAATCCGGGAAAATTTTCCAGTTTTACTAAACTTTGGAAATCAACACATTTGACCAACCAAATCATGTTATTTTTCCATAAAACTTTTTACACAATCGCAAAAATATATATACATCATAAATAAGCCATTAAAACCATGAAAATTACCCTAAATGTCACGGACAACATAAGGGCAGAATCTGAAATTTTTCATCTTCACTTCCCTTTGAGTTTCTACCAACTATACGACATTAATCCACTAGTTTAAGCAATAAACCAACATTAATACCATTAAAACATGACAAATCAGTTCATCCATCCAAGGTGGGAGTTCATAGAGCCCACTCAACAATTTTTCCATCATAAACAAGCTACCCACTTGCATGTAAGAGCTTAAATGTGCACTAGAACTTCCATAAATCAAGATTTAGGTAGTTGATCGTTAATTACCTTTGATGATGACTTAAGCAGAAATTTTCGGCCTCTAAAAGCTGAGAAAAACCGTGAGAATCAAGCCTCTTTCCTAACTTAGGTTGTTTACCAAGTGATTAGCAAGTTGCATGTAAAATTTGAGGTGATTTGGTGGAGGATTAGTGAAGATTTGATGAAGGAAAATGAAGAGCTCTTGGTTGTTTTTGCCTTGGAGTTGCACGCTGGAAATGGAGCTATGAGACGTCAATTGAGGTAAAGGTGTGGAGGGTTTTAATCTAGTGTGATGCTCTCATGAAAGCTTAAGAATGTGTGGCCCAAAATGCTCCAAAAGTCAACTAATGTACGCGCGCTTCGTGCTCGATTCCTCTTGGGTTTATTTCACTAATACACTAAACCTCTAACACTTTCACTCATACTATTATTATTCACTCTTAATGGTCTAAAAATAATGATTTAAAATCCCTCAATTAATCACGCGCGTAAAAACGAGTATTACCGATTGTGCGCGTTAAAGTGGAATCTCTAAGAAATTCTTATAACAATAGTATCACTAACTAATACTTGAGCACTTAAACATTCAAATACCTATTTTAAGACTAATGTACAAGTCTCCAATTTTTTTAAGGTTATTGTACTCTCAGTTCGGCTACAGTTTCCAAACGCGTACTCACTATTCTCACTTAACGAGCTCTCGAGAAATAAATTTTGAAATCAAGTCATTTTAAAAATACACTTGAGCCATAATTCCATGTAATTGAAGTAATAAAAGTCAAAATAAAATATTCGGGATAAATGGCAAAAATAAATAATTAAATGAGCTAGAAATAGGCATTTAAAATAAGAAAATTTGCGAGTCCTTACATCCTCTCCCCCTTAAGAGAATTTCGTCCCCGAAATTCATACCTTCAACTACCTCGGTCGACCGCAGAGTCTGTCGACCAATAGAGGCATATGTCCCAATTGGCACTTGTGGTCGGTTCCCTCCTTCAGTAGCTCATTCAGAAGTAGTGCCATATCCTTTTCGATTATTACTCTCTCATGGTTGCTTTCTTGGGCAGTTGCTAACTTGATGGTTTGCACTCCCACAATGCAAGCACTTTCGCTCCTTCACCCAGCAGTTATTTTCGGTGTGGTTTTCTTTCCACAGTATCCACAGATTGGTTGAAAACTCGTGGCTTGACTTCCCTGTGGCGTCACCCTTGATTGACCCCTTTTAATCTAAGTTCCTTGTGACGAAGTTCCTTCTAGTTGCTGCATTTGACAAGAAGATGGAAGTGGTAGTCTCACCCCACTAGCTCTTTTTCCAACTTTAGGTGGTGGTACAGTGTTTCTAGATGCCTCAAGGTTACTACTACTAGGTGCATCTCTTTTCCGTACTTGAAAAACTCTCAATTTGGCTTTTGAAATCTCAACCCTTTGGGCTTTCTCAAGGGCATCACTAAACGTTTCGATTTGGGCCGCTGCGAGGCCATCTTGAATTTCTAGATTGAGTCCCTGAATAAACCGCCTTATTCTCTTTCGCTCTGTAATTACCAATTCCGGGGCAAACCTAGACAGTTTCGTGAACTCAGTTTCATATTCCACCACACTTGAAGTTCCTTGGCGAAGCTTTATAAAATCATCCTCTCTCTTTTCTTGGACTAGTAGTGGAAGGAATTTTTCATTAAATTCTAGGACAAAGTTCATCCAAGTTCTCGGAGTTTGTTCCCTTTCCCACTTATTTCTTATAACATTCCACCATGCTCGAGCCGGTCCTTCAAGTTGGAACACAGCAAAATTTACTTCTCTCTTCTTGGAATAATCTAGTGCATCAAATATATTTCTTATATTCTCCAACCAATTCTCAGCTATATCGGGGTTTGGACCCCCAGAAAATTTAGGAGGGAAAAACTTTTGAAATCTCTCTAAAGCCCTATCCTCCCCTATTTCTCGGTTTCCAAGTTGGTTCATTTGTCCAATTTTCTGGCCTTGTTAGGGTACCAATCGCTCTAATATGTCTGTCATGCGAGTCAAAACTAACCCAATTTGGTTTTCTACCCCAACCCTAGGTTCAGCATTTCGGTCGGCGGTAGATTCTCTATCTCCTCCTTGATTTCGAGGTCATCTGGGTTGACGTCCACGTCGTCGTCTCCCAGCTTTCATTCTCACAACTAATCTATACAAGTATGTGTAAATGGCTCACTAAACTAAAAATTATCTATGCACACGTATATTTAACAATTTTTAAAATGAGCATAAAACTATATCAACAGATAACATTTTCACAAATAGCACATTAACAGTTAACATAGAATTTAAACTAGTCTCAATTAAGTTGCATGTCATTACAAAATTAGAGCTAATCAAGTCATAATACAAGTTGAAATCAAAGGTCATTTATCCAAAGTTTAAAAATCTTTAGCAAGCCAGCCAATAACTAAAGTACATTCATCTCCAAGAATAACCAACCTTGGGAGTTCTAGTTAAACCCTCAAGTCCCATGTTCAAACTCAGAGAATATGTACAACTGGCTCACTTAAGCGTCAAGTGGGAACCAAGTCAATTTGCACTAGGATTGGCCATCTCCAGATGCAAATCAACTCAATCCCCACTATTCCTCAAAGAAAATTTCACAAAAGGCCTCACTCAAGCAATCGATCCAAGATTCACATTCAATTTCATACATATACTTACGAAGATTACAAGCCTAGAGGATACCTCGAATCTTACGATTTACCCAGTCAAATTCGATCTTATAGATAGTAACTAGTACCAATGTTCAAGAAACTCAACTATCATTTTTCAAATCAATTCTCACACAATTCTCTTCAGTTTCTTACAATATAAGAAACCCTAGTGTGCAAACCCACTTAAAAACAAACACTTCAATAGTACTCAATCAATCATCAAGTATTAAGATCACATTCCACTTACTAAACAATCAAACTCCACAGGCCGGCATCCTATGCTTAAAGCCTAGGATACACTACAAAGATCTAGAGCTTAAGCTCTGATACCAACTGTGACGCCCCCACTTCTCCCAAGGGCGAACCCAAGGGTATCAACGGAACGCCTGCCTAGCTCTCGCCAGGACTCACTACAAAACTCAAGCATAAATATAATCGATCGTTCTTAAAAGCTCAAACGGAGTATATTATATCCACCAATCCAACATACCAAAGTACAAGTCCAATACTTCATCTAAATTTTCATAATAATAATAACTTAAGTACAATCCTTATGTTTGCAATTCAAATCGTTCTTACAAAAGTATAATCCCCAAAATATCATGAGGTTTACATTCACTTCAACCACAAGTACATCATACCATAAAGTTCACAAATCTTTCAAAATAACCATTACATTCCATAGAGAAAATCAATCACAACCCAGATAAAGGATAATCCACGGTACTCGAAAGCCTTGTGCTTGAGTAACTATCCTTCTCGAGCCCTGCATAGAACTAAAATGTTTTTGGGGTGAGCTAAAACTCAATGAGGTTTCAAAAGGGAAAATCAAGTATTTATAAATCAGTGCGTAATTGCTATTTTAAAATCAGGTGGACAAATAGGACTTTTGCTAGTAACTTTACTATGAGTACAGCTCATAAATCATTTAAAATCACTAATGTATATTTGGAATGAATGACCATGTAAATGTATTTTCATGAATTTTTATAGTCATACAAATAGCGGCTCGTCCGACTAGAAGAACATTACAAGGATTGCTTCGTCTCAGAGCTTAATGCTCATGAGGAGTCTTACCCAAGAAATGTCAACTAGGAGAGCAATAACAGTAGCAATAGTAAAGCAAACACAAAAGGATACAGTACTCGGTCCACTTCCTGTCCTTCCACTTCCTGTCCTTATAACTTCCATCGGTAGCTCCTTTGGTTGACTGGCCATCACCTTATCCCTCTAGCGGTAATACTCGAGTATACCAAAATACAGTGCCCAGGGTTATCAATCTATCCGACTGAGTTCGCTTCTGGCTCGAATAGTGATAACGAAGGGGGAAAGGCCTTGTTCAGCCGATGTGATAAAGTACACATGGCCTACAGCATACACAAGTAACACATAAACAATGAAATATTGAACAGTTAAGTGATACAGCAACAGTTAGGTCGAGTGCGATAAAGTACACATTCGCCTAGGAATAATTATTTATCATTCAAGTGAACAAGATTCATCAAGTATTTGACCACTTAGGCATGTAAGAAGAACTTATCAAGTCACATCATGTATATATATATATATGCAATTATACAAACAGTGGTTATAAAAGTTCGAGAAGCAATTTTTTTTTTGTGCAAAACAGTTTGGAATCCCTCACCGTAATCCGGAGCAAAGCAAGAGCAACAGCAGGAAATTAAAAGAGCTTCTCGGTGTCCTCTAGATCACCTGAGATTAATCACAATCACGAATTACCTAGATGCTCGATCAAGGCGAATAAAAGAAAACCTCTTAGATACACACACTCAAGAGCCTCAAGCTCAAACAAATCGAAATAGGAAGTTTTCACTTAATCATTGGAATAATAACTAAAAGGAATTTAAAGTCCCATTTCCGAGTTAAATCGTGGCAAGGACTATCAATTCCAAAAGAAGAGTAAAATGCTTAAATTTGGCACAGAAATCGAGAAAGGAGAAAAATGTGTTCGTACTATAAAATCTTCAATAAAAGCCCAAGTGCAAGAATATAAGTGAAAAATCATGTTTTCTAAACTTACGAAGCCAAAGTCTCCTTACAATCACCCTTTTTTTTATAATAAATATAGAAGTTAAAGTTCTAACTTTCAAATAGGAAATTTAGTGAAATTCCTCAAGAATTTCTCTAGTTAAAATGCTCAAGGCCAAATTTCCAAGTGTTTCGGTTTATCGAAACCAACATTCAAAATAAAGTTCCAAATTATAAGTGAGAACCTTTTCACCATAAAAATAAGTTTGGAATATCCCAAGAGTCTCAAAAGCGTGACCTAAGCTCTTAAAAGAGCAAGTAGGTTCAAATCGGAAAAATTTCAGTTTTACGCGTGGAAATTTGAAAAATCGGTCCGGTAGTCCAGAAAGTCCAAAAATGAAAAATTTGATACCGTTGGAAATCTCTTTGAAATTACTAAAAGTTTTTAGAAGACACTTTTCCATGATTCCAAACCGAAGGTATTCAAAAATTGGCTCAAATTTACTGTTTTGGGCACTCAAGACAGGTTTAAGTTGGTTTTTGGCCAACTTTGAAAATTCGGCAAAATTCACTTGATTTGAACTAACCTCTAAAATTTGGAACTCTATCAGAGTTGCAATCCAGGTTTAACACAAAACAAATGGAACAAGAATCGGAGTTTTGAGCACCAAGATATGATAGCTCAAAGTTGCCAAAATTTTCTTGTTAAACAAGGGTTTTCAAAACTTAAATCATGAAATTTGGAAGTTCAGTTGAGCATTGAAACGGCTTCGGAATAGCACCAAATTTGGTATGAATATAGTACCATATAAGGGCTATTCATCTACCAAATTTCATGGAGAAATAAGTACAGGAAGTCACTTAACTAAATCACTCAATTTCCCAAGATTTCAAGGCAAAGCTGCCTTGTGCATGGAAATTTCCTTTTCTAAACTTTTGACCAAGGAAAATGCCTAAAACATGTTCCATTTATGATGATCAAATCTAGTAAGGGCTCAAGGCATATTTGATAGGTGATTTGCACCAAAAATTTCGAGTACAAGTCCCCAAACCAAGATTTGTTAAGGATTAGTCCAAAATGAAGAATTCCATCACTAAGTCAGTCCCAAACTTTGGCCGTAACTCACTCAATTCAACTCAGAATTGACCGTGGTTAGTGGCGTTGGAAAATAATTTCATAAAGCTAGAATTTCTCAGAAGAAACCATTTTCAAAATCCGTCCACAACTAGCTCACATTGGAGCATCAAATCGTAGTTCATGTTCTGCCCTCAGGTAAACCAACGAAACAGGACAGCAAATTTCAAACGAATGGTTTGGCTCACCCACGTGGAACCAGAATGTGAATTTTATGCCAATGTAAAACCGGGAATGTCGAGTTCCAGTGCCACAAACGGCACTCGATTTCGACATCGGAGTAAAGAGATATAGCCGATACAAAATGACTGCCTGGGAAATCCGGGAAAATTTTCCAGTTTTACTAAACTTTGGAAATCAACACATTTGACCAACCAAATAATGTTATTTTTCCATAAAACTTTTTACACAATCCCAGAAACATATATACATCATAAATAAGCCATTAAAACCATGAAAAATCACCCTAAAGGTCACGGACAACATAAGGGCAGAATCGAAAATTTTTCATCTTCACTTCCCTTTGAGTTTCTACCAACTATACGACATTAATCCACTAGTTTAAGCAATAAACCAACATTAATACCATTAAAACATCACAAATCAGTTCATCCATCCAAGGTGGGAGTTCATAGAGCCCACTCAACAATTTTTCCATCATAAACAAGCTACCCACATGCATGTAAGAGCTTAAATGTGCACTAGAACTTCCATAAATCAAGATTTAGGTAGTTGATCGTTAATTACCTTTGATGATGACTTAAGCAGAAATTTTCGGCCTCTAAAAGCTGGGAAAACCATGAGAATCAAGCCTCTTTCCTAGCTTAGGTTGTTCACCAAGTGATTAGCAAGTTCTGTGTAAAATTTGAGGTGATTTGGTGGAGGATTAGTGAAGATTTGATGAAGGAAAATGAAGAGCTCTTGGTTGTTTTGGCCTTGGAGTTGCACGCTGGAAATGGAGCTATGAGACGTCAATTGAGGTAAAGGTGTTGAGGGTTTTAATCTAGTGTGATGCTCTCATGAAAGCTTAAGAATGTGTGGCCCAAAATGCTCCAAAAGTCAACTAATGTACGCGCGCTTCGTGCTCGATTCCTCTTGGGTTTATTTCACTAGTACACTAAAACTCTAGTACACTTTCACTCATACTATTATTATTCACTCTTAATGGTCTAAAAATAATGATTTAAAATCCCTCAATTAATCGCGGGCGTAAAAACGCGTATTACCGATTGTGTGCAATAAAGTGGAATCTTTAAGAAATTCTTATAACGATAGTATCACTAACTAATACTTGAGCACTTAAACATTAAAATACCTATTTTAAGACTAATGTACAAGTCTCCAATTTTTTTAAGGTTATTGTACTCTCAGTTCGGCTACAGTTTCCAAACGCGTACTCACTATTCTCACTTAACGAGCTCTCGAGAAATAAATTTTGAAATCAAGTCATTTTAAAAATACACTTGAGCCATAATTCCATGTAATTGAAGTAATAAAAGTTAAAATAAAATATTCGGGATAAATGGCAAAAATAAATAATTAAATGAGCTAGAAATAGGCATTTAAAATAAGAAAATTTGCGAGTCCTTACACAAGAATCATTGGAGTAGAACAATTCTTGTTCTCTTCTTTTTCTTTCTTTCTTTTTTCTTCTTCTTTTTTTCTTCTTTCTTTTTTTTGTTGTTTTCCACATTTTTCTTCTTTTTTGTTTCCTTTTTTTCTTTAAATAAAAGATAATAATCTTTCTCTCAAAAGAATAATCATGAGAAAAGTATTGCAATTATTGACCATATTTATCACTTAATTATATAAAATCAAGTAAAGAGAAAAAATTTCATCAAACATACAAAATTTTAGAAATAATTTTCTCCATTTTACACGATATACTTTCCTAAATAGGTTAAAATCCTAATCACATAAGAGCTATTTCCAAGTCAAATGAGAAATGATGAGTTCAAGTCACATATATTTATCTCAAAAGTAGAAGAAATTTGAATTATTAATAGTATGACACCTGTTGCTCTTGGATAAAATTGAAAATTTAAAAATATTTTGGGTCAATTTTACAAATTTGGACAAGATGTTGAAAAATTTGTGACAACGTTTCTCCTATAAATTGATGAAACTCCTACCAACAAATTCAAGTTTGAAAATTTTCTAAACATAATAACATTTCCAAACACAAGTCCAATATTTTTAACCAACAAGTCAATCACATACAATGCATATAATCTCAATTCTCCCTTCCCTCCACACTTACGATACACATTGTCCTCAATGTGTAAAAAGGAAAATCAAAATAAACAAAAGAATACTCCCCTATTGATGTGATTGAAGTACGCAAATATGAAGTTCCACAATCCATCATGAAGTTTATGATCTATTTGCCGCAATTCTACAAAAAAGAAACGTCATGGGTTCCAATTGTAACCATTAGTAATAGAAATCTAAGAAATGAAAATGAGAAACAAACTGCTATGGTTCAAAAAATGCAAAGGTAATAACAAAGGCATTAATAAAAATAAAACGGCTATTCGTAACTGTACACTTTTGTCTTGGTAATGTACCCATATAAAATTGACAAGAAATTTCTCAAGGTACAATGAAACACTTCATTTCACACATTTTTGTCCTTTTAGTCTAAATACCTTGCTTTTCAATTATAATGCATACATCCTCCTCTAAATATTTACAGGATCACCATATCATAATCATTAGGAGCAAAGTCAAAACATGGATAATATACTATGCACATATGCAATTTCAACTCCTAAAATTCCATAAAAATTGCTAAATTCTTCACATATTCAAAATTCATCATCCAATCATGCTCTATATGAAGATTAAGCAATAAACTTTCATTTAAATACTTCATTTTTTAAAACTAGATAAACTAGCCAATCTCTAAAACTTACAAATTCAAATTTTCTAAAATGCCACCATGTAATGAATGGATACATGTAAGCATTATAAATAAGTCACATTTAGGCAATTCGAGTCCTCTAATTATACTTAACAACATTCCAAAACCAATTATCACATTAACATAAAATAGGAATATGCATTAACTAAAACATTGCATAAATCGTTATATTCCCATATTTGATCATATAAACATGTTTAGAGATGTTAAATAAGCATAATGGAACTTCGAAATATAAGCAAACATCATCAATTTTTCATTTAAAAATTCTTAAGTAATTCAAGAAATGAGACTTCAATCTACCAAGCCATGTTTAATAACTTACCTCAGTTTGGTGATGCAAATGATGCAAAAAATCCTATGAAAATCATCCCAATTGACCCCCAATTGCTTGGATATAAGAGATGAGAAACCCTAGCCTCAATCTTCTTTAAAACTGAATTTTGAGATGTTTTATGTGAATTTCAATCAATTAAAAAGGTTTCAGGAAGATCTAATAATGTTAGGTTGATGATTTCTTGCAAGGAAATGGTGTATAAAAGAAGATTTGTGAAGTATGTGTTTGTGTGGCTAAAAAACATAGGCTTGGGAAGGAAAGGGGACGTGAAATGCAGTCTGCGTTTTGTGTCTTTAAATAGAGAAATGAATAAATGAGCTGAAAATGAGCTCATGTTTTCGAGCCTACATTTTCTGTGTAAATTTTACGGAAGACAAAATGTGAGTTGAGCTACATTTTAAAAGGTCACGTTTTCTGTGTTAATTTTACGAAACACAAAATGTAATCTGATGAAAACGTGAACTAAGCCATGCTTTCAAAGCCTGTGTTTTCTGTTCTGCAATTTTTCTGCAGAAATGTGAACTTTCAAAAATTACACACTTCACCTCAATTTCTCAAAATGCATTCTAAATTATTCTTTTATCAAAATAATCAATGTACGTATATGTAAAACGAACAAAACATGTATTCTAATTGTCGCGCCCCATTTTTTAAAGAAAATTATTTAGGTGTTAAAAAATATTTTTTTGATTTTTATAAAATAAATAAATAAAGAGAAAGGGTCTAAAATGGGACTTAAAAAGTGCGACGATTTAGGTCCAAAATAATAATCTAAAAAGGGTTTTATCTATTTTTTATTAAAAATACTTTTTTAGGTGACCTGATACACCTAAACTCGATATCAAGTGGCAACTCCTATTTTTCCTTTAAAATCCTTTTTAAATTATTATTTTGGAACCAAATCGTCACACTTTTTAAGTCCCATTTTAGGTCATTTCTCTTTATTTATTTATTTTATAAAAACAAAAAATATATTTTTAAACACCTAAATAATTTTCTTTAAAAATGGAGCGCGACAACTGGCGACTCCACTGGGGACTTTTAGAGAGTCCAAACACTTGATTTAGTTGATTCTTTTCTTTTTCTAACCTTTTTATATATCATATTGGAATGTTTAGGTTGCATCTTTCTTTTTCTTTTTCATTCTTTTTAGGGTTTTTTGTATTTTGCACACGTAATCGTTTCTCGACATCCGTGTATGCAATGAACAATTTGTTTATTTACTTTCATTTACTTATGTTTATGTATTTTGATTGCGCTTTGCATTTGGGGTGGGGGAGTGTCACCCTAGAGTCTTCACGCATGCTTAATATTAGTCCCTTCCCTCAAAGGAGCACTTTATACGTGCATATGCTATTTCTTTATAATCTTTTATCTTATTTTCTTTTTAGTGGTTGTCACACAACTCCTCCCTATTAGGATTAGGATCGATCCATGTGGACATGTGGCCGTGGCACGACATGTGCGTAGCAATATCTGAGGGATCACTCGAACCATCGACTGAAGGCCTTGGAATTGATGACCCTTAGCCTCTTAGTCTGAAGGTTTGGGAGTCTGAAATCTTATCGAATCTAGATGTATTAGTAAGTCTAACCTCATGCATCCATATTATAAATTGCCTAGGATAGAGTCAACATTGCCCAATTAAGAACACTAGACACGAGGGGAAGGATTCTATCCCTTTTCTTCACATTTTTTGTATCATTTTCTTGCTCCAACGTGTTATATGTTATTTATTGGATTAATCTCTCTTTGTTTTCTCTTCTTTGGCATTAACAAACTTTAAAAATGAGAGTTCTGGCATAGTACTCTTTTAAGAGCTCACCTAATTGGATAAGTTATTACACGTTTAAATTAGGACTTACTGCATTTAATATCTCAATATTGCACTTCATTTTAGACCTACCACAAGCATATAAAAGTGGTTCCCTTTAGGTCGTGTTTAATTTCTATTATTGCATATTTACTTACTTTAATAAGCTGGCATCATGCTTTCACTTGGGAGGAAATGCCACTTAGGGAATCCAGTATTAGTAATAAACTATTTTTTTGTGTTGGATATATGATCCAAGGAGACTTGCATGTTTATATTTTTATTTCATTCAAAGGGGTAGTACACGAAATAAGGTAGGATCCGATCTTTTCCATGATATTGGCATCGAAAATGATGGAACAGCTTTTGCATAGTAGAATATGAGTATCTAATATTCACATTTTGGTCATTTTGTCAAAATTGATAAAATCCCTTGTGTAAAGGATGCTAAGTTGAAGAAATTCACAAATGATTCCTTATTGTTGAGATAATAAATATATTGAGACCAAATCTTGATTTTAGAAGGCTCATAGACTAATGCATTGCATAGAAATTTGTGAAATTTGAAACTACAAATAGATGGGCAATTCAGTCGATTTTTGAGTAAACCGTCAATTCCATTCAATCCATTTGATCCATTTATTCACTTTTAGGACAATCCAGTCAATTTTTGAATAAACCATCAATTTCATTCAATCCATTTGATCCGTTTATTCACTTTTAGAATAATCCAGTTAATTTTTAAATAAACCATCAATTTTTGAATAAACGATCCAGTTGACCCGTTTATTCTCTTTTAGAGTTTCGATCTATTGTCCACTAAAGAAATTAGTCGAGATATTACAATCCTTTCAAAAATATGTTCTTTCATGCTAAATTGATTTTTAACATCTCTTCATGTGCCAACCAAAACAATCAATCCATTCGGACTTTGTCCTCATTTTGTTAGTGTGACGCCCCCACTTCTCCCTAAGGCGAACCAAAGGGTATCCGCGGGACGCCTGCCCAACTCTCGTCAGGACTCAAGCAATTTACGTTCAAACTTATAATAGTACTAGACATCACACCCAGATAATATAAATGCAATTAGTGCGGAAGCGTTCAAGCTTAACAATATTTAACAATTACCAAATCCATATAACGGGTTTCCAAATACATCCCAAAATATACAATAGCCAAAATGTCTAGTCAAAAGAATTGGAACCCTATTACAAAAGTCCACAAAAATACTCAAAATGGAAATTTCCTCCGAGTCCCATTCAAGCCCAAACCTGTTAAAGAAAACAAATCTACAGGGTGAGCAAAACGCTCGTGAGGCCAAGAACACACATGCAAGCACATTGTTCAAGTAACAATCCCAGATTGACAAGTCGAGCAATAATATATCCAATGATTAACAATTTACGAGGTAAGTAACCATAAACAATTCAAGAATACTGGAGCTCTCAGGAGCTATGTTCCACTTGCGCGATCAATAACCTCCACGAGTTGACACTCCGTCACTTGGGTAGGTTTGGTCCGTAGAATTTCACTTAACCTGTCCCCTTTCACCTTACATACCCCTGTTTCGGGCCTGCCTGTCATTTGTTTAAGGCAATACTACTCGAGTATGCCAAGCAAGATCTCTTACTAGATCAAGCTTTTCAATTTTTCCCATGGTTTACCAAGGAGCCCGACCAGGCCCATGCTAGCTCGAGTCCAAGGTTCGCCAATGAGATGTGGGCGTCCCCCAAAGCATGTTCGAGTGTCGAGGAGATTCACTCCAACAACGTATGCAGCCATAGCATACTATTTCAAGTTAAGCAAGCAAGTAACATGTGCAAGCAATTAAGACATTCGAGTATTTCAAGTGCGAGTCATTTATTTCAAACGAGAACGGGTGCGATAAAGTACACCCCCGTCTCAAATTTTAAAATCTCAAGTATCAATAACAAGTAAACATGTATCTGGTTCACAGTAGTTCAAGTAACACACACTTGACATTCATCAAGTAAACAACAAGAAACGGCACTCGAAATTCCAGCGTCCACCGTGGGATCCTCTTGAAGTTCCTCTTGTGTGCCTGAGCAATTAATAAGGATTTATCACTCAAAACCCCCAATTATTACAAAGATTGTACTTAATGCACAATCTAAGAAAATCCCAAAGAAAACGAATCCCAACCACTCGTAAATCGGGGTTCAAAGATGGGATTTTAAAGCACAAAAGCAATTGAGGTTTCATCTTGGAAATCAAGTTTAATACATTCCAGTAACATCAAAGGAATAAGGAGAATTCAAAAATCTCCATTTCCTTAAGATTCGGAAATTTCAGTTTTGGTACGAGATTTTTGAAAAACCGTATCTCATTCTTTACAAGTCCAAAATTGAAAAACTTGGTACCGTTGGAAACCTCTTCCAAAGTACTAAAAGTTCCTAGAATACACTTCTCTAAGATTCCAAATGGAAAACATTCAAAAATGAGCTCAAAGTCGCTGTTTTGGTTCATAAGGCAGATTTAAGTTGGTTTTTGGCCAACTTTGAAAATTCGGCAAAATTCACTTGATTGGAACTAGCCTTTGAAATTTGTAACTCTAGTAGTGTTGTAATCCAAGTTTACAAAAAAACAAGCGGAACGAGAAACGGAGTTTTGAGTACTAAGATATGGTAGCTCAAATTTACCCAAATTTCCTTGTTAAACAAGGGTTTTCCAAAATCAAGTCTTGAACTTTGGAAATTTATTTGAGCCATGAAACGGTCTCGGAATAACACCAAAATTAGGAGTATAATACCACCATATAAGGGTTGTCCCTCTACCAAATTTCATGGAAAAATACCTTCAAGAAGGTAGTCAACCAAACATCCAAAGTTTCGAAAAATCCTAAGGCAGAACTGCCTTGAGCTTTTTGTTTTCCATTCCAAACATTTGACCAGGGAAAATCCTTCAAACATGGTTCATTTGTATAGGAAAAGCCTAAGGAACAATCATGGTACATTTGGTAAGTGTTTTAACTCCAAGAAATTCAATTGGCAAGTCCACACCAAGTCTAGCATCAATTTTGTCCAAAATTTAGGGTTTTCAAGAACAGGGCAGGTTTCGTATTTTGATCACAAATCACTCAATTCAACTCAAAATTAAGTATGGTTGGTGGCGTTAGAAAATACATTCATAAAAATATAATTTCACAGAAGAAATCATTTTGAAATTCAGCACACAACTAGCTCAAATTCGAGCCTCAAGTTGTAGCTTCTGAACTTCGTTCCAGGAAAACAGAGAAACAGGACAGACATCTTTAAACGGTTCGTACAGAATACTCGGCTGGAATTAGGGGTTGAATTTTGTACTGTTGGAAATCTGGGAATGTCTAGTTTCAAATGCCACCAATGGCACTTAATTTCGACGTTGGAGCACAGAGTTATGGACGAAACAAGAAAGCTGTTTGAGCATTACGGGAAAATTTTTCCAGATTTACTAGCTTTGCAAGATCCATTTGACCAACCAAACCTCAATATTTTTCGATGAAACTTTATACACCATCTATATAACATATAAACATCATATACAAGCCATCAAAATCTCAGAATTTGGCAAAAAGATGCACGATCAAAACAGGGGCAGAATTGGAAACTTTTTAGCCATGCAATCCTTGAAGTTTATACTAGCTAGGCACCATCAATCTACCAATTTGAGCACTAAACCAACATTAAATCCATCGTCAAGCATCACATCAGCCATCAATCCAAGAGTGGGAGTTCATAGAGCCCACCTTCAAAATTTTCTAACAATAACAAGCCACCCACATGAATAACTAAGCTCATAAGTGTAAATTAACTTCCATAGGCTAAGAATTTGAGAGTTGATCATTACTTACTCGTATTGGTGAACAAGACAGAATTTTCGGCCCCTCCTAGCTTCAAAATGAACCGTGAAAAGCACCCCCTTTTTAGCTAGATACAATCCCCAAGTGTTCAACTAGGTGTAGTTCAATTTTGGTTTGATTTGGTTGAAATTTGGAGTAGAAAGTTGAAGAATTTTGGATGGTTTTGCTCCTCCTTGTAGCCGGCCAAAAGAGAGAGAAAAGAGAGGGAGTTTTAGTTCAATTGAAGCTTCCAAAAGAAGATACAATATGTGGCCACAATTCACCTAAAAGTCAACTCTCTCTCACGCGTGTACGCGTGCGTTTCGTGCTCAATTCCTCTTGCATTTGTTTCACTAGTACACTAAACCTCTAATACACTTATATTCATATAAATATTATTCACTCTTAATTGTCCCAAAATCCCTTAATTAATCGCGCGCGTGAAAACGCGTATTTCCAATTTAGGCGCAATAGAGTGAAATTTTCGAGAAATTCTTATAACGATCGTACCACTAACTATCACTTGAGTACTTAAACCTAAAATTACCTATTTTAGGACCATTGTATATGTCTCCAATTTTTCGAGTTTATTGTACTCCCAATTGGCTAAAATTTTCAAACACGTTTTCACTATTTTCATTAATCGAGTTTCCAAAAATTAATTTTTGAAACGAGTCATTTTAAAACTATAATGAAGTCATAATTACATGTATTTAAGTCTAATAGGGTTAGAAAATAATAATCGGAGCAAATATTCAGATAAATAATTAAATAAGCAAAAATAGGAGTCGAAAAATAATAATTTTTACGAGTCCTCACAGTTAGGACAAATGTCTCCTGTTACTCCGATTAGCCAAATTTTTCAAATTGCTTTTCACTCAAATATCAATAAATTGATCGGATCCATCAGGTATTGTATGGTGTCTACCCCAAAAAATTGTATTTTTCATGTTAGGCCAGCTCTTGGCATAAAAGGGCTTTTCCATAAGACATGCATATCGATTTTACATTTTTACTTACTAACTTTGGGTATTTTTCTTTTATTTTTTCCTCTCCCCTGCATTTATAAAAGATGTTTCAATAAAGTAAAAATATTTTTCCTATATTTGATAATAATTTTGGTCTAATAAATTTTAAAAATTACAAGTATTACTTGATTCTTGGATCGATCCTATAATGTTAAAACATGAAAGATCCATCTGGAAGCGCTAGTCTAAAGCATCTCAGAGATTTCATGATATAGTTGTTTGTCAAAAAAATAAAAAAATTTCTTGACTCATTGTTCTTAACACATTTTGTCTTAAAAGAAAGAAAAGAGAGCGCGTGTGACATGTAAGGGAGCTTTTTAGAAATTTTTTGTTTTCTCATTTATATTATAGTTGAGTAAAAAAAAAAATTTGTTTTAAACATTTGCGATAATAAAGTTTTCATTTAAACAATTATTTTTTGTATATATTCATGTACATTTCATTCTTTATTTGCTAATTGGGAGATTTTATGATGGATTTTAAGAAATAAGACTAAGTTGAGATTTTTCAAGCTCTTGTCTGAAAATTCACAAGTGTATGTTTAATTTTCTAAAATCTTTGCATATACTAGATTTGTAGTTCAAACTATTCAATGAGAGCACTCGAAATCAAAAGAGGACACTCCAACTGGTTAGTTTGTCTCAAAAGATCAACTACTATATATTTTCTCTTTCATTTTACAATTCATATTTTGTCCACTTCTATCAAGCCTTCAAAGTCAGTCACATTGGTTGACAAATTTCAGAGTGGGGCAACTTTTATTTTAAAAATGTCCACTGTGTCTAATCAGATTCAATCCACATCTAAGTAAAAGGAAAAATGTACATTGTCCTTGTTTGTTTTGAAAATTTGGAATGATACTTTGGACATTCGTTTCTCTATGTATACAGATTTTGTCATTTATTTTTCCATTTGAACCTTTAAAAGTACAATTTCATTTCAAATAAGTGTCTTAGTGATCATAACCCTACATTGAAAAAATTTTCAAATGTCAAAAGAGAATGGATTCTCCCAATGGGCTATTTTTTACTTTGGTTGTCATGCAAAATAAGAATGATGTTTTGGCCATCGTTTTTATTATCTAAATACTGTTTATTCTTTTCATCCTCATTTAAGTTTAAATGGGTGTTTCATTTCAAAAATACTTATGATCGCATCTCATCCTGGGGAAGGACATTTGAAAATTTTAATAATAGCAAAGATGCTAAAATTTTGTTTTTGAAAGGGGCATGAAGTATTAAAAAAATGAAGAAAAGAAAGAGAGGGCATCTATACTCTTAAAATTAGGGAGTTTTCAATTCTATCATTGATATTTGAAATTTCGGTATTGGTAAAAAAAATATATACAAAAAAAAGAGAGGAAAAAAGGGGGGAAAATGTGAAAAAAATGAAAAGAAAAATGCAAAGAGATTCAATGCTGAAATTCCTCAAGTGATTGCTGATAAAAGTCAAAATGGAGTCTAGGGTCTTTGAGTCCAAAATTGGAGCAATTTTTTTGGAAGGAATGCGATCTTAATTGCAATATTCTTGAAAATATTATTTCTTTAACTATCGTCTTCAAACCGCATTACAAGTTCATGAAGTCCATCGTTGACTTATCTTTCATGACAACTAGAAATAAGGATCATACTTCTAAGAAATCTACCAATCACTCGTGATCATAAAGCCATAACCGATTTTCATATGTTTAACTATCGCTTCTACGCATATATTATAAGCTTATAGAGCTTATATGTTGACTGAATTTTCTCAAGAAATAAGAGTGATAAACTATTTGCTTTCACCAAGATGTGATATTGAATAGATTAAACACAATCTGAGCACAAAAGCAAGACAAATCCTGACATGTTATTTCTTTTAGCCACCTCAAAATCAGGAATAATACCTGCTTGTTTGGTCTTAAAGGATGAGCTAATAAGAAAAGTGATCATTTTCTCTAAACACCGATCCTAAAATGAGGAAGTAATTTTTTGCAACTTGGTCTTGTTTTGAAAAATTCATCATGGAGTCTTTTACATGAGTTTGAACATGGCATTTAAATTTCTTCATTTGAAAAATGCAGTTTCTATTGTACATTAATTCACATTGCATGTTAGTATGTGATTATTTTCTAAATTTTAGAAAATACAGTTTTCTTGTTTTGTTCAAATAAATAGATAGTCATTCGAACAAAATTTTTTGCAATTGAAATAGGTCCAAACTAGGTCAAATTTTTGTAATACATTTGTGAGATTTCACCCAAGAGTTAAGTAATATGCCTTCGAATTTATTGTTCAAAATTTCACTTCGATAAGACCGCTCCTTTCATATGTAGTAATTGTATCATTTTTAGAATGAAGTAAAAAACTTTTTTTGAGAAAATTCAAGTGCATGTTGTACTATGAAAAATTCCCTTGGTACAAGTACTTATGGCTGAAATCGACAAGCAAACGCAAGTCAGAATCTTGCAAATTTGAAGGTCAATCACGAATAAAAATGGGCAATAATGCCACATGATAAAGTTGATGATTGGTTTATTCATTTAGAAGTACAAACTTCAGCCAAAAAAAAAAAGAAAAAGAAAAGTCCGGTTAAAATTAAATTGGGGCAATTTTTAGATTAAAAAAAAGAAAGCTGTATAAAGGGGCAAATTTTGAAAAATGCGATTTCAAAAATAATTTCAAACCCATAATATGATCTGCCTTCAAACATTAAACTTTTATTTTGTTGAATTTGAATTTTATCCCACAAATAATTATTTTGTTGGGTTTGGATTTTATCCCACCAATAGTTATTTTGTTGGGATTAGGTGTTATCCCACAAATTTTTATTTTGTTGGATTTGGATTTTATCCCATCAACCGTTATTTTGTTGGTTTTGAATTTTATCCCACAAATCTTCATTTTGTTGGGTTTGAATTTTACCCATCAATCTTTATTTTATTGGATTTGACTTTTATCCCACCAACCTTTATTTTGTTGGATTTGGGTTTTATCATACCACCCTTTACTGTGTTAGGTTTGGATTTTATCCCACAAACCGTTATTTTGTTGGATTTGAATTTTATCTCACCAACCTTTATTTTATGGGGTTTGAATTTTATTCCATCAACTGTTATTTTGTTAGATTTGAGTTTCATCTCACCAACCTTTATTTTGTTGGATTTACGTTTTATGCCACCAACTTTTATTTTGTTGGGTTTGAATTTTATCCCACCAACCATTATTTTGTTGGATTTGAATTTTATCCTACCAACTATAATTTTGTTGGATTTGAATTTTATCCCAACAACCATTATTTTGTTGGGTTTGACTTTTATTTTGTCAATCTTTATTTTATTGGATTTGAATTTTATCCCATGAACCTTTATTTTGTTGGGTTTTAATTTTATCTCACTAACATTTATTTTATTGGTTTTGTATTTTATTCTACCAACCTTTTTTTTTTAAGCAAGGAACTTTACCTTGTCAGTTTACTTATAAACTTAAAACAACCAAAATTTGCAAGTTTGATGACTTAGAAAAAGCAACATAAATACACTGATCCACTTTGAGGACTCAGGTGACAAGTCCATCAAAAACTACTCCAAAGTGGAAACCAAATGGAAAGTTCTTCTAACTAATCTCTTTCTCTAGGTTGGTAGGGTGTGGGGTGGGGGTTGGGGGAGGGGGGGCCAGGGGATTAAAGCCTAAATTTGACAAATATTCATTTGCGTCTCCGGCTCTGTTTTGATGTTTCACCCGTCTCTGCTTTTCGTTTGCCCTGAGCACGTTTTTTCTCCTCGTGAGAAGCCACGTAACTTGAATAGGTTAGTGCAACTTCTGCTTAGTTTGCAAATGACAAACTTTGGAAGGCACCTATTCGATTGCTCATCATAGAGAAAAGTAGTGGACAATCCAAGAACTCATAAATAGCAATAAACAGCTCCGGGAAGAGATTATGCAATTCTTCCGCAATGACTTCAGGTTTTCTTATCTTGCCAGGACCTCCTGCAATTCTTGCATCCCTGATGTGTTCAGGAGCGTTAACATGGAAACAACAATTTCGTGCAAAGTGGAGTACACCCCAAGGATCAGCACTATATACCCATGTTTTCCTTGGGAAAGAGGAAACTGATAAACATAATAATACTCGCTCTGCGGGTCATCGATTCTATTAGCCCAATTCTCAAGCTTGAACCCATTTTGAGCGGATATGACTACAAATGATTTCTTATAATCCTCATATTGTTTTGAATTGTAAGCTTGGATTTGAAAGTGGTTAAACATCATCACTATTAAAAAAAAACTTATCGAGATTAGATAGGAAGATAGGATAAGCTGCTGCCTTCACAACAGCATTACGACTTGAAAATTTAATTTTATTAGCTATATGCCGAATAGTCGTCCCACCCATCTGAAAAGGCACAAGCAAGGTTTTAGGAACAATTTGATTGTCAGTCGTGCAATCAACCCTCGTTTCATCAAGTTTCGTCAAAGCACGGAGAATTTTGGCCTTTTCTCCAATGTAAAATATATCTGCAATATCTAGTTGGTTCTTCACGAGGCTGATGCCCACGATTGCATTCCGCCGTCGAGTCGGTGGTGAAAGTAGTGGAGGACTGGAGGAGGACGGTTGTTCCGCCTGAGCCGCCATAGTATGTCTTCTGCTACTCCCCTTTTCCCGTACTACTAAATTTTAGGGTTTAGGGAAATCATTCCACCAACCTTTATTTTGTTAGATTTGAGTTTTATCCCACCAACTGTTATTTTGTTGGATTTGGATTTTATCCCACCAATCGTTATTTTGTTGGGTTTGGATTTTATCCCACCAACCTTTATTTTATTCGATTTGGATTTTTTTTTCACAAATCATTATTTTATTAAGTTTGGATTTTATCTCGCTAACCTTTATTTTGTTAATTTTGAATTTTATCCCACCAATTGTTATTTTGTTGGATTTTAATTTTATCCCACCAGTTTTTATTTTGTTGGATTTGGGTTGTATCTCACTAACTATTATTTTGTTGGGTTTGAATTTTATCCGACCAACTGTTATTTCGTTGGGTTTGAATTTTATCATACCAAACTTTATTTTGTTAGGTTTGGATTATGTTCCACCAACCGTTATTTCGTTATATTTGAGTTTTATTACACAAACTGTTATTTTATTGGATTTGAATTTTATTCTACAAACCTTTATTTTTAGTGTTTAGATTTTATCTTATCAATTTTTATTTTATTGGGTTTGGATTTTATCCTACCAACCGTTATTTTGTTAGATTTCGATTTTATTCCACCAACCGTTATTTTGTTGGGTTTGAATTTTATTCCACCAACCTTCATTTTGTTGGATTTGGATTTTATCTCACCAACTTTTATTTTATTGGGTTTGACTTTTATCCCCCAACCTTCATTTTGTTGGGTTTGAATTTTATCCAACCAACTATTATTTTGTTGGCTTTGAATTTTATCTCACTAATCTTTATTTTGTTGGGTTTGATTTTTATCCCACCAACCGTTATTTTGTTGGGTTTGATTTTATCCTATCAACCTTTATTTTGTTGGAATTGGTTTTTATTTAACCAACCGTTATTTAATTGGATTTGACATTTATACCATCCACCTTTATTTTATTAGGTTTGAATTTTATCCAACTAACCATTATTTTGTTGTATTTGGTTTTTATCCCAGTAATCTTTATTTTTTTTGGGCTTGAATTTTATCCCAATCCCAGCAACTTTTATTTTATTTGGTTTGAATTTTATCCCACAAATCATTATTTGGTTGGGTTTGAATTTTATCCCACCAACTTTAATTTTGTTAGGGTTGGATTTTATCCCGTCAAGTTTTATTTTGTTAGATTTGAGTTTTATCCCATAAACCGTTATTTTTTGTTGGGTTTGGATTTTATTCCACAAACCTTTATTTTGTTGGGTTTGAATTTTATCCCATCAACTGTTATTTTGTTGGATTTGAAATTTATCCCACAAACTTTAATTTTGTTGGGTTTGGGTTGTATCCTAGCAACCGTTATTTTATTAGGTTTTGGTTTTATCCGACCAACTGTTATTTCATTGGATTTGGATTTTATCCTACCAATCTTTGTTTTGTTGAGTTTGAATTTTATCACACCAATTGTTATTTCGTTGGATTTAGGTTTTATTCCACCAACTGTAATTTCATTGGATTTGGATTTTATCCCATCAACTGTTATCTTATTGGATTTGGGTTTTATCCCACATACCTTTATTTCGTTGGATTTACTTTTATTTTGTTGGATTTAGATTTTATACTATCAACCATTATTGTGTTGGGTTAGGATTTTATCCCACTAACCTGTATTTTGTTGGGTTTTGATTTTATCTCGCCAACCTTTATTTTGTTGGATTTGAATTTTATCTCACAAACTTTTATTTTATTGTGTTTGAATTTTATTCCACAACTGTTATTTTATTGGATTTAGGTTTTATCACACCAATCTTTTGTTCGTTAGGTTCGGGCTCGGTCACACCAACCTTTTATTTCCTAGGTTTAGGCTTTTCAATTCGTTAAATTTTATTAGTTATTCGAACTGGGGTTAGGTCCCACCGATCAATTTAAATGTTTATTAGTTTCAATTTTATTTAGAAATCACTTTGTTTATTTTAATTCAGTTGCAGTTGGAACAGCCAGGTAAATATTTTGATGTCTAAGTTTTTGCCTTGAATTTCTGCGAAACTCAAACAAAGAGGGGTAAGTTGTAGATACTAAAATTTTATTCCATCTTGTTTATTGCTATCTCATTTTAAATCATTTTTATCTTATTTGATTATTTGCTTGATTTTGTAAGAAAAAACTGAAAAAGAAAAGAAGGAAAAAATAGAAAATGAAAAATGCAGTTAAGCAAAAAAAAAAAAAGAAAAAAGGGCAGCTCCACGCGGGCGTGCATATTCATCATCAACCTTTGTACAAAGCCAGGAAACACGAAGAAAATGGTACATTTGCAGCTGGCATTTTGGAGACAATTTGGGTGCGATTTCTACTCCATTTTCTTGCCCTCCAAGTCCCCCAGTACAAGGCCACCTGGCCTTAATTCGAATCACCAAAAAAGATCTAGAAAACAACCCATCTAACGGCCATAAAGATGCCACAAAAACTTGGGTTTCATATGAGCTTTTGAAATGAGGGTTTTGGGGGATTTGTTTCATATAAATGGAACAGAAATGCAAGAATTAGGGTAAGAAACAAAGGGAGAGCAGCGGGAAAATAGAAATAGAAGAAAAGGAGAGAAAACAGAGAGGGAAAAAGAAGAAAAGGTAGCAGGAAATTTTTCAGAAAACTTGAGCCAGGGCTGAACGGGTAGCCCTATTCAGATGCCATTTTCTTCTTCGTATTGACTTATTTTGGATCGATTCTTGATTTCTGCATATTCTATAAAATGTAGGGGAAGAATTTTGTGTTGAAAATTTTCAGGGAAAACACCTCCAAGGTTGCCTAATTTGGGCCCGAAGTTGCTGCACTGTCAACTCTTGAAGCAGATCCAAGAAACTCTTAGTTTCACTTCCTTGCTTTTCGATTCATCTTTCCCCAGGTTTTGCCGCATCTACTTACAAAAAGGTAGCTTCTTGTTCATTTTCTCTCCATATACGCCTAAATCTTTACCTAATCCATCAAGAATCTCTGTACTGATGCTTGCTTTTCTCCTGTTGATTTTTTTCCGTTTATGCGCCATTAGTTGTGGTTTTGTTATAAATGTGATTAAAGATATGATGTTTGGGTAAAAGTATGAGATTTTTCCATTTATGCACCATTAGTTGTGGTTTATGTGTTTATTTGCTTTATTTAGGATTTTACATTTAGATATCATGCCCACATGTTATGTGCTCTATTTGCTTTATATGTTTATTTATTTTAATTATATTTTATACGATTTATTGGTTTATAATAAATGAATGACGTCACCATACTAGATCAACGTTAGTCGTGGCCTTTCTCCCATTTTCTCACTAGTCCAACGCTAGAGAGGAATTGTAAAAATGGGCTAATCCAATGCTATATCCGTTATGCTGTTTTTGCGCTAGATTCACGTTTTTTGTGTGATATTGATCGTATTTCATTCATGTTTTTCATTTTTTGGATTTTTTCTCATCTTGCATGATATTTCCTCTATATTATTAATAACCCTTATCCCTATGTGTGGAAAATATGACATTTAGACTTGCATTCTATTTAAGAAATTAGAAATATGTTAGTTTATTTGTTTGACTAGATTAGGAGAGTTACCTTTCAAATATGGAAAATGAACGAGTATGGCATTTTAACTTTAGTACGCTCTTAATCCCTCTATAAAAAGAAAAATTGAGTCACGAATCTTAATCTTCCGTACCCGTTATGTTGCATTCGTCTCTTTTTGGTCACGTATATTTATATCTAATAATTTTTCTTTTTTTCGAATCTCATCTTTTGCATATCCGTGACTTCTTCTAAGAATCATTTTGGGCATTAAATTAATATGATTTACATCAATTAAATCTTGAAGAGATATTTCTACGCCGTCGATATCCATTATGTCTAATTTGGATCCATATAAAAACATCCAAATGTGATAAGTTTTATAGGTTAGATTAGAAAAATTTTCGACTAAATCTTGCAACTAACCTTGGTTAGGTTGAAAGGGTCTCTGAGATTTGATTCTATCAAATTTTTACCTTCCCTTTCTTCAATCGTGACTCCCGAATTCTTTTCTCTTGTTTTCAATGATCTAGAGTCGTCTAAAAAGGGTTTTATCTATTTTTTATTAAACATATATTTTTAGGTGACTTGATACACTTAAACTTGATACCAAGTAGCGACTCCTATTTTTTCTTAAAAACACTTTTAGATTATCACTTTTGGTCCCAAATCGTCACACTTTTTAAATCCCATTTTAGACCCTTTTCTTTTATTTATTTATTTTATAAAAATAAAAAAATTTTAACACCTAAATAATTTTCTTTAAAAAATGGGGCGCGATAGCTGGCGAAACTATAGACACCAACATTTTATTTCATCTTACTTATCACTATCTCATTCCAAATCATTTTTTGGATGGATTTTGCTTAGCCAGATGACAGGCTAGTCCACCCGTTTTTTGGACTTTTCGTTGGACCTAGGTAACTTTGGCCCAAAGGAAAATTTGAAGGATTGCCGAAGGCCCTTTTCGGGCCCAACCAGAAAACAAAAATTACAATCTAGTCCCTGTACTTGTGAGTATTTTTACTGTGGTCCTAAAAGATTTTATTTTCTTTGAATTAGATCCCTAATTTAATTATAATTTGACCCCTAAACTTTATTTTTCTTTAGTTTTGACCCCCAATCTTTGTAATAATTGTAATTTGGCCCCAAAAAGCTTTTTCAAATTTTGCAATTAGGCTCCCGACGTTTTTATTTCTTAAATATAATTTGCTTTTCTTCTTTAATTGTTATTTATACTTCATTTAAATGATTTAATTAGTAGATTTCATGGTTATTTTCTTTTCTTTATCATTTATTTGTTAATAAAATTGGTACCTTGACCATTTTGTTAATTTTGGAGTATAAATAGGGCAAATTGCACCTCATTTAACCACAAAATCGAGAGGGGTGCCTGCTTTTATTATTTCAAATCTTCTTATGTGCTCTTATTTATTTTTTTTATGTGTGTAATTGCATGTTTTGAGTGCTTTTTTTAATTACTCATTTTATTCATTTTAATTTTAATTTATTCTATTTAATTTTAAATGATTATTTGAGAGGTATTTAAATGCCAATTTGTAATAGATTGATGCTCAAGACAAGTATTTAGATAGGTTATGTAATAGATAGGTTTTAGTTTTGCCAAAATATAATTAGTTAGATAAACGTAATAGTTAGGTTATTATTTTTTTAGAATTTTCCCCTTAGATTGTAGTTAGACCTCCAAATGTAATAGTAAGGTTTTTATGTGCGTTTCTTTGGTTGTGTGCTTGCATGCTTGTTTGTTTATGTGTTTATTCGTTTTCTTTAGGATTTTGCATTTATATATCATGCCTACGTGTTATGTGATTTATGTGTTTTATATGTTTATTTACTTTAATTATATTTTATATGATTTATTTGTTTTATACAATTTATTTGTTCATAATAAATGCATGACGTCACCACACTAGCTCAACGCTAGTGGTGACCTTTCTCCCGTTTTCTCACTATTCAACGCTAGTGAGGAATTATAGAAATAGTCTAGTCCAATGCGAGACCCGTTATACCGTTTTCGCTTTAGATTTACGTTTTTTGTGTGACATTGATCGCATTTCATACATGTTTTTCATTTTAAGGATCTTTTCTCATTTTGCATGATATTTCCTCTATATTATTATCACCTTTATCCCTATGTGCGCAAAACATGACATTTAGACTTGTATTTCATTTAGAAAATTAGAAATAGGTTAGTTCATTTGTTTGATTGGATTAGGAGAGTCATCCTTCAAATATGGAAAATGAACGATTATGGCTTTTTAACCTTAGCACGCTCTTAATCCCTCTGTAAAAAGGAAAATTGAGTCACGAATTTTAGTCCATCGTACCCTTTATGTTGCATTCCTCTCTTTTAGGTCACGTATATTTATGTGTTATGATATATAGATACTCAAGACATGTATTAAGATAGGTTATGTAATAGATAGGTTTTAGTTTTGCCAAAATGTAATTAGTTAGATAAATAATAGTTAGGTTATTATTTTTTTTAAGTTTTTCCCTTAGATTATAGTTAGGACCCAAGTGTAATAGTTAGGTCTTTATGTGCATTTCTTTGGTTGCGTGCTTGCATGCTTGTTTGTTTTTGTGTTTATTTGCTTTCTTTAGGATTTTACATTTAGATATTATGCCTACGTGTTTTGTGCTTTATGTGCTTTATATGTTTATTTGTTTTAATTATGTTTTGTGACGACCCCACCTTCTCCTAGGGCCTACCCTAGAAGTTAGCGGATCGCCTGCCTGGCTCTCGCCAGGACTCAATCACTTACATGAACGTCAGAGATAACATTATCATTGAACAATTGAACATTCACTCTTAAGTACCACTCCAATCAGCTTGAAACATAGATTTGTCCACTAAAAGAAACAAAATACTCGTTCTAAATATCCATTCTTAATATTACATCAACTCAAAACAGAAGATTCAACCATCTTAAAATACAAAAGAAAACGTGACTCCAATATATACACATAGTGATGGAATTTCCCAAAACAACTTTCCAATTCCATCCAATCATTTTTCAATCTCCAACTCCTGTAAGGAAAACAAAGCTAAAAGGGTGAGCTTACGCCCGTGAGGTTTCCATGCAAGTAACAATCAATAAGCACTTAAATCAGTACAATTAAGCGAGTAGTGCACATTTCACTGTACAACCACTTTCATTAAGCAATTGAGGAAGCACATCACCAAACAATCACTTTTGAAAGGATACGGTGCTCGCATTAGAGCCACTTCAATGCACTACACACTCCACCGAACTCCTCCTTATAACCTCCAAAATAATAAACACTTCCCTCACTTGGATGGCCATATCAATATCAGTAATCTGCTACTCCGTGGTAATACTCGAGTATACCGAAACACTTACCCAAAGCTACCGTCCTACGCGACCAAGCCCTTTGCTGGCTCGAATAGTCCATTGAACAGAGGGTTTTGGGGCCCAGTTCAGCTAGTGTGATAAGGTACACACATGGCTTACAGTCATGCACACTTACAATATCACTTGATCAATTATCAACCTTCAACCTCAACTAAGTTGAGTGCGATAAAGTACACCCTCGACTTAGAAGGCGAGGGACAATTGAAAACACTTCACAATGAATCACTTAGCAATATTTCATAATAAGCACATTTGCCAACACATAAATTCGGAAAACACTCACCAAAGATTCAAATGACGACTCTTGAGTCTCGAGTTGGTTTCCTGGTTCACGGCTACTTCCTGGTACAAGTTAATAATTCTAAAGTGATTATTCATTTTATATACAACCACTCATCTTACATAATTTAAGGTTTAAGTAACTAAAACCCAAGTTCCTAAGCTTATAAAACGAATCACCAAAATCTAGCAACCTTCCTTACGTTTGTCTTCAAGATTATTAAGTTTGGTAGCTTTAAAACAAGGTTAATGTACATATACACCATGTGAGAGCTCGTAATTTTTTTTAGTACTAGGTTTTATTTTTTTTCTTTTAATTGCACGTTTTTTCACATTTTATTTATTTGAAAAATTGGAAAAATAATTTTTATGAGTAAATATAGTTTTTAGATGATTTTTCTAGTATCGAATAGTTTTTGAGAAATTAAGAGCGTATACCGGACGTGGGACCCACTAGTGCGAAAAGTTCGGAAAAATTCGGCCAACTAGGTTAAGTGTTGGATACTGGAATTAATTTATCGGGTTTTAAGAGATAAGTAGAGGATGCTAAGTGGATTGGTATGAGGGAGACAAAAGTTAGGCAAGCATTAAATGAGGTGACAAGTGTCACCATTTGATTGGAGTGACTTGTAAGACTACTATTCCTTTTCTTACCATTGACCAAATAAATCACAAAATTAACCAAAAATTCACCATTTTTCTCTCCTCTTTGGCCGACTCTCTCTCTCAAAAAGAAAGAAAGAAACTCTTCAAGTTTTGCTTCCATTTAGCTCAAATCCATCCAACCAACCATTGAAACTTGCAATTTCTCCATAAAACCTCTTCAATTAGTGTTAGTGAGTTGATTTGTGGAGTTATTTGGAAAGCTAAGAAGACCTATTGCTCTCTCTCTCTTGTTTCTAAGGTGAGTTGTGAAGAACCACCCTCCTTCCTTTATTGATGCTTAAATCATGATTAGTGGTGGTAGAAGATGCAATATTATGGATTACATCTTGATTTGTGGTTGAATTAGTGAAGTTTTTTATTTATTGGTGATTTTCTGTTTTAATAGGAACATGATTGTGTGGCTATCTATGATGATTGGAAATGGTATATAATGACTCTAGGAGGTGGAAAAAGTGGGTAATTACAACCAATTTCTGTTTGGAAGAAAAATTGACAAGTTAGGGTTTTTATGAAGAACATTCTGCCCGGTTTTGTAGCTCCTGGTTAGAGACCGAATTGGCATTGGTATAAAACATGAAAGTTGTAGGTAATGACATTGTACAGGTACCTACAAAATTTCAGGTCAATCAGAGTAGAGTAGAATGAGAAAAGTCAAAATTACCCTTGTTGTTCTGGTTTTATCCGAATGTAAGAATTGCGCCAGTAATTGGTTGTTTTGGCTGGAATTACTTCAGAATTGGTTGTTTAGGTCTTCTGATTAAATGTAGCCCTGTTTCTTAGCTTTCATCTGGTTTTGGAATTTCTGGATTTGGACTTGGATAACCTGATTTATGAGGTTTCCGCTAGAATGCGTTCTGTGAATCTGTTTTTGTGATTCTGGTGTAGTTTCTTGCATTTTTGACCTGGTTACACTCGAAACTGGGTTGAGTGACCTTCTGTAATATTGTAGCCCTATCTCTTAGCTTCGAAACGGTGGGTCTTTTACCTTCATCCGATAATCGTAATGCCTTTGGTGCCATTACCGCAAAATGAGGTCAAAAACTATTTTTTCAGGGTTAAAGCTAAATCTTTCCCGGATTTTTTCTGGTTTCCTATAATGCTTATGTATGCTTATGGAACCCTATTTCGGTAGTATTTGACATTGGTTTATGACTTGTAATCGAGTCTTATTGTGTTTATTGGAATCTAGTCTTGTCCTAGCTAAATTGCGTACTTGAATGACTTTAAGCCTAGTGAACGGCTTTTGGAAATGAGATTATTCTGTATGAGATGTTGGGACTGATTTGAGGAAATAATGAAGCCATTAATGGCTGGAAAATAGGTAAACACAAGGGATTTGCTGCCGAAATTTTTCCTTGAAGGCTAGTTTTGGTCCAAGTGTTTTTTGCTGCAAAATTTTATAACCCTTTTAGTTTAGTTTTGCGTTTGGTTTATGAAACCTTAGATATTTCCGACCATCAGTCCAAATGCCCCGTTTCGCTTTAAAGTCATTTTTATGCGTTTTACTCATCATTTATTGGGTTTCTTCGATTTCACCTAATTGGTTGTGCTATATTCTTTCTTGTTCAATCTTAGGTTTTCTCGGTGATTGAGGATTCTATCCAGAAGGATATTTTGCACATTATTTTGCATAGTTAGGTGAGTGTTCCTTGTTTGTTAAATGCTTCTTGACTTCATAACTTGTATTATTGATTGATAACGTGTTAAGTGCTTTTAATGATTTCCAAAACGAGCTTTCTAGGTGAGGGTGTACTTTATCGCACTCGACCTAAATAACTGTGCAATTTTCAAGGATTTAATAATTGAAATGCTAGTTGCGCATGAATGTAAGCCTTTTGGCTGAACTGGCCACTGCCCCTTGTTACCGATCAATTCGAGCCAGAAGCGGACTCGGTCGGGCGATATGGTGACCTGGGTGAACGTTTTGGTATACTCGAGTATTACCTTTGTAGGTTGGTGGAGGTTGGTGGAGCCTGGACAATGTCCAGGAGAGGGTGAAGGAAATGAACGAATGAACGAACGAACGAGGGTTTATTCCCAAAATGAAATTTTCAAATGATTGGAGGAATAAGGGGAAATGTCAGAAGAACGAATGAATGATCGAATGAATTGCTCCCTGTGAGCCGTATCCTTTTCATGAATGTTTTATCGATTTCCATTGTAAATGTTTCGTGAAGTAGTGATATGCCATGTTAGTGTATTGGATTGATTGTTTTATTATGTGTTCAGAACCTCACTGAGCTTTTAGCTCATCCCTTTAGTTTTGTTTTCCTTAATAGGGGAAGGCACGGAAGGACGAGAGATCTGTATAGACTAGCTGGTCTAGCTTTTGATTTTTCTTGTAATGGTTCTCGCCTTAGTGCTTGGCACGGGCTGGTTGTATGGTGGATTTGGAACCTTTGTATATTCGACGGTTGTACTTCTTTTGAGATGGTAATGTATATAAGTCGTTTAAGTTTTTGGATCATTGTCATATTTTCGTACGGGCTGGATCTGGTTTTTGCTCGAGGATGGAAGTGATCGACTGAGTTCCGGCGAAAGCTGGGCAAGCGGTCCGCCGAACCCTTTGGTTCGCCTTAGGGGGAGGTGGGGCTGTCACACACCAAAATTTAATATCATATAAACACTTGAGCTAAGATTAACTCATTTCCAATCTAATATGCAAGGATTAAGACAAGCAAACGTTTCATTTCTTCCGTCTAGGCTAAAACAGATTCTAGTTTGACCTTAAAGTACAAATATAATATATTCAATATTCATTTATCATTTTATTTTGAAACTCATTGACTTTATTGTTTTAATCAAGAATTATACCTGTTTTTCCAAGTTAATAATTTATAAGATATTTATTTTAGGAGTAAATCATTTTCCACTCAAGATTATAAGATTACGGTTTAGGAGTACTTCATTGGTCCCCTTTTTAATTAATTAAACTCTAGGTTATTTGTAAGTTAAATTTTATTCCACTACACCAGTCCCTCAAATTTTATAGTCTTTAAAATATTTGTGAAGACAATATTAAGTAATTAGAAGCCAATTTAGGTACATAATTATCATGAGTTTTCCCCTCATTTGCTTTTTAACTCTACTTGTGGAGCTGTATATAGCCATTAAATCTCAAGGTAACCGTAGCTATCATTTATGAAAGCTTACAAAGTCGGAAATTAGAGGAAATGCTGGTTCAAAGTTGGTTCCTCACGGCCATTATCAAAGCAAAGTGCATCCGGGAACAAAAGGAAAGCAACAAGAAAGGCAGCTTTGCCACCCTCTGATGTTTTGATCACAACTGGAGCTACGCTTATCGGATTGAGGCGAATTTTATAGCGTTTCGAAGCTAAGACATAGACCTACATTTATTCTGAAGACATTGACATCCAGTTATCGCATTTTCAAGGCCAAAAAGGGACGGTCAGAAGCACAATCTGTTTCATTTTCTCGGTCAGCAACCAAAACTAGTAACGTTACTTCAAGCTTTCGACGAAAACTCTCTTCTTTCACTTGCTTAAAGCTCTAAATATTTAAAGTACATTCAGTCCAGCATATACCAAGGCAAATAGCATCTAGTTTCAACAAATTATTCAACCCAAAAGCTACGCACAACAATCTGTCTTCAACTAATTACAATTTACAGCAGTATAGCAGTTTAACATGTGGTGTTTTCTCATAATTTTCTTTTCAGTTTCATGCTCCAACTAGACATGTAGGGGATGATCATTCAACTACAGACCATCTTAAGCAAAACATAGAAATTTATAGCCAAAAATCCAAGAGAAAAGCTGAACCAAGATTTATATCCTCTCTCGGCTATAAAGCTGGTTCGTAGCAGCAAGTAATGCCTAAAGATGAGTTTCTTCTACTACATCCCTCCATTTTATGCTCAAACCTCTCATGCATGAAGAAATCAAGATGTTATACAACATATTACAGATTAACATAGAATTTTAGAGTCATTATTCACCAAAGACAGCTGAAACTTTTCCATCCCGCCCCCCTCACTCGGATGAAGTTGGAAAAATTCCAGCAAGGATCTTCCATCGGTCCTCCTAATTTCCAACTTTTCCCAAATTTCTTCAACTAAACTTCTTATAGTACCTGAGATAACCATATTACATGCTTTTCTTATATTATATTTTCCATTTTTACACTGCTAATGAGCTGAAATTCATGTAATTAACTCCCGGTTGCTACAACTTCAGTCAAATAATCATTTTAACCTCAAACCAGAATTTGTCTTCAATCGAATCTAATTTCCTCTGCTAAAACTTATCTTGCAGCTTGTTTATATATATATATTCAGTTATACTCAATAAATAAGTATTGATCACAGAGAATTTACCTCTTTCCTTTAAGAGTTAAAAATTGCAGACTGACCAGATTTTCCCAGTTTTGTTTCCTCAAGGTCTACACCAGCTATCCCTCCTGTTTTCCTTGCCTTTCTCTTCTTGATTATGATCAGCAGATGATAAAGCTAACCAAATTTTCTCTCCCTCACTCTTAGTTCCACCCCCTCGATTCCGTTTTTGGAAAGAAAGAAAGAAAGCTGCCTTGTGTTTCTTTCCTCTCGGTCACCGCCCAACTAGAAATTTCTTTCTCTTTGTTTCCTCTCGATTGTCTTCCAGAAGATGGCTTCCTTAGGTTGCATAGTAGTTTAACCAAGATTCAGGGTTAGTTAGGTTATTGGTATTAACTTATTTGCTCACTAAGGGGCTGCGGTTTTATTATTTCATGCATTGACTCCAAACTTCATTTGTTCTAATTTATATACCCTTACAAAATTCTCGTACATTAATCTAGGAGATTTTCATACATTCGGTTTTAAAGGAAAATCAACTAGACATATAATTTATTCAACTGTATAATATATGCTACGTGTCTAGTAATATATGCAAATGACACAATTTACAATATACATACCATGTGTTTATTTGATTCATAAAAATTTTTCTACACCAATCTAGGATATTTCTAATTCTCGATTTCATAGAAATTCAATTGGACATTTAATTTAACCACTTATTCGTTATTTCTAATAAAATAAATGCAAAGCACACACCTGATTTTCTTGAGTTCTCACATGTTTTATACGATTTATTTGTTCATAATAAATGCATGACATCACCACACTAGTCCAACGTTAGTCGTGGCCTTTTTTCCGTTTTCTCACTAATCCAACGCTAGTGAGAAATTGTAGAAATGGGTTAGTCCAATATTAGTTCCATTTTACGGTTTTCGTGCTAGATTCACAGTTTTTGTGTGACATTGATCGCATTTCATACATGTTTTTCATTTTTAGGATCTTTTCTCATCTTGCATGATTTTTCCTCTATATTACTATCTCCCTTATCCCTATGTGCGCAAAACATGACATTTAGACTTGCATTCCATTTAAAAAATTAGAAATAGGTTAGTTCATTTGTTTGACTAGATTAGGAGAGTCATCCTTCAAATATGGAAAATGAACAAGTGTGCCTTCTTAACCTTAGCTGTGACGCCCCGAAAGAATGAGTGTGAAAACCCGGAAATTTTTTAATTTTCTAGGGTTTATTTTATTTAATCGTCCGCCTTTTCTACATTTTCTTTATTAGAAAAATTCCCAGATAAAGTTTATGAGCAAAGATAGTTTTAAAATGATTTTTCTAGTATCGGTTAGTTTTTGAGAAATTAAAAGCGTATTTTGGACGTGGGACCCGCTAGTGCGGTAAATGCATTATATTTTTGACAACTTGTTGGAATTTTGTATTAAGTGATATTATTTTACAAGGTGTTAAGATATTTGTATTGGAGAGACAAAAAGATAAGTTTTGAACCAAAAGGTGACAAGTGTCACCATAAGATTAAGTCTTGGGTTTGACTACTATTCATAACTTTACCATTTAATTAAAATTGGCCAAAAATCTCTTCATTTTGCAAGCTTCTTGGCCGAATGTTCTTGCTCAAGAAAGAAAGAAAAGCTCTCAATTTCTTCCTTCTATTTCTTGCTCAATCTTCAAATCCAACCAATAAAACTCCAAATCATTCCATAAAATCTCTTTGCTAAGTGGTCTTGAGGTGTTTTGTGGAGTTGTTTGGAAAGCTAAGGTGACTAGTTGCTCTATCTCTTGTATTGCTAAGGTGAGTTGTGAATGACCCCTCTCCTTCCTCTAATGATGTTCAATTCATGATTGGTGGTGGTATAAGATGCACTTTTATGGATTATTTCTTGATTTGTGGTTGAAGTGATGAACTTTTGTAATTTTTGGGGATTTTTCTGTTTTAATATGAGTATGATTGTGTGGCTATATATGATGATTGGAAATGGTATATAATGATTCTAGAAGGTGGAAAAAGTGGAAGATTGCAAGTAATTTCTGTTTTGGAAGAAATCTGGAAAATTAGGGTTCCTTGGTTCTTCATTCTGTCCGAAATTTTAGGTCATAGATAGACGCCGAATTG
The DNA here is from genome assembly GCF_003713205.1 of Coffea eugenioides. NCBI lineage: Eukaryota > Viridiplantae > Streptophyta > Magnoliopsida > Gentianales > Rubiaceae > Coffea > Coffea eugenioides. The sequence continues at coordinate 29,125,148 of NC_040040.1, read as the reverse complement.
GCCTTGGCTCAAAACATGAAAGTTGTAGATATTGATGTTTTAAGGGTGCCTGTCAAATGTCAGGGCATTTGGAGTAGTGTAGAATGAGATATGTCATATTTACTATTGCTGTTCTGGGTTTCAGGATGGCCGAACTGCGCCTGTAATTGGGTTGTTTTGACTGGAATTGCTTTGGATTTGGGTGTTGAGGTCTTCTGATGAAATGTATCTTGATGTCCTATCTACCACATGCCTTTGGAATTTCTGTATTTGGACCTGTTTAGACTGAGTTGTACTGATTACAGCATAGTGTAATTTGTAAACCTGCAATTACGGTTCTGGTTTGGTATTCTGCATATTTGACTTAGTTGTGCTGTGATTTGGACTGAGTGACCTTCTACATTGTTGTAGCCCTGGTTCTTAGCTTCGAAATGGTGGGTCTTGTACCTTCATCCGACAATCGTAGCGCCTTTGGCACCATTACCGCAAAATGACGTCAAAACTGTTTTTCTGGTTTTGCGTTTAACTTTCATTTCCGGACTTTTCCCTAGCTTGACTGGTACTACTTGGAGCTTGCTGAATGGCTGTTGGATGAACTTGTTGTTGTGTGTGTACCTTTGGGATGGAATGAGGAAATAATGAAGCCATGATGGCTGGAAAAGTAAGCAAATTCAGGGGAAGTGCTGTCCGAACTTTAAAAGGACTTGATTGCATTGAGTGTATGATGGATGATTGCTGAGCCATTGAGGTGAGTGACCTCAAACTATTTCTAAAATTATTTATGAACCGTTTCTTGCATTATTTACTTTTGAACTGTTTCCAAATTTACTTTTGAACCGCTTTCCCACATTATTTACTTTTGAACTGTTTTCAAAGTTAATTTTGGAACTGTTTCTTACATATCATGCGTGCTTGCATATCAGTGTCTTGTTATTATTGATTTTGCTTTCAATGATTGTTAAAACGAGTTTTCTAGGCGAGTGTGTACTTTATCGCACTCGACCTAAATAAATATGAAATTTTCAATGATTAATGATTAAATGCTACTTGCGCATGAATGTAAGACTTTTGAGCTGAACTGGCCATTGCCCCTTGTTACCGGTCGTCTCGAGCCAGAAGCGGACTCGATCGGGCGACTAGGAACTTGGGTGAACGTTTCGGTATACTCGAGTATTACCTTGTAGGTTGGTGGAGCCTGGCCAAAAGCCAGGGACGGGGTGAATGAATGCACGAATGAAACCAAAAATGCAATGAAATGACAGGAGAACGAACGTATCCTTTTCATGAATGTTACTATCGCTTTCCATTGTAAATGTTTCTTGAATTATTGATACTCCATATTTAATGTTTTGTAAACGTTGTAATTGTTTCTAGACTTATCCTTTGATTTACAACATCATTGAAATGAACCATTGTTAAACAGATTTGATAACTGATTTTATTGGTTACTCGCTGAGCTTCTAGCTCACCCCAAAAATGTTTTATTCCCCTCCACAGGGCTCAAGGCGAAGGAAGGGTTTGTAGTGTTTATTCATGGATTATCTCATGTATGGATTGGACTTGGATTTCCTTTTGTGTAATCATTCATATTGGGATTGTATTGAACGTTTAGAATTGATTGGATGTGTAATAGTCTAGTTTTGGACTTCCTCCTGTATACTAATTGTGATCAAGGATCAGAGTGGCGCTGCGGAAGCGTGGACGCTTCGTTTTTGATATGTAAAATTTGGGAACCTTTGATGTATATTTGATATATATATCTTGAAATTCAATTGAGGATTGTAGTGAACGACTGAGTCCCGGCGAGAGCCGGGCAGGCGGCCCGCCGAACCCTCTGGTTCGCCTCAGGGGGAGGTGGGGCCGTCACAGTTGGTATCAGAGCTTAGGTTTCAGATCTCTGTAGTGTATCCTAGGCTTGAAGTTTAGGATGCCGGACTGTGGGTTTGGTTTGCAATATTAGTGATTCTTGCGGGATGTCTCGACTTGATTGGTACAAGATAGAATGTCGAGGACGACATTCTTTTAAGGAGGGGAGTTTGTGACGCCCCGAAAAGAATGAGTGTGAGAACTCAGAAATTTTCTAATTTTCTAGGGTTTATTTTATTTAATCGTCCGCCTTTTCTACATTTTTTTTATTAGAAAAATTCCCAGATAAAGTTTATGAGCAAAGATAGTTTTAAAATGATTTTTCTAGTATCGGTTAGTTTTTGAGAAATTAAAAGCGTATTTTGGACGTGGGACCCGCTAGTGCGGTAAATGCATTATATTTTTGACAACTTGTTGGAATTTTGTATTAAGTGATATTATTTTACAAGGTGTTAAGATATTTGTATTGGAGAGACAAAAAGATAAGTTTTGAACCAAAAGGTGACAAGTGTCACCATAAGATTAAGTCTTGGGTTTGACTACTATTCATAACTTTACCATTTAATTAAAATTGGCCAAAAATCTCTTCATTTTGCAAGCTTCTTGGCCGAATGTTCTTGCTCAAGAAAGAAAGAAAAGCTCTCAATTTCTTCCTTCTATTTCTTGCTCAATCTTCAAATCCAACCAATAAAACTCCAAATCATTCCATAAAATCTCTTTGCTAAGTGGTCTTGAGGTGTTTTGTGGAGTTGTTTGGAAAGCTAAGGTGACTAGTTGCTCTATCTCTTGTATTGCTAAGGTGAGTTGTGAATGACCCCTCTCCTTCCTCTAATGATGTTCAATTCATGATTGGTGGTGGTATAAGATGCACTTTTATGGATTATTTCTTGATTTGTGGTTGAAGTGATGAACTTTTGTAATTTTTGGGGATTTTTCTGTTTTAATATGAGTATGATTGTGTGGCTATATATGATGATTGGAAATGGTATATAATGATTCTAGAAGGTGGAAAAAGTGGAAGATTGCAAGTAATTTCTGTTTTGGAAGAAATCTGGAAAATTAGGGTTCCTTGGTTCTTCACTCTGTCCGAAATTTTAGGTCATAGATAGACGCCGAATTGGCCTTGGCTCAAAACATGAAAGTTGTAGATATTGATGTTTTAAGGGTGCCTGTCAAATGTCAGGGCATTTGGAGTAGTGTAGAATGAGATATGTCATATTTACTATTGCTGTTCTGGGTTTCAGGATGGCCGAACTGCGCCTGTAATTGGGTTGTTTTGACTGGAATTGCTTTGGATTTGGGTGTTGAGGTCTTCTGATGAAATGTATCTTGATGTCCTATCTACCACATGCCTTTGGAATTTCTGTATTTGGACCTGTTTAGACTGAGTTGTACTGATTACAGCATAGTGTAATTTGTAAACCTGCAATTACGGTTCTGGTTTGGTATTCTGCATATTTGACTTAGTTGTGCTGGGATTTGGACTGAGTGACCTTCTACATTGTTGTAGCCCTGGTTCTTAGCTTCGAAATGGTGGGTCTTGTACCTTCATCCGACAATCGTAGCGCCTTTGGCACCATTACCGCAAAATGACGTCAAAACTGTTTTTCTGGTTTTGCGTTTAACTTTCATTTCCGGACTTTTCCCTAGCTTGACTGGTACTACTTGGAGCTTGCTGAATGGCTGTTGGATGAACTTGTTGTTGTGTGTGTACCTTTGGGATGGAATGAGGAAATAATGAAGCCATGATGGCTGGAAAAGTAAGCAAATTCAGGGGAAGTGCTGTCCGAACTTTAAAAGGACTTGATTGCATTGAGTGTATGATGGATGATTGCTGAGCCATTGAGGTGAGTGACCTCAAACTATTTCTAAAATTATTTATGAACCGTTTCTTGCATTATTTACTTTTGAACTGTTTCCAAATTTACTTTTGAACCGCTTTCCCACATTATTTACTTTTGAACTGTTTTCAAAGTTAATTTTGGAACTGTTTCTTACATATCATGCGTGCTTGCATATCAGTGTCTTGTTATTATTGATTTTGCTTTCAATGATTGTTAAAACGAGTTTTCTAGGCGAGTGTGTACTTTATCGCACTCGACCTAAATAAATATGAAATTTTCAATGATTAATGATTAAATGCTACTTGCGCATGAATGTAAGACTTTTGAGCTGAACTGGCCATTGCCCCTTGTTACCGGTCGTCTCGAGCCAGAAGCGGACTCGATCGGGCGACTAGGAACTTGGGTGAACGTTTCGGTATACTCGAGTATTACCTTGTAGGTTGGTGGAGCCTGGCCAAAAGCCAGGGACGGGGTGAATGAATGCACGAATGAAACCAAAAATGCAATGAAATGACAGGAGAACGAACGTATCCTTTTCATGAATGTTACTATCGCTTTCCATTGTAAATGTTTCTTGAATTATTGATACTCTATATTTAATGTTTTGTAAACGTTGTAATTGTTTCTAGACTTATCCTTTGATTTACAACATCATTGAAATGAACCATTGTTAAACAGATTTGATAACTGATTTTATTGGTTACTCGCTGAGCTTCTAGCTCACCCCAAAAATGTTTTATTCCCCTCCACAGGGCTCAAGGCGAAGGAAGGGTTTGTAGTGTTTATTCATGGATTATCTCATGTATGGATTGGACTTGGATTTCCTTTTGTGTAATCATTCATATTGGGATTGTATTGAACGTTTAGAATTGATTGGATGTGTAATAGTCTAGTTTTGGACTTCCTCCTGTATACTAATTGTGATCAAGGATCAGAGTGGCGCTGCGGAAGCGTGGACGCTTCGTTTTTGATATGTAAAATTTGGGAACCTTTGATGTATATTTGATATATATATCTTGAAATTCAATTGAGGATTGTAGTGAACGACTGAGTCCCGGCGAGAGCCGGGCAGGCGGCCCGCCGAACCCTCTGGTTCGCCTCAGGGGGAGGTGGGGCCGTCACAGTTGGTATCAGAGCTTAGGTTTCAGATCTCTGTAGTGTATCCTAGGCTTGAAGTTTAGGATGCCGGACTGTGGGTTTGGTTTGCAATATTAGTGATTCTTGCGGGATGTCTCGACTTGATTGGTACAAGATAGAATGTCGAGGACGACATTCTTTTAAGGAGGGGAGTTTGTGACGCCCCGAAAAGAATGAGTGTGAGAACTCAGAAATTTTCTAATTTTCTAGGGTTTATTTTATTTAATCGTCCGCCTTTTCTACATTTTTTTATTAGAAAAATTCCCAGATAAAGTTTATGAGCAAAGATAGTTTTAAAATGATTTTTCTAGTATCGGTTAGTTTTTGAGAAATTAAAAGCGTATTTTGGACGTGGGACCCGCTAGTGCGGTAAATGCATTATATTTTTGACAACTTGTTGGAATTTTGTATTAAGTGATATTATTTTACAAGGTGTTAAGATATTTGTATTGGAGAGACAAAAAGATAAGTTTTGAACCAAAAGGTGACAAGTGTCACCATAAGATTAAGTCTTGGGTTTGACTACTATTCATAACTTTACCATTTAATTAAAATTGGCCAAAAATCTCTTCATTTTGCAAGCTTCTTGGCCGAATGTTCTTGCTCAAGAAAGAAAGAAAAGCTCTCAATTTCTTCCTTCTATTTCTTGCTCAATCTTCAAATCCAACCAATAAAACTCCAAATCATTCCATAAAATCTCTTTGCTAAGTGGTCTTGAGGTGTTTTGTGGAGTTGTTTGGAAAGCTAAGGTGACTAGTTGCTCTATCTCTTGTATTGCTAAGGTGAGTTGTGAATGACCCCTCTCCTTCCTCTAATGATGTTCAATTCATGATTGGTGGTGGTATAAGATGCACTTTTATGGATTATTTCTTGATTTGTGGTTGAAGTGATGAACTTTTGTAATTTTTGGGGATTTTTCTGTTTTAATATGAGTATGATTGTGTGGCTATATATGATGATTGGAAATGGTATATAATGATTCTAGAAGGTGGAAAAAGTGGAAGATTGCAAGTAATTTCTGTTTTGGAAGAAATCTGGAAAATTAGGGTTCCTTGGTTCTTCATTCTGTCCGAAATTTTAGGTCATAGATAGACGCCGAATTGGCCTTGGCTCAAAACATGAAAGTTGTAGATATTGATGTTTTAAGGGTGCCTGTAAAATGTCAGGGCATTTGGAGTAGTGTAGAATGAGATATGTCGTATTTACTATTGCTGTTCTGGGTTTCAGGATGGCCGAACTGCGCCTGTAATTGGGTTGTTTTGACTGGAATTGCTTTGGATTTGGGTGTTGAGGTCTTCTGATGAAATGTATCTTGATGTCCTATCTACCACATGCCTTTGGAATTTCTGTATTTGGACCTGTTTAGACTGAGTTGTACTGATTACAGCATAGTGTAATTTGTAAACCTGCAATTACGGTTCTGGTTTGGTATTCTGCATATTTGACTTAGTTGTGCTGGGATTTGGACTGAGTGACCTTCTACATTGTTGTAGCCCTGGTTCTTAGCTTCGAAATGGTGGGTCTTGTACCTTCATCCGACAATCGTAGCGCCTTTGGTACCATTACCGCAAAATGACGTCAAAACTGTTTTTCTGGTTTTGCGTTTAACTTTCATTTCCGGACTTTTCCCTAGCTTGACTGGTACTACTTGGAGCTTGCTGAATGGCTGTTGGATGAACTTGTTGTTGTGTGTGTACCTTTGGGATGGAATGAGGAAATAATGAAGCCATGATGGCTGGAAAAGTAAGCAAATTCAGGGGAAGTGCTGTCCGAACTTTAAAAGGACTTGATTGCATTGAGTGTATGATGGATGATTGCTGAGCCATTGAGGTGAGTGACCTCAAACTATTTCTAAAATTATTTATGAACCGTTTCTTGCATTATTTACTTTTGAACTGTTTTCCAAATTTACTTTTGAACCGCTTTCCCACATTATTTACTTTTGAACTGTTTTCAAAGTTAATTTTGGAACTGTTTCTTACATATCATGCGTGCTTGCATATCAGTGTCTTGTTATTATTGATTTTGCTTTCAATGATTGTTAAAACGAGTTTTCTAGGCGAGTGTGTACTTTATCGCACTCGACCTAAATAAATATGAAATTTTCAATTATTAATGATTAAATGCTACTTGCGCATGAATGTAAGACTTTTGAGCTGAACTGGCCATTGCCCCTTGTTACCGGTCGTCTCGAGCCAGAAGCGGACTCGATCGGGCGACTAGGAACTTGGGTGAACGTTTCGGTATACTCGAGTATTACCTTGTAGGTTGGTGGAGCCTGGCCAAAAGCCAGGGACGGGGTGAATGAATGCACGAATGAAACCAAAAATGCAATGAAATGACAGGAGAACGAACGTATCCTTTTCATGAATGTTACTATCGCTTTCCATTGTAAATGTTTCTTGAATTATTGATACTCTATATTTAATGTTTTGTAAACGTTGTAATTGTTTCTAGACTTATCATTTGATTTACAACATCATTGAAATGAACCATTGTTAAACAGATTTGATAACTGATTTTATTGGTTACTCGCTGAGCTTCTAGCTCACCCCAAAAATGTTTTATTCCCCTCCACAGGGCTCAAGGCGAAGGAAGGGTTTGTAGTGTTTATTCATGGATTATCTCATGTATGGATTGGACTTGGATTTCCTTTTGTGTAATCATTCATATTGGGATTGTATTGAACGTTTAGAATTGATTGGATGTGTAATAGTCTAGTTTTGGACTTCCTCCTGTATACTAATTGTGATCAAGGATCAGAGTGGCGCTGCGGAAGCGTGGACGCTTCGTTTTTGATATGTAAAGTTTGGGAACCTTTGATGTATATTTGATATATATATCTTGAAATTCAATTGAGGATTGTAGTGAACGACTGAGTCCCGGCGAGAGCCGGGCAGGCGGCCCGCCGAACCCTCTGGTTCGCCTCAGGGGGAGGTGGGGCCGTCACAGTTGGTATCAGAGCTTAGGCTTCAGATCTCTGTAGTGTATCCTAGGCTTGAAATTTAGGATGCCGGACTGTGGGTTTGGTTTGCAATATTAGTGATTCTTGCGGGATGTCTCGACTTGATTGGTACAAGATAGAATGTCGAGGACGACATTCTTTTAAGGAGGGGAGTTTGTGACGCCCCGAAAAGAATGAGTGTGAGAACTCAGAAATTTTCTAATTTTCTAGGGTTTATTTTATTTAATCGTCCGCCTTTTCTACATTTTCTTTATTAGAAAAATTCCCAGATAAAGTTTATGAGCAAAGATAGTTTTAAAATGATTTTTTAGTATCGGTTAGTTTTTGAGAAATTAAAAGCGTATTTTGGACGTGGGACCCGCTAGTGCGGTAAATGCATTATATTTTTGACAACTTGTTGGAATTTTGTATTAAGTGATATTATTTTACAAGGTGTTAAGATATTTGTATTGGAGAGACAAAAAGATAAGTTTTGAACCAAAAGGTGACAAGTGTCACCATAAGATTAAGTCTTGGGTTTGACTACTATTCATAACTTTACCATTTAATTAAAATTGGCCAAAAATCTCTTCATTTTGCAAGCTTCTTGGCCGAATGTTCTTGCTCAAGAAAGAAAGAAAAGCTCTCAATTTCTTCCTTCTATTTCTTGCTCAATCTTCAAATCCAACCAATAAAACTCCAAATCATTCCATAAAATCTCTTTGCTAAGTGGTCTTGAGGTGTTTTGTGGAGTTGTTTGGAAAGCTAAGGTGACTAGTTGCTCTATCTCTTGTATTGCTAAGGTGAGTTGTGAATGACCCCTCTCCTTCCTCTAATGATGTTCAATTCATGATTGGTGGTGGTATAAGATGCACTTTTATGGATTATTTCTTGATTTGTGGTTGAAGTGATGAACTTTTGTAATTTTTGGGGATTTTTCTGTTTTAATATGAGTATGATTGTGTGGCTATATATGATGATTGGAAATGGTATATAATGATTCTAGAAGGTGGAAAAAGTGGAAGATTGCAAGTAATTTCTGTTTTGGAAGAAATCTGGAAAATTAGGGTTCCTTGGTTCTTCATTCTGTCCGAAATTTTAGGTCATAGATAGACGCCGAATTGGCCTTGGCTCAAAACATGAAAGTTGTAGATATTGATGTTTTAAGGGTGCCTGTCAAATGTCAGGGCATTTGGAGTAGTGTAGAATGAGATATGTCATATTTACTATTGCTGTTCTGGGTTTCAGGATGGCCGAACTGCGCCTGTAATTGGGTTGTTTTGACTGGAATTGCTTTGGATTTGGGTGTTGAGGTCTTCTGATGAAATGTATCTTGATGTCCTATCTACCACATGCCTTTGGAATTTCTGTATTTGGACCTGTTTAGACTGAGTTGTACTGATTACAGCATAGTGTAATTTGTAAACCTGCAATTACGGTTCTGGTTTGGTATTCTGCATATTTGACTTAGTTGTGCTGGGATTTGGACTGAGTGACCTTCTACATTGTTGTAGCCCTGGTTCTTAGCTTCGAAATGGTGGGTCTTGTACCTTCATCCGACAATCGTAGCGCCTTTGGCACCATTACCGCAAAATGACGTCAAAACTGTTTTTCTGGTTTTGCGTTTAACTTTCATTTCCGGACTTTTCCCTAGCTTGACTGGTACTACTTGGAGCTTGCTGAATGGCTGTTGGATGAACTTGTTGTTGTGTGTGTACCTTTGGGATGGAATGAGGAAATAATGAAGCCATGATGGCTGGAAAAGTAAGCAAATTCAGGGGAAGTGCTGTCCGAACTTTAAAAGGACTTGATTGCATTGAGTGTATGATGGATGATTGCTGAGCCATTGAGGTGAGTGACCTCAAACTATTTCTAAAATTATTTATGAACCGTTTCTTGCATTATTTACTTTTGAACTGTTTCCAAATTTACTTTTGAACCGCTTTCCCACATTATTTACTTTTGAACTGTTTTCAAAGTTAATTTTGGAACTGTTTTCTTACATATCATGCGTGCTTGCATATCAGTGTCTTGTTATTATTGATTTTGCTTTCAATGATTGTTAAAACGAGTTTTCTAGGCGAGTGTGTACTTTATCGCACTCGACCTAAATAAATATGAAATTTTCAATGATTAATGATTAAATGCTACTTGCGCATGAATGTAAGCTTTTGGCTGAACTGGCCATTGCCCCTTGTTACCGGTCGTCTCGAGCCAGAAGCGGACTCGATCGGGCGACTAGGAACTTGGGTGAACGTTTCGGTATACTCGAGTATTACCTTGTAGGTTGGTGGAGCCTGGCCAAAAGCCAGGGACGGGGTGAATGAATGCACGAATGAAACCAAAAATGCAATGAAATGACAGGAGAACGAACGTATCCTTTTCATGAATGTTACTATCGCTTTCCATTGTAAATGTTTCTTGAATTATTGATACTCTATATTTAATGTTTTGTAAACGTTGTAATTGTTTCTAGACTTATCCTTTGATTTACAACATCATTGAAATGAACCATTGTTAAACAGATTTGATAACTGATTTTATTGGTTACTCGCTGAGCTTCTAGCTCACCCCAAAAATGTTTTATTCCCCTCCACAGGGCTCAAGGCGAAGGAAGGGTTTGTAGTGTTTATTCATGGATTATCTCATGTATGGATTGGACTTGGATTTCCTTTTGTGTAATCATTCATATTGGGATTGTATTGAACGTTTAGAATTGATTGGATGTGTAATAGTCTAGTTTTGGACTTCCTCCTGTATACTAATTGTGATCAAGGATCAGAGTGGCGCTGCGGAAGCGTGGACGCTTCGTTTTTGATATGTAAAGTTTGGGAACCTTTGATGTATATTTGATATATATATCTTGAAATTCAATTGAGGATTGTAGTGAACGACTGAGTCCCGGCGAGAGCCGGGCAGGCGGCCCGCCGAACCCTCTGGTTCGCCTCAGGGGGAGGTGGGGCCGTCACAGTTGGTATCAGAGCTTAGGCTTCAGATCTCTGTAGTGTATCCTAGGCTTGAAATTTAGGATGCCGGACTGTGGGTTTGGTTTGCAATATTAGTGATTCTTGCGGGATGTCTCGACTTGATTGGTACAAGATAGAATGTCGAGGACGACATTCTTTTAAGGAGGGGAGTTTGTGACGCCCCGAAAAGAATGAGTGTGAGAACTCAGAAATTTTCTAATTTTCTAGGGTTTATTTTATTTAATCGTCCGCCTTTTCTACATTTTCTTTATTAGAAAAATTCCCAGATAAAGTTTATGAGCAAAGATAGTTTTAAAATGATTTTTCTAGTATCGGTTAGTTTTTGAGAAATTAAAAGCGTATTTTGGACGTGGGACCCGCTAGTGCGGTAAATGCATTATATTTTTGACAACTTGTTGGAATTTTGTATTAAGTGATATTATTTTACAAGGTGTTAAGATATTTGTATTGGAGAGACAAAAAGATAAGTTTTGAACCAAAAGGTGACAAGTGTCACCATAAGATTAAGTCTTGGGTTTGACTACTATTCATAACTTTACCATTTAATTAAAATTGGCCAAAAATCTCTTCATTTTGCAAGCTTCTTGGCCGAATGTTCTTGCTCAAGAAAGAAAGAAAAGCTCTCAATTTCTTCCTTCTATTTCTTGCTCAATCTTCAAATCCAACCAATAAAACTCCAAATCATTCCATAAAATCTCTTTGCTAAGTGGTCTTGAGGTGTTTTGTGGAGTTGTTTGGAAAGCTAAGGTGACTAGTTGCTCTATCTCTTGTATTGCTAAGGTGAGTTGTGAATGACCCCTCTCCTTCCTCTAATGATGTTCAATTCATGATTGGTGGTGGTATAAGATGCACTTTTATGGATTATTTCTTGATTTGTGGTTGAAGTGATGAACTTTTGTAATTTTTGGGGATTTTTCTGTTTTAATATGAGTATGATTGTGTGGCTATATATGATGATTGGAAATGGTATATAATGATTCTAGAAGGTGGAAAAAGTGGAAGATTGCAAGTAATTTCTGTTTTGGAAGAAATCTGGAAAATTAGGGTTCCTTGGTTCTTCATTCTGTCCGAAATTTTAGGTCATAGATAGACGCCGAATTGGCCTTGGCTCAAAACATGAAAGTTGTAGATATTGATGTTTTAAGGGTGCCTGTAAAATGTCAGGGCATTTGGAGTAGTCTAGAATGAGATATGTCGTATTTACTATTGCTGTTCTGGGTTTCAGGATGGCCGAACTGCGCCTGTAATTGGGTTGTTTTGACTGGAATTGCTTTGGATTTGGGTGTTGAGGTCTTCTGATGAAATGTATCTTGATGTCCTATCTACCACATGCCTTTGGAATTTCTGTATTTGGACCTGTTTAGACTGAGTTGTACTGATTACAGCATAGTGTAATTTGTAAACCTGCAATTACGGTTCTGGTTTGGTATTCTGCATATTTGACTTAGTTGTGCTGGGATTTGGACTGAGTGACCTTCTACATTGTTGTAGCCCTGGTTCTTAGCTTCGAAATGGTGGGTCTTGCACCTTCATCCGACAATCGTAGCGCCTTTGGTACCATTACCGCAAAATGACGTCAAAACTGTTTTTCTGGTTTTGCGTTTAACTTTCATTTCCGGACTTTTCCCTAGCTTGACTGGTACTACTTGGAGCTTGCTGAATGGCTGTTGGATGAACTTGTTGTTGTGTGTGTACCTTTGGGATGGAATGAGGAAATAATGAAGCCATGATGGCTGGAAAAGTAAGCAAATTCAGGGGAAGTGCTGTCCGAACTTTAAAAGGACTTGATTGCATTGAGTGTATGATGGATGATTGCTGAGCCATTGAGGTGAGTGACCTCAAACTATTTCTAAAATTATTTATGAACCGTTTCTTGCATTATTTACTTTTGAACTGTTTCCAAATTTACTTTTGAACCGCTTTCCCACATTATTTACTTTTGAACTGTTTTCAAAGTTAATTTTGGAACTGTTTCTTACATATCATGCGTGCTTGCATATCAGTGTCTTGTTATTATTGATTTTGCTTTCAATGATTGTTAAAACGAGTTTTCTAGGCGAGTGTGTACTTTATCGCACTCGACCTAAATAAATATGAAATTTTCAATGATTAATGATTAAATGCTACTTGCGCATGAATGTAAGACTTTTGAGCTGAACTGGCCATTGCCCCTTGTTACCGGTCGTCTCGAGCCAGAAGCGGACTCGATCGGGCGACTAGGAACTTGGGTGAACGTTTCGGTATACTCGAGTATTACCTTGTAGGTTGGTGGAGCCTGGCCAAAAGCCAGGGACGGGGTGAATGAATGCACGAATGAAACCAAAAATGCAATGAAATGACAGGAGAACGAACGTATCCTTTTCATGAATGTTACTATCGCTTTCCATTGTAAATGTTTCTTGAATTATTGATACTCTATATTTAATGTTTTGTAAACGTTGTAATTGTTTCTAGACTTATCCTTTGATTTACAACATCATTGAAATGAACCATTGTTAAACAGATTTGATAACTGATTTTATTGGTTACTCGCTGAGCTTCTAGCTCACCCCAAAAATGTTTTATTCCCCTCCACAGGGCTCAAGGCGAAGGAAGGGTTTGTAGTGTTTATTCATGGATTATCTCATGTATGGATTGGACTTGGATTTCCTTTTGTGTAATCATTCATATTGGGATTGTATTGAACGTTTAGAATTGATTGGATGTGTAATAGTCTAGTTTTGGACTTCCTCCTGTATACTAATTGTGATCAAGGATCAGAGTGGCGCTGCGAAGCGTGGACGCTTCGTTTTTGATATGTAAAATTTGGGAACCTTTGATGTATATTTGATATATATATCTTGAAATTCAATTGAGGATTGTAGTGAACGACTGAGTCCCGGCGAGAGCCGGGCAGGCGGCCCGCCGAACCCTCTGGTTCGCCTCAGGGGGAGGTGGGGCCGTCACAGTTGGTATCAGAGCTTAGGTTTCAGATCTCTGTAGTGTATCCTAGGCTTGAAGTTTAGGATGCCGGACTGTGGGTTTGGTTTGCAATATTAGTGATTCTTGCGGGATGTCTCGACTTGATTGGTACAAGATAGAATGTCGAGGACGACATTCTTTTAAGGAGGGGAGTTTGTGACGCCCCGAAAAGAATGAGTGTGAGAACTCAGAAATTTTCTAATTTTCTAGGGTTTATTTTATTTAATCGTCCGCCTTTTCTACATTTTCTTTATTAGAAAAATTCCCAGATAAAGTTTATGAGCAAAGATAGTTTTAAAATGATTTTTCTAGTATCGGTTAGTTTTTGAGAAATTAAAAGCGTATTTTGGACGTGGGACCCGCTAGTGCGGTAAATGCATTATATTTTTGACAACTTGTTGGAATTTTGTATTAAGTGATATTATTTTACAAGGTGTTAAGATATTTGTATTGGAGAGACAAAAAGATAAGTTTTGAACCAAAAGGTGACAAGTGTCACCATAAGATTAAGTCTTGGGTTTGACTACTATTCATAACTTTACCATTTAATTAAAATTGGCCAAAAATCTCTTCATTTTGCAAGCTTCTTGGCCGAATGTTCTTGCTCAAGAAAGAAAGAAAAGCTCTCAATTTCTTCCTTCTATTTCTTGCTCAATCTTCAAATCCAACCAATAAAACTCCAAATCATTCCATAAAATCTCTTTGCTAAGTGGTCTTGAGGTGTTTTGTGGAGTTGTTTGGAAAGCTAAGGTGACTAGTTGCTCTATCTCTTGTATTGCTAAGGTGAGTTGTGAATGACCCCTCTCCTTCCTCTAATGATGTTCAATTCATGATTGGTGGTGGTATAAGATGCACTTTTATGGATTATTTCTTGATTTGTGGTTGAAGTGATGAACTTTTGTAATTTTTGGGGATTTTTCTGTTTTAATATGAGTATGATTGTGTGGCTATATATGATGATTGGAAATGGTATATAATGATTCTAGAAGGTGGAAAAAGTGGAAGATTGCAAGTAATTTCTGTTTTGGAAGAAATCTGGAAAATTAGGGTTCCTTGGTTCTTCATTCTGTCCGAAATTTTAGGTCATAGATAGACGCCGAATTGGCCTTGGCTCAAAACATGAAAGTTGTAGATATTGATGTTTTAAGGGTGCCTGTCAAATGTCAGGGCATTTGGAGTAGTGTAGAATGAGATATGTCATATTTACTATTGCTGTTCTGGGTTTCAGGATGGCCGAACTGCGCCTGTAATTGGGTTGTTTTGACTGGAATTGCTTTGGATTTGGGTGTTGAGGTCTTCTGATGAAATGTATCTTGATGTCCTATCTACCACATGCCTTTGGAATTTCTGTATTTGGACCTGTTTAGACTGAGTTGTACTGATTACAGCATAGTGTAATTTGTAAACCTGCAATTACGGTTCTGGTTTGGTATTCTGCATATTTGACTTAGTTGTGCTGGGATTTGGACTGAGTGACCTTCTACATTGTTGTAGCCCTGGTTCTTAGCTTCGAAATGGTGGGTCTTGTACCTTCATCCGACAATCGTAGCGCCTTTGGCACCATTACCGCAAAATGACGTCAAAACTGTTTTTCTGGTTTTGCGTTTAACTTTCATTTCCGGACTTTTCCCTAGCTTGACTGGTACTACTTGGAGCTTGCTGAATGGCTGTTGGATGAACTTGTTGTTGTGTGTGTACCTTTGGGATGGAATGAGGAAATAATGAAGCCATGATGGCTGGAAAAGTAAGCAAATTCAGGGGAAGTGCTGTCCGAACTTTAAAAGGACTTGATTGCATTGAGTGTATGATGGATGATTGCTGAGCCATTGAGGTGAGTGACCTCAAACTATTTCTAAAATTATTTATGAACCGTTTCTTGCATTATTTACTTTTGAACTGTTTCCAAATTTACTTTTGAACCGCTTTCCCACATTATTTACTTTTGAACTGTTTTCAAAGTTAATTTTGGAACTGTTTCTTACATATCATGCGTGCTTGCATATCAGTGTCTTGTTATTATTGATTTTGCTTTCAATGATTGTTAAAACGAGTTTTCTAGGCGAGTGTGTACTTTATCGCACTCGACCTAAATAAATATGAAATTTTCAATGATTAATGATTAAATGCTACTTGCGCATGAATGTAAGACTTTTGAGCTGAACTGGCCATTGCCCCTTGTTACCGGTCGTCTCGAGCCAGAAGCGGACTCGATCGGGCGACTAGGAACTTGGGTGAACGTTTCGGTATACTCGAGTATTACCTTGTAGGTTGGTGGAGCCTGGCCAAAAGCCAGGGACGGGGTGAATGAATGCACGAATGAAACCAAAAATGCAATGAAATGACAGGAGAACGAACGTATCCTTTTCATGAATGTTACTATCGCTTTCCATTGTAAATGTTTCTTGAATTATTGATACTCTATATTTAATGTTTTGTAAACGTTGTAATTGTTTCTAGACTTATCCTTTGATTTACAACATCATTGAAATGAACCATTGTTAAACAGATTTGATAACTGATTTTATTGGTTACTCGCTGAGCTTCTAGCTCACCCCAAAAATGTTTTATTCCCCTCCACAGGGCTCAAGGCGAAGGAAGGGTTTGTAGTGTTTATTCATGGATTATCTCATGTATGGATTGGACTTGGATTTCCTTTTGTGTAATCATTCATATTGGGATTGTATTGAACGTTTAGAATTGATTGGATGTGTAATAGTCTAGTTTTGGACTTCCTCCAGTATACTAATTGTGATCAAGGATCAGAGTGGCGCTGCGAAAGCGTGGACGCTTCGTTTTTGATATGTAAAATTTGGGAACCTTTGATGTATATTTGATATATATATCTTGAAATTCAATTGAGGATTGTAGTGAACGACTGAGTCCCGGCGAGAGCCGGGCAGGCGGCCCGCCGAACCCTCTGGTTCGCCTCAGGGGGAGGTGGGGCCGTCACAGTTGGTATCAGAGCTTAGGTTTCAGATCTCTGTAGTGTATCCTAGGCTTGAAGTTTAGGATGCCGGACTGTGGGTTTGGTTTGCAATATTAGTGATTCTTGCGGGATGTCTCGACTTGATTGGTACAAGATAGAATGTCGAGGACGACATTCTTTTAAGGAGGGGAGTTTGTGACGCCCCGAAAAGAATGAGTGTGAGAACTCAGAAATTTTCTAATTTTCTAGGGTTTATTTTATTTAATCGTCCGCCTTTTCTACATTTTCTTTATTAGAAAAATTCCCAGATAAAGTTTATGAGCAAAGATAGTTTTAAAATGATTTTTCTAGTATCGGTTAGTTTTTGAGAAATTAAAAGCGTATTTTGGACGTGGGACCCGCTAGTGCGGTAAATGCATTATATTTTTGACAACTTGTTGGAATTTTGTATTAAGTGATATTATTTTACAAGGTGTTAAGATATTTGTATTGGAGAGACAAAAAGATAAGTTTTGAACCAAAAGGTGACAAGTGTCACCATAAGATTAAGTCTTGGGTTTGACTACTATTCATAACTTTACCATTTAATTAAAATTGGCCAAAAATCTCTTCATTTTGCAAGCTTCTTGGCCGAATGTTCTTGCTCAAGAAAGAAAGAAAAGCTCTCAATTTCTTCCTTCTATTTCTTGCTCAATCTTCAAATCCAACCAATAAAACTCCAAATCATTCCATAAAATCTCTTTGCTAAGTGGTCTTGAGGTGTTTTGTGGAGTTGTTTGGAAAGCTAAGGTGACTAGTTGCTCTATCTCTTGTATTGCTAAGGTGAGTTGTGAATGACCCCTCTCCTTCCTCTAATGATGTTCAATTCATGATTGGTGGTGGTATAAGATGCACTTTTATGGATTATTTCTTGATTTGTGGTTGAAGTGATGAACTTTTGTAATTTTTGGGGATTTTTCTGTTTTAATATGAGTATGATTGTGTGGCTATATATGATGATTGGAAATGGTATATAATGATTCTAGAAGGTGGAAAAAGTGGAAGATTGCAAGTAATTTCTGTTTTGGAAGAAATCTGGAAAATTAGGGTTCCTTGGTTCTTCATTCTGTCCGAAATTTTAGGTCATAGATAGACGCCGAATTGGCCTTGGCTCAAAACATGAAAGTTGTAGATATTGATGTTTTAAGGGTGCCTGTCAAATGTCAGGGCATTTGGAGTAGTGTAGAATGAGATATGTCATATTTACTATTGCTGTTCTGGGTTTCAGGATGGCCGAACTGCGCCTGTAATTGGGTTGTTTTGACTGGAATTGCTTTGGATTTGGGTGTTGAGGTCTTCTGATGAAATGTATCTTGATGTCCTATCTACCACATGCCTTTGGAATTTCTGTATTTGGACCTGTTTAGACTGAGTTGTACTGATTACAGCATAGTGTAATTTGTAAACCTGCAATTACGGTTCTGGTTTGGTATTCTGCATATTTGACTTAGTTGTGCTGGGATTTGGACTGAGTGACCTTCTACATTGTTGTAGCCCTGGTTCTTAGCTTCAAAATGGTGGGTCTTGTACCTTCATCCGACAATCGTAGCGCCTTTGGTACCATTACCGCAAAATGACGTCAAAACTGTTTTTCTGGTTTTGCGTTTAACTTTCATTTCTGGACTTTTCCCTAGCTTGACTGGTACTACTTGGAGCTTGCTGAATGGCTGTTGGATGAACTTGTTGTTGTGTGTATACCTTTGGGATGGAATGAGGAAATAATGAAGCCATGATGGCTGGAAAAGTAAGCAAATTCAGGGGAAGTGCTGTCCGAACTTTAAAAGGACTTGATTGCATTGAGTGTATGATGGATGATTGCTGAGCCATTGAGGTGAGTGACCTCAAACTATTTCTAAAATTATTTATGAACCGTTTCTTGCATTATTTACTTTTGAACTGTTTCCAAATTTACTTTTGAACCGCTTTCCCACATTATTTACTTTTGAACTGTTTTCAAAGTTAATTTTGGAACTGTTTCTTACATATCATGCGTGCTTGCATATCAGTGTCTTGTTATTATTGATTTTGCTTTCAATGATTGTTAAAACGAGTTTTCTAGGCGAGTGTGTACTTTATCGCACTCGACCTAAATAAATATGAAATTTTCAATGATTAATGATTAATGCTACTTGCGCATGAATGTAAGACTTTTGGGCTGAACTGGCTATTGCCCCTTGTTACCGGTCGTCTCGAGCCAGAAGCGGACTCGGTCGGGCGACTAGGAACTTGGGTGAACGTTTCGGTATACTCGAGTATTACCTTGTAGGTTGGTGGAGCCTGGCCAAAAGCCAGGGACGGGGTGAATGAATGCACGAATGAAACCAAAAATGCAATGAAATGACAGGAGAACGAACGTATCATTTTCATGAATGTTACTATCGCTTTCCATTGTAAATGTTTCTTGAATTATTGATACTCCATATTTAATGTTTTGTAAACGTTGTAATTGTTTCTAGACTTGTCCTTTGATTTACAACATCATTGAAATGAACCATTGTTAAACAGATTTGATAACTGATTTTATTGGTTACTCGCTGAGCTTCTAGCTCACCCCAAAAATGTTTTATTCCCCTCCACAGGGCTCAAGGCGAAGGAAGGGCTTGTAGTGTTTATTCATGGATTATCTCATGTATGGATTGAAATTGGATTTCTTTTGTGTAATCATTCATATTGGGATTGTATTGAACGTTTAGAATTGATTGGATGTGTAATAGTCTAGTTTTGGACTTCCTCCTGTATACTAATTGTGATCAAGGATCAGAGTGGCGCTGCGGAAGCGTGGACGCTTCGTTTTTGATATGTAAAGTTTGGGAACCTTTGATGTATATTTGATATATATATCTTGAAATTCAATTGAGGATTGTAGTGAACGACTGAGTCCCGCGAGAGCCGGGCAGGCGGCCCGCCGAACCCTCTGATTCGCCTCAGGGGGAGGTGGGGCCGTGACATTAGCACACTCTTAATCCCTCTATAAAAGGAAAAATTGAGTCACGAATTTTAGTCCCCCGTACTCGTTATATTACATTCCTCTCTTTTAGGTCACCTATATTTATATATTATAATTCTTCTTTTCTTCGAGTCTCATCTTTTGCATATTCGTGACCTCTTCTAAGAATTAGTTTCGGCATCACAACTAATGTGTTTTACACAAATTAAATTTTGAAGAGATATTTCGACCCTCTTGATAATCATTATGTGACAGCCCCACCTCCCCCTAAGGCAAACTAGAGGGTTCGGCGGACCGCCTGCCCAACTCTCGCCGGGACTCAGTCGTTCACTACGGTCCTTAATTAAATTACAATATAAATCTCAAATATACATCAAATTCTTCAATAATTACATATCATAAGCGAAGCGGAAACAATTCCCAACTATACGTAAAATGATTCCAAATCCAAACTGTACAAGATATATGCCATCCAACCACGTGAATAAGTACTACAATTCTTCCTTCGCCACGAGCCCTGTGGAGGGGAATAAAATATTTTTGGGGTGAGCTAAAAGCTCAGTGAGTAACCGATAAAAGCAGTCATCAAATATATTTCACAATAATGCATTTCGATGATGTCATGAATCAGTAATCAAATGTACGTATTTTTGCTCTGGTGAGCCAGTGAAATCATTGCACTGAAACACCCAACGCTCAAATAGATCACTTAACGTTAAACAATAAAGGGGAGCAACGTTGGTGTTCCAGATCATGTCATGAACAATAAACAGGGTGGAGACGTTGGTGTTCAGCACAAGACTCCCCAAGAACTCATTAAAGCCAAATCATGTCATGAACTCACATGCAAGCACGCATGATATGCAGTCGAGTAAATAATGCAAGAAATATTTCAAAAGTACTTGGAAAATAGTTGAGGGTCACTCACCTCCATGGTTCAGAAACCATCCATCATATATCATTACATTGCCCGAGTCCAAGCCCTAAATCACAAACTCAAAACAATCATACATTCCCAAAGTTCGGACAACATTTCCTCATAAATGCTTCATTTCCAACCTACAATATATCACCAATCACACATACGGTTAATAAGCAATAAAATGCATCCAATTAGGCCACAAGATCCCTTCAATCAAAGCTAATTAGAAGCTTAAGAGCCACCATTAGAAAAACCCCCAATTAAATCCTAAAAACCGGAATTCATTCCCTCAAGCGTAAATTTTCCGCAACGATCGCAATTAACGTATAAAAGTTCCGTTTAACACCTTTCGGCACAATATCCATAACTGAAACTACCCTTATCGGATTGAAATGAATCTTATGGCGTTTCGAAGCCAATACATAAACCTACATTTATTATGAAGACCTCAAAAGCCAAATCATACATTTTTATGGTCAAAAATGGAAAACTCCACGAAAATAGAAATCTGGGCGGGGAAATAGGGTTCATGGGCAGTCAAGGGTATTTCGGTCATTTCACATGCTACAGTGCTCGGATCAAGCTGAAATTTTGTAGGCAGCTAGTTAACACCATTTGCTACAATTTTTATGTTTTAACCTAAGCCTGATTCGGTCTCTAATATGCCCAAATAAATCCGGTCAGAACAGGGCAAAAGCAAACCCTAAACCTGAAATTTCGTATCAAACCAGAAATTTTCCGCAACCAACTTCAACTAACATATACAAGCTTCATTTTACACCATTACCAGCCATCATACCATGATCAAACCATGATCCTCATACAAAACAGAAAAATAATAAGAATAAATCAAAATTCATCAAACCTTCACTTCCAACCATAAACAAACCATAATCCCACCATATGTCATCATATTAAACCACTAAAGCCACCAATTGAACATTAGCAAAGCTAAAGGGAAAGATTCTTAACAACTTACCTTGTAACTTCAAGACAACAAGCAACTTAGCACATTTGTTTCTCAAACCACTTCACCACTCACCTTAATCCTACCGAGAGAAAGGTTTTTATGGAGCAAATCAAAGTTTTAGCGGTTGGTTTGTGAGATCAAGGCAAAAATTGAAGAAAGAAGTTGGAGGTTTCTTTCTTTTCTCTCCCTAAGGAGTTCGGCCAAGAGAGCTTCAAATGAAGAAATAAAATGGCCAAAATTAGCTTTAAGATGGTAAAAATATCTTGATCAAAAGTCCAAGGGTGAATTGAATGATGACACTTGTCACCTTTTAACTTAAAACTTATCTTTTTGTCTCTCTAATACAAATCTCTTAGCACCTTGTAAAATAATATCACTTAATACAAAACTCCAACAAGTTGTCAAAAATATATTGCATTTACCGCACTAGCGGGTCCCACGTCCATAATACACTTCAAACTTAACGTGGACTAACTTGTATCAAGGAAATGATTTGAAAATTATATTCCTTTATAAAAATGTATAGAAAATTAATATCTTGAAGAAAGGTACAAAATTATAAACAAGGAAACAAAATAATATCTAGAAAATATATAAAAATTTTCGAGTTCTCACACTCATTCTTTCGGGGCGTCACACATTAGGTCTAAATTTGCATCCATATTGAAACCTCCAAATGTGATAAGTTTTGTAAGTTAGATTAGGAAAATTTTCGATTAAATCTAGCAACTAACCTTGTCTAGGTTAAAATAGTACTTTAGATTTGATTCTATCAAATCTTTGTCTTCCATTTCTTCAATCGTTACTCCCGAACTCTTTTCTGTAATTTTCAAAGACATAGAGTCATCTAAAAAGGGTTTATCTATTTTTTATTAAACATACATTTTAAAGTGACTTGGTACACCTAAACTAGACACCAAGTGGCGACTACAATTTTTTTTAAAAACCTTTTTTAGGTTATTATTTTGGTTCCAAATCGTCGTACTTTTTAAGTCTCATTTTAGGCTCTTTCTCTTTATTTATTTAATTTATAAAAATAAAAAAAAAAACATTTTTTAACACCTAAATAATTTTCTTTAAAAAATGGGGCGCGACAGGTGACTTAGCTGTAGACACAAAAATTTTATTCCATCTTGTTTATCACTATCTCATTTTAAACCATTTTTACCTTAATTGATTATTTGCTTGATTTTGTAGGAAAAAGCAGAAAAAGAAAAGAAGGAAAAAACAGAAAATGAAAAATGCAGTTAAGCAGAAAAAAAAGAGTAGTTCAACGCGCGCGTTGCACGCACGCTATTTATCCTCAACCTTCGTACGAAACCAAGAAACATGAAGGAAATGGTGCATTTGCAGCTGGCATTTTCGGGACAATTTGGATGCGATTTCTGGTCCATTTCTTGGCCTCCAAGCCCCCTAATACAAGGCCACATGGCCTTAATTCCAATCACCAAGAAAGATCTAGAAAACAAGCCACATAATGGCTCTAAAAATGTCACAAAAACCCGGGTTTCATATGAGCTTTTGAGATGAGGGTTTTGGGGGTTTTGTTTTATATAAATGGAACAAAAACGAAAGGATTAGGGTAAGAAACAAAGGGGGAGCGGCGGGAAAACAGAAATAGAAGAAAAAGAGAGAAAACAGAGAGGGAAAATGAAGAAAGGTAGCATGAAATTTTCCAGAAAAACTGAGCCAGTGCTGAACTGGTAGCCCTGTTCAGATGCCATTTTCTTTTTCGTCTTGACTTCTTTTGGATCGATTCTTGATTTCTGCATACTCTATAGATGTAGCAGAAAAACTTTCGTGTTGAAAATTCTTTGGGAAAACACCTTTAAAGTTGCCTAATTTAGGCCCGAAGTTGCCGCACTGTCAGCTCTTGAAGTAGATCCAAGAAACTCTTAGTTTCACTTCCTCGCTTTTCGATTCATCTTTCCTCGGGTTTTACTGCATCTATTTACAAAAAAGGTAGCTTCATTTGCTTATTTTCTCTCCATATAGGTCTACATCTTCACCCAATCCATCAAGAGTCTCTGCACTGATGCTTGCTTTTCTCTTGTTGATTTTTTTTTCTTTTTGTGCACCATTAGCCCTGGTTTTGTTATAAATGTGATTAGAGATATGATGTTTAGGTAAAAGGATGAGATTTTCTTAGCCCTGTGCATGTTGAATCTAAATTTTTTGTTTGAGAAATCACTTTGAATGGTTGCGTCGCATAAAGACCGCAGAGAAACGGAGCAAGCTTCGAACCAGTTGGATGTGATTTTTGGAAATTACATTTTGACCCCTGACTTTTTGAATAGTCTCATTGTGGCCCCAAAACTTCTACAAATTGAACCTATTTCGCCTCTTTTTAAGTTTTAGTCATCTTTTTCAGATTTTAAGTGTGTTTTTGGTAGATTAATTCTGGAATTTAACACATAATTAAGGTTTAGCATTTTTGGTCGATTTTTACCTTGTTGGCTTTTAATAAGGGCCCACAATGGAGTGTAATAATGCGTGTAATACCTGCCATGACATGGGTCCATTACACGCATCATTCTGATGATACGTGTAATAGGTGGACCAGTGCCTTTAGATCAATTTTTTTAAAAGTCTAATTTTTTTGAAGTCACAACGAACAAAATTTATACCGGCAAGGAAAAGTTAGCAACGTTCATTTTTTTCCAATGGTTATGTTTTAATTCTCTATATAAACACAACACATTCCCTTTTTTTCATATCTTACTATCCTACTCTATTATTTCTTTTACTCTCTCACTCATTTTCCTCAACCTTTTTGCACAATTTTTTAAAATTTCAATAGTTTGTGATTATGGATGAGCATATATGTTCCATCCTAAAAGCCATGTATAATATTCCATAGTTTAGTTTTAATTTCATGGTTAGTAATGTAATTTGTTAATTTTGCATATGTGTTGTATCATATTAATTACTTGCATAGTATATTTATGGAGTAACTAGACACAAGCTATGAAATCCGGCCATGGATTCAAAACCAAGTTATAAAATTTTTGAGAGATAGAAAAAGATATATTGTTCAAACTTTAGAAATTAATAATATTATTTTTTAGAAAATTAAAATTCAAAAGGTAAAAAATTTAATGAAAGTTAATAATTTATTTTTTAACTTATTTATTTATGGAATATGTGTTATGCATTATTAAAATAAATATTTGATTTAATTGTGGACCCATGCTATTACATCTTGTGAAGTGTAATCCATTGTGAGTGAGAGTATAATAAAAGAGAAGAAAATGGAATGCTGATGTGGCATGTGCATTGCACTTCAAAGAGTGTAAACCATTGTGGATGCTCTAAAATAGGTTAGTTTGTGTTAAAGGTTATTTTTTGTTTGGGTTTAGGGAAGGGGTTGTTGGTTTATTTTAATTGGATTAAGATATGGGCTTGGGGAGGCTAATGCCCAACTTTGTTGGATGGATTTTGCTTAGCAAGATGACAGGCTAGTCCACCCGTTTTTCTGGACTTTTCGTTGGACTGAGGTAACTTTGGCCCAAAGAAAAATTTGAAGGATTGCCCAAGGCTCTTTTTACATTCTCTTTCTTCAATCGTGACTCTCGAACTCTTTTCTCTTGTTTTCGAAGACCTGGAGTCCTCTATAAAGGGTTTTATCTATTTTTTATCAAACATACATTTTTAGGTGACTTGGTACACTTAAATTCGATACCAATTGGCGACTCCTATTTTTTCTTAAAAACCCTTTTTAGATTATTGTTTTGGTCCCAAATCATGGCCCTTTGTTAGTCCCATTTTAGACCCTTTCTCTTTATTTATTTATTTTATAAAAATCAGAAAAATATTTTTTAACACATAAATAATTTTCTTTAAATAAACAACAAATTTTATTCCATCTTATTTATCGCTATCTCATTTTAAATCATTTTTACCTTATTTGATTATTTGCTTGGTTTTGTAGGAAAAAGCAGAAAAGGAAAAGAAGGAAAAAACAGAAAATGAAAAATACAGTTAAGCAAAAAATAAAAAAAAGAGCAGTTCACGCGCTATTCATCCTCAACCGTCGTACGAAGCTAGGAAACACGAAAGAAATGGTACATTGGTAGCAGGCATTTTCGGGACAATTTGAATGCGATTTCTGCTCCAATTTCTTGCCCTCCCAGCCCCCTAGTACAAGGCCACCTGGCCTTAATTTGAATCACCAAGAAAGATATAGAAAACAAGCCCTCTAATGGCTCTAAAAATGCCACAAAAACCTGGGTTTCATATAAGCCTTTGAGATGAGGGTTCTGGAGACTTTGTTTCATATAAATGGAACAAAAACGAGAGGATTAGGGTAAGAAACAAAGGGGGAGCGGCGGGAAAATAGAAATAGAAGAAAAAGAGAGAAAACAAAGCGGGTAAAAGAAGAAAAGGTAGCAGGAAATTTTCTAGAAAAACTTGAGTCAGGGTTGAATGGGTAGCCCTTTTCAGATACCAATTTCTTCTTCGTCTTGACTTCTTTTGGATCGATTCTTCATTTCTGCATACTCTATAGATGTAGGAGAAGATCTTTCGTGTTGAAAATTCTTAGGGAAAACACCTCCAAGGTTGCCTAATTTGGGCCCGAAGTTACTGCACTGTCAGCTCTTGAAGCAGATCCAAAAAACTCTTAGTTTCACTTCCTCGCTTTTTGATGCATCTTTTCTCAGGTTTTGCCACATCTATTTTCAAAAAGGTAGCCTCTTTTGATCATTTTCTCTCCATATAGGTCTAAATCTTCACCCAATCTATCAAGAATCTCTGTACTAATGCTTGCTTTTCTCTTGTTGATTTTTTTTTCTTTTGTGCACCATTAGCTCTGGTTTTGTTATAAATGTGATTAGAGATATAATGTTTAGGTAAAAGGATGAGATTTGCTTAACCCTGTGCGTGTTGAATTTGAATCTTTTTGTTTGAGAAATCACTTTGAATGGTTGCGTCGCATAAAGACCGCAGAGAAATGCAGCAAGTTTCGAACCAGTTGCATGTAATTTTTGGAAATTACATTTTGACCCCTGACTTTTTGAATAGTCTCAATATGGCCCCAAAATTTCTGCAAATTGAACCAATTTTGCCTCTTTTAAGTTTTAATCCTCTTTTTCATATTTTAAGTGGGTTTTTGGTCGATTAATTCTAGGATTTAACACATAATTAAGGTTAGAATTTTTGGTAGATTTTTACCTTGTTGGCTTTTAATAAAATAGGTTAGTTTGTGTTAAGGATTATTTTTTGTTTGGGTTTAGGGAAGGGGTTGTTGGTTTATTTTAATTGGGTTAAGGCATGGGTTTGGGGAGGTTAAAGCCCAGCTTTGTTGGATGGATTTTGCTTAGCAAGATGATAAGCTAGTCCACCCATTTTTCTGAAGTTTTCGTTGGACCTAGGTAACGTTGGCCCAAAGAAAAATTTGAAGGATTGCCCAAGGCCCTTTCCTTGCAAAACCAGAAAATGAAAATTGCAATCTGGTCCCTGTACTTCTGAGTAATTTTATTGTGGTTCTAAAAACTTTTATTTTCTTTCAATTAAATTCCTAATTTAATTGCAATTTGGCCCTAATATTTTATTTTTCTTTAATTTTGACCCCAATCTTTGTAATAATTATAATTTAATCCAAAAAACTTTCTCAATCTTTGCAATTAGGTTCCGGACAGTTTTGATTTTTTAAATATAAGTTGTTTTTCTTCTTTGATTGTTATTGTAAGGATCGAAGACAACCGAATAGAAGAGATAAACAATGTAAAGATCACAAACGTAACAAAAATAAATAAAAAGGAAAGAATTGCAAACCAATTAACTACCCAACTCCTCTTGAGCTTGTAGATTAATTCAAACAAGTTTCTTCAAGTTGATGAATTACAATCACTCTTATGTACAAAGGAAAGTTCACCTCCTCCTTGCCCCGAACTCCACTCGGTCAAGTTAGGACGTTTTACTATCCCTCAGGACAACCCTCACAGAGCTACACTCATGAAGTATTCACTCACAAATGAAAAACTTACAATGAACCTCACACCACTAAAATTACAAATCTTCTTTGAAGAGTATTTTCTCACTAAAATCACTCTAGATCTTTTGTATCTTCAGTGTGCCAAAGTTGTTTGATGAATCTGACCAACCACTATTTATATAGGACCAAGAAAGTGCCTTATTAAAGTTTCTAACGGATAGAAAGTAGCTGAAGAGTCAACTAGCCGTTGGAGTATCGGACGTCCGGTACTCCTATTTTTTGCATCCGACAGCAGGCAGTGAGTTTGAGAAATTTTTCTTCAATTCTTTCGAACGTCCGGTAGGCTGGTTTTCTGCGTCCGAAGTGTCGCAACGATTATCGGACGTCCGATCCTGACTTCTTGAGCGTCCGACAGCTTCAGCATACTTTGTCCCTTTCAAATGTGATTAATGTTTGAATCTGATTTGCTTCATAGCTGAAAGTATTTCTTGAAGAGATATTAGTATTATCCATTGTTTTGTAAACATCAAAAGTAAGGGACCAAAGCCAACATTCTCTCCCTTTTTGATAATGACAAAACAATGGATGGAAGAAAGAAAAAGATTGAGCATATGAGCATAAGCTCCCCCTCACTCATTGCATCCAAATTTATAATCTCAAAATAACTCCCCCTTACACATAGCATCCACATTTCTCCCCCTTTTTGTCGTCATAAAATGAGAGTAAAAATATCATACCGTAATCTAGCAACAATAACAAAAAATCTAATATTTCAAACAAAAAAGAAAACAGAGAAATGATACCAGAGTTCAGCAATTACCAATATGTCAACATATCACAGAGAGTTCATCATTAGATCAGAATTGTTCTTTTCTCCCCCCTTTTTGACACCATACAAATTTAGGAATACTCAAAAATATCAAGAAAAACTCAGGTCAAAGCATCAGAAACAGAAAAGCATTATAAACAAGAATCTCACCAATCTTACCAATATCTCCTACTTGTTAGAGTTAGAATCATGTCTAACTATCCACATGCATTTCATGCCTCTTCTCATTTTTTTCTCATATAACAATCACTTTTCATGTGACCTTTTTGACAACAAAAATTACACATAACCAAAGAATTATTTATATAAACAGGTTTAATAAATCTTACTTGTCTTCTCTTATAAATAGCAAATTCGTTGGAATTAGAATTCAACCTATTCTATTGAAAACAGACTTGTTTCTTATGTTTAAGCAATTTATTTAGACCATCCATTCTTCTTTTCAAATCACCTTGTTCCTTTTTGAAAAATTCACAAAGTTTTGTTTTTCTATCAAGCTCCAAGTGTAAAGCAGTCTCACTCTTTTTGAAGTAATTATTTTCAGCTTTCAACTTTTTGTTTTGTTGAAAAAGATTTACATTGTCTTGAAGAAGAAAACTAATTTTATGTTTTAATTCCTTATTTCTAGCATAAGATTCCTTCAAACTATCATGCAATTTTATAATGAAAGATTCAAGATCATCATCAGTTTCATCATCACTTTCAAATTGAGAGTTAGAAGATATTACCTCATCATCTCCAATAGCCATGAAAGCCAATTGAGTAGATTCATCTTCCTCTTCAATTTCACCATCGAAGTTGCATTCATTCCATGTGAACTGGAAGTTATTGAATCTGGGTTTTTTTCACCTTTCCTCTTCTTCATTGGACACTCACTTGCGTTGTGTCCAGGTTGGCCGCATTCAAAGCACTTATCAGTTTACTTTTTGTTGAACTCTAGCTTCCCTTTGTTTCTCGAGTTGTTGAACTGATTTGGGAATGAATTGTTAGGTCCACCTTTTCTGAATCTCTTCTTGTTGAGTATTCGTTTGAAGCTTCTTGTGATGAGTGCAATATCACTGTCGTCACCTTCTATGTCATCTCCATCTAAGGAGACTGTATCATCTTCATCTTGTAAGGTTTTTAGAGCAATACTCTTTCTTACCTTTGCATCCTCTTCCTCTTGCACTTTGGACTTAAGTTTCAGCTCATAAGAGATTAGAGAATTAATAAGAGATTCAATAGGCATAGTATTCAAATCTTTAGCCTCCTTAATAGCAGTCACTTTATTTTTCCAATCTTTAGACAGAGCATTCAAGATTTTTCTATTTTTCTCTCCTAAGGTATATTCTTTTTCCAGAACCTCTAAATCTTTAATAAGATCATTGAATCTACAATACATTTGATCAATATTTTCATGAGATTCCATCTTAAATGATTCATATTTAGTAATCAAGATAGATTTTTTCTGTTCTCTAACATTCTCATTACCTTCATGAATATCTTTCAGTTTGTCCCAAATTTCTTTAGCTGACTTGCAACCCTTGACTCTAATAGATTCATTTGAGTCTAAAACACAAAATAATACATTCATGGCCTTTGCATTTAAGGTGAGATGAATTCTATCTGTAGCTGTCAGTTCACTTCTTATTTTTGGTCTAGATTTATGAGTATTTTCATCTATAACAGTGGCATCATATGGACCTTCACTAATAATAAACCACAATTCAATATCAATTGATTACAAAAAGATAATCATTCTTTCTTTCCAACTTACATAATTTGACCCATTAAATATAGGTGGTCTAATGACAGAATGTCCTTAAAAAAATATGGCATTATTGGTTGTCATTTTTACTCCCAAATCGATTGAGCTTAATCTCTAGGAGACCAAGCTCTGATACCAATTGTAAGGATCGAAGACAACCGAATAGAAGAGATAAACAATGTAAAGATCACAAACGTAACAAAAATAAATAAAAAGGAAAGAATTGCAAACCAATTAACTACCCAACTCCTCTTGAGCTTGTAGATTAATTCAAACAAGTTTCTTCAAGTTGATGAATTACAATCACTCTTGTGTACAAAGGAAGGTTCACCTCCTCCTTGCCCCGAACTCCACTCGGTCAAGTTAGGACGTTTTACTATCTCTCAAAACAACCCTCACAGAGCTACACTCATGAAGTATTCACTCACAAATGAAAAGCTTACAATGAACCTCACACCACTAAAACTACAAATCTTCTTTGAAGAGTATTTTCTCACTAAAATTACTCTAGATCTTTTGTATCT
The DNA here is from genome assembly GCF_003713205.1 of Coffea eugenioides. Classification (NCBI taxonomy): domain Eukaryota; kingdom Viridiplantae; phylum Streptophyta; class Magnoliopsida; order Gentianales; family Rubiaceae; genus Coffea; species Coffea eugenioides. Next base: position 29,094,591 of record NC_040040.1, on the reverse strand, counting down.
TCAGTGTGCCAAAGTTGTTTAATGTATCTGACCAACCACTATTTATATAGGACCAAGAAAGTGCCTTATTAAAGCTTCCAATGGATAGAAAGTAGCTGAAGAGTCAACTAGCCGTTGGAGTATCGGACGTCCGGTACTCCTGTTTTTTGCGTCCGACAGCAGGCAGTGAGTTTGAGAAATTTTTCTTCAATTCTTTCGGACGTCCGGTAGGCTGGTATTCTGCGTCCGAAGTGTCGCAACGATTATCGGACGTCCGATCCTGACTTCTTGAGCGTCCGACAGCTTCAGCATACTTTGTCCCTTTCAAATGTGATTAATCTTTGAATCTGATTTGCTTCATAGTTGAAAGTATTTCTTGAAAAGATATTAGTATTATCCATTGTTTTGTAAACATCAAAAGCAAGGGACCAAGGCCAACAGTTATTTATACTTCATTTAAATGCTTTAATTGGTAGATTTATTGGTTATTTCCATTTCTTTATCATTTATTTGTTAATTAAATTGGTGACTTGACCATTTATTGATTTTGGAGTATAAATAGGGCAAATGGCACCCCATTTAACCATAAATTCAAGCGAGATACCTTCTTTTATTATTTCAATCCTCTTATGTGCTCCTATCTATTTTTTTATATGTGTAATTGTATGTTTTGAGTGCTTTTTCCTTTAATTACTCATTTATTCTTTTAAATTTAATTTATTCTATTTAATTTTGGATGATTATTTGAGAGGGATTTAAATACCAATTTATAATAGATAGATGTTCAAGACATGTATTTAGATAGGTTATGTAATAGATAGGTTTTAGTTTTGCCAAAATATAATTAGTTAGATAAATGTAATAGTTAGATTATTAATTTTTTAAAATTTCCTCCTTAAATTGTAGTTAGATCTCCAAATGTAATAGTTAGGTCTTTATATGCGTTTCTTTGATTGCATGCTTGCATGCTTGTTTGTTTATGTATTTATTCGCTTTATTTAGGATTTTGCATTTAGATATCATGCCTACGTGTTATGTGATCTATGTGCCTTATATGTTTATTTGTTTTAATTATATTTTATTTGTTTTATTTATTTTATACGATTTATTTGTTCATAATAAATGCATGACGTCACCACACTTGTCCAACACTAGTCGGGACCTTTCTCCTATTTTCTCACTAGTTCAACGCTAGTGAGAAATTGTTGAAATGGGTTAGTCCAATGCTAGATCCGTTATGCCATTTTCGCGCTAGATTCACATTTTTTGTGTGACATTGGTCGCATTTGATACATGTTTTTCATTTTTAAGATCTTTTCTCATCTTGCATGATATTTTCTCTATATTATTATCTTCTTTATCCCTACATGCGCAAAACATGACATTTAGACTTGCATTCCATTTAGAAAATTAGAAATATGTTAGTTCATTTGCTTGACTAGATTAGGAGAGTCACCCTTCAAATATGGAAAATGAACGAGTATGATTTTTTAACCTTAACACGCTCTTAATCCCTCTATAAAAAGGAAAATTGAATTACGAATCTTAATTCCCCGTACCCGTCATGTTGCATTCCTCTCTGTTAGGTCACGTATATTAATATGTTATAATTCTTCTTTTCTTTGAGTTTCATCTTTTGCATATTCGTGACCACTTCTAAGAATCATTTTGGGCATTACAATTAAGGTGTTTTACACCAATTAAATTTTAAGAGATATTTCGACTCTCTCGGTATCTATTAGGTCTAAATTTGCATCCATATAGAAACATCCAAATGTGATAAGTTTTGTAAGTTAGATTAGGAAAATTTTTGACTAAATCTCGCAACTAGCCTTAGTTAGATTTAAAGGGTGCCTTAGGTTTGATTCTATCAAATCTTTGCCTTCTCTTTCTTCAATTGTAACTCCCGAACTTTTTTTCTTGTTTTCAAAGACCTGAAATCATTTAAAAAGGGTTTTATCTATTTTTTATTAAGCATACATTTTCAGGTAACTTGGTACACCTAAACTCGATACCAAGTGGTGACTCCTATTTTTTTTTAAAAATCATTTTTAAATTATTATTTTGGTCCCAAATCATGGCATTTTTAAATACTATTTTAGGCCCTTTCTCTTTATTTATTTATTTTATCAAAATCAAAGCAACATTTTTGACACCTAAATAATTTTCTTTAAACCAATGGGGCGCGACAACTGGCGAAACTGTAGACACCAAAATTTTATTCCATCTTGTCTATCGCTATCTCATTTTAAATCATTTTTACCTTATTTGATTATTTGCTTGGTTTTGTAGGAAAAAGCAGAAAAAGAAAAGAAGGAAAAAAACAGAAAATGAAAAATGCAATTAAGCTAAAAAAAAAAGTGTAGTTCGCATGCAATTCATCCTCAACCTTTGTACGAATCCAGGAAACACGAAGCAAATGGTAAATTTGCAATTGGCATTTTCAGGACAATTTGGATGCGATTTCTGCTCCATTTTCTTGCCCTCCAAGCCCCCTAGTACAAAGCCACCTGGCCTTAATTCGAATCACCAAGAAAGATCTCGAAAACAAGTAATCTAATAGTTCTAAAAATGCCACAAAAACCTGGGCTTCATATGAGCCTTTGAGATGAGGGTTTTGGGGGCTTTGTTTCATATAAATGTAACAAAAATGCAAGGATTAGGTTACAAAACAAAGGTGGAGCAGCAGGAAAACAGAAATGAAAGAAAAAGAGAGAAAACAGAGAGGGAGAAAGAAGAAAAGGTAGCATGAAATTTTTCAGAAAAAACTTGAGCCAGGGCTGAACTGGTAGCCCTGTTCAGACGCCATTTTCTTCTTCGTCTTGACTTCTTTTGGATCGATTCTTGATTTCTGCATACTCTATAGATGTAGGAGAAGAACTTTCATGTTGAAAATTCTCAAGGAAAACACCTCCAAGGTTGCCTAATTTGGGCCTGAAGTTGCTGCACTGTCAGCTCTTGGAGCAGATCCAAGAAACTCTTAGTTTCACTTGCTCGCTTTTTGATTCATCTTTCCTCGGGTTTTACTGCATCTACGTTAAAAAAGGTAGCTTCTTTTGCTCATTTCCTCTCCATATAGGCCTAAATCTTCTCCCAATTTGTCAAGAATCTCTGTACTGATGCTTGCTTTTCTCCTATTGATTTTTTGCCTTTTGTGCACCATTAGCTCTGGTTTTGTTATAAATGTGATTAGAGATATGATGTTTATATAAAAGGATGAGATTTGCCTAACCCTGTGCGTGTTGAATCCGAATCTTTTTGTTCGAAAGATCATTTTGAATGGTTGCGTTGCATAAAGACCGCAAAGAAACGCAGCAAGCTTCGAACCAGTTGCATGTGATTTTTGGAAATTGCATTATGAACCCTGACTTTTTGAATAGTCTCACTGTGGCCCCAAAACTTCTGCAAATTGAATCGATTTTGCCTCTTTTAAGTTTTAATCCTCTTTTTCATATTTTAAGTGGGTTTTTGGTAGATTAATTCTAGGATTTAGCACATAATTAAGGCTTAGCATTTTTGCTAAATTTTTACCTTGTTGGCTTTTAATAAAATAGGTTAGTTTGTGTTAAGGGTTATTTTTTGTTTGGGTTTAGGGAAGGGGTTGTTGGTTTACTTTAATTGGATTAAGACATGGGTTTGGGGGGGGTTAAAACCTAGCTTTGTTGGATGGATTCTGTTAAGCAAGATGACAGGCTAGTGCACCCGTTTTCTGGACTCTTCGTTGGGTCTAGGTAACTTTGGCCTAAAGAAAAATTTGAAGGATTGCCCATGGCACTTTTCTGGCCAAACCAGATAACAAAAATTGCAATCTGGTCCCTGTACTTCTGAATAATATTACAATGGTCCTAAAAACTTTTATCTTTTCAATTAGGTCTCTATTTAATTACAATTTGACCCCTAAACTTTTTTTTCTTTAATATTCAACCCTGATCTTTGTAATAATTATAATTTGACCCAAAAACTTTCTCAATTTTAGCAATTAGGTTCCTGACAGCTTTGATTCCTTAAATATAAGTTGCTTTTCTTCTTTAATTGTTATTTATACTTCATTTAAATGCTTTAATTGGAATATTTCATGGTTATTTCCATTTCTTTATCATTTAATTGTTAATTAAATTGATGTCTTGACCATTTTATTGATTTTGGAGTATAAATAAGGTCAATTGCACCCCATTTAACCATAACTTTAAGGGAGATACCTTATTTTATTATTTCATATCCTCTTATGTGCTCCTATGTATTTTTTTTTATGTGTATAATTGCATGTTTTGAGTGCTTTTTTTTTAATTACTCATGTTATTCATTTTAAGTTTCATTTATTCTATTTAATTTTGGATGATTATTTGAGAGGCATTTAAATGCCAATTTGTAATAGATAGATGCTCAAGACATATTTAGATAGGTTTTGTAATGGATACGTTTTAGTTTTGTCAAAATGTAATTAGTTTGATAAATGTAATAGTTAGGTTACTATTTTTTTAAAATTTTTCCCTTAGATTATAGTTAGGGCCCCAAATGTAATAGTTAGATCATCATGTGCGTTTCTTTGGTTGCGCGCTTGCATGCATGTTTGTTTATGTGTTTATTCATTTTTTTTGGGTTTTGCATTTAGATATCATACCTACGTGTTATGTGATCTATGTGCTTTATATGTTTCTTTGCTTTAATTATGTTTCATACAATTTATTTGTTTATAATAAATGTATGATGTCACCACACTAGTTCAACGCTAGTCGTGGCCTTTCTCCCGTTTTCTCACTAGTCCAATACTAGTGAGAAATTGTAGAAATGAGCTAGTTCAATGCTAAACCAGTTATGCCTTTTTCGCGCTAGATTAACTTTTTTTGTGTGACATTGATCGCATTTCATACATGTTTTTCATTTTTAGGATCTTTTCTCATCTTGCATGATATTTCCTCTATATTATTAGCTCTCTTATCCCTATGTACGTAAAACACGACATTTAGACTTGCATTCCATTTAGGAAATTAAAAATAGGTTAGTTCATTTGCTTGACTAGATTAGGAGAGTCACCCTTCAAATATGGGAAATGAACGAGTGTGGTTTCTTAGGCTTAATACGCTCATAATCCCTTTATAAAAAGGAAAATTGAGTCACGAATCTTAGTCCCCCGTACCAGTTATGTTGCTTTCCTCTTTTTTAGGTCACGTATATTTATATATTATAGTTCTTCTTTTCTTCGAGTCTCATCTTTTGCATATTCGTGACCTCTTCTAAGAATTATTTTGGGCATCACAATTAATGTGATTTACACCAATTAAAGTTTGAAAAGATATTTCGACCTTCTCGATATCCATTAGGTCTAAATTTGCATCCATATAGATGATAGAAAAATTAGTACGCAGCGGAACGAGCAAACAATTTTTGTATTGATCTTTCTTGAATTTGCAAATTGATTCAGGCCTTGATATTTCAAAACAAATAAATACTTACTTGTTTAGACGAATATGCAATGCCTGATGTAGATGTTTGAATTCCAACAATTAGCCTTCCACACGTCAGGCCTCTAGTTCGTCCACACAGACTCAGACTAATAGATGACTGAATTTTGGAGTTTTTGTCTTTTGTAGAGAAGAAAAAACGGTGTTGTTTTCTTTCTACTTCAAAAGAACAACCGTACTTGTTTTTAACCCTGAAAAAACCATCGACAACTTTTGTCAATAGGGTTTATTTATACCGTTGTTTTGATTAGATCAATATGTTATTTTATCTTGATCAAATTAATATAACACAACTCATATGATTATCCAATACATATTTTATTCTTATCTTGATCAAATCAAAACAAACGATTTTTATCTTGATCAAACCAAAATAACCAATTTATATTTTATTCTTATCTTGATCAAATCAAAATAAAAATAGAATACAATTAATATAATTATTTAATTCATGTTTTATTTTTTATCACATCAAAATATAAACACAATTAATATAATTATATTAACTATTATTTTCATCTTTATAATATTTGAGTCATACTCAAATACCAACTCCAAATTCCATCTAGCTTGGGTTTCAAGATGTGCTAGCATCCTTACCAAAGTATAAACCCATTCTAATCAACTTACCGATTAGTTCAAATCCTTATGTGTGTGACTATCTAGGTTCATTACCCAGTTGGCAATGTAATTAACGTTAACCTATTAACATTAATTAGAACATTTCTAACACTTGAGAAGTTCTCCAAATATACCTCAAGTTAACATAGATCATGAGTGATGCCTAGCAACATATCATGACACCCAACTGGTGATGAAAGATTGGAATCTTTTTACATGAATCATGACTGCAATTGTTTTGCATAATAATCCTTCTATTACTATTACCTATTGAGTCTAGTTTAGGAATAGTGTCAAACTCAAACACTCAATCATATGACTTAATCTATCAAATCACTTGACTAAAAAATTGATCATCTACATGAATCAGTTTGTCTTGGCCAATAACTCCTTTAGTCAAGATTGATAGATTTCATAAGATATCAATCCATTTATTATGGAATAATAGATCCTATTTTGCATAAACACTTGACTCCATAAATAACTAATTAGAGGTACCAAATGCCAATACTCATCCGTGATTAGAACAAGTATTTTTTCTGCATTGATAGACTCTAACCACCTATGAATGAGCCAACCGTGTCATCTCAGGTCTATGGATCACATGCACTATTGCAATCAACAATGAATCATTGACATCATTAAGCTAGTGATTCATTATTTAAAAAGTCAGTGTTCAAGCTAACTTGTCACACAAGTGCCTCTCATATTTGTTCTAGTATCACATACTTAATGGTATGAGACTCGCCATTCTATTATCATTAATATCTCATATTAATCATAGAAAATAAATATGAGACTAATCTACCCGATTAATCTTGCCCAATTAATAATCCTATGATTAGGAACCATTTAATATTATTTGTACCAAGGTTTTCCGTCACTCATATTCTCATCACATGAGAATGGAACCTTAACAAACAATAATGGACAACATTCAATCAAATCTAAACCAAGAATTATTGAATCAAGAAGTGCCACTTTATATTAATCAAGACAATAATTATTAATGCTCTAGGGCATACTACTAACAATAGAAACATCCAAATGTGATAATTTTTATAGGTTAGATTAGAAAAATTTTCGACTAAATCCCGCAATTAACCTCGGCTAGGTTGAAATGGTGCCTTAGGTTTGATTCTATCAAATCTTTGTCTTCCCTTTCTTCAATCGTGACTCTCGAACTCTTTTCTCTTGTTTTCAAAGACTTGGAATCGTCTAAAAAGGGTTACATCTATTTTTTATTAAACATACATTTTTAGGTGACTTGGTACACCTAAACTCGATACCAAGTGGTGACTCTTATTTTAAAAACCTTTTTAAAATATTATTTTGGTCCCAAATCGTCACACTTTTTAAGTCTTATTTTAGGCCTTTTCTCTTCATTTATTTATTCTATAAAAAGCAAAAAAATATTTTTAACACCTAAATAATTTTTTTTTTAAAATGGGGCGCGATAGCTGGCGAAACTGTAGACACCAAAATTTTATTCCATCTTGTTTATCGCTATCTCATTTTAAATCATTTTTACCTTATTTGATTATTTGCTTGGTTTTGTAGGAAAAAGTAGAAAAAGAAAAGAAGGAAAAAACAGAAAATGAAAAATGCAATTGAGCAAAAAAAAAAAAAAACAGTTCCATGCGAGCGTGCAATGCACGCGCGCTATTCATCCTCAACCTTCGTACGAAGCCAGGAAACACGAAGGAAATGGTACATATGCAGCTGGCATTTTCGAGACAATTTGGATGCAAATTCTGTTGCATTTTCTTGCCTTCCAAGCCCCCTAGTACAGGGCCACCTGGCCTTAATTTGAATCACCAATAAAGAACTAGAAAACAAGCCATCTAATGGCTCTAAAAATGCCACAAAAACTTGGGTTTCAAATAAGCCTTTGAGATGAGGGTTTTGGGGGCTTTGTTTCATATAAATGGAATAAAAATGCAAGGATTAGGGTAAGAAACAAAGTGGCAGCTGTGGGAAAATAGAAATAGAAGAACAAGAGAGAAAACAAAGAGGGAAAAAGAAGAAAACGTAGCAGGAAATTTTCCAGAAAAACTTGAGTCGGGGCTGAACGGGTAGTCCTGTTCAAATGTCGTTTTCTTCTTCGTCTTGACTTCTTTTGGATCTATTCTTCATTTCTGCGTACTTTATAGATGTAGGAGAAGAACTTTCTTGTTCAAAATTCTCAAGGAAAACACCTCCAAGGTTACCTAATTTGGGCCCGAAGTTACTGCACTGTCAGCTCTTGAAGCCGATCCAAAAAACTCTTAGTTTCACTTCCTCGTTTTTTGATTCATCTTTTCTCAGGTTTTACCACATCTATTTTAAAAAATGTAGCCTCTTTTGATCATTTTCTCTCCATATAGGCCTAAATCTTCACCCAATCTATCAAGAATCTCTGTACTAATGCTTGCTTTTCTCTTGTTGATTTTTTTTTCTTTTGTGCACCATTAGCTCTGGTTTTGTTATAAATGTGATTAGAGATATGATGTTTAGGTAAAAGGATGAGATTTGCTTAACCCTGTGCGTGTTGAATTTGAATCTTTTTGTTTGAGAAATCACTTTGAATGGTTGCGTCGCATAAAGACCGCAGAGAAATGCAGCAAGTTTCGAACCAGTTGCTTGTGATTTTTGGAAATTGCATTTTGACCCCTGACTTTTTGAATAGTCTCACTGTGGCCCCAAAACTTCTGCAAATTGAACCAATTTTGCCTCTTTTAAGTTTTAATCCTCTTTTTCATATTTTAAGTGGGTTTTTGGTAGATTAATTCTAGGATTTAACACATAATTAAGGCTTAGCATTTTTGGTAAATTTTTACCTTGTTGGCTTTTAATAAAATAGGTTAGTTTGTGTTAAGGGTTTTTTTTTGTTTGGGTTTAGGGAAGGGGTTGTTGGTTTACTTTAATTGGATTAAGACATGGGTTTGGGGAGGTTAAAACCTAGCTTTGTTGGATGGATTTTTCTTAGCAAGATGACAGGCTAGTCCACCTGTTTTTTTGGACTTTTCGTTGGGTCTAGGTAACTTTGGCCGAAGGAAAAATTTGAAGGATTGCCCAAGACCCTTTTCTGGCCAAACCAGAAAACAAAAATTGCAATATGGTTCCTGTACTTCTGAGTAATTTTATTGTGGTCCTAAAAACTTTTATTTTCTTTTGATTAGGTCCCTAATTTAATCACAATTTGGAACCTAAACTTTATTTTTATTTAATTTTTAACCCTAATCTTTGTAATAATTATAATTTGGCCCCAAAAACTTTCTCAATTTTTGCAATTAGGTTCCTGACAGCTTTGATTTCTTAAATATAAGTTGCTTTTCTTCTTTAATTGTTATTTATACTTCATTTAAATGCTTTAATTGGTATATTTCATGGTTATTTCCATTTCTTTATCATTTATTTGTTAATTAAATTGGTGCTTTGACCATTTTGTTGATTTTGGAGTATAAATATGACAAATTGCACCCCATTTAACCAGAACTTCAAGGGAGGTACCTTCTTTTATTAGTTGATATCCTCTTATGTGCTCCTATGTATTTTTTTTATGCTTGTAATTGTATGTTTTGAGTGTTTTTTTTAATTACTCATTTTATTCATTTATTCAATTTCATTTTGGATGATTATTTGAGAGGCATTTAAATGCTAATTTGTAATAGATAGATGCTCAAGACATGCGTTTAGATAGGTTTTGTATTAGATACGTTTTAGTTTTGCCAAAATGTAATTAGTTTGATAAATGTAATAGTTAGGTTATTATTTTTTAAAAATTTTCCCCTTAGATTGTAGTTAGGGCCCCAAATGTAATAGCTAGGTCTTTATAAGCGTTTCTTTAGTTGCGTGCTTGAATGCTTGTTTGTTTATGTGTTTATTCACTTTCTTTAGGGTTTTGCATCTAAATATCATGCCTACGTGTTATGTGCTCTATGTGCTTTATATATTTGTTTGTTTTAATTATGTTTTATACGATTTATTTATTTATAATAAATACATGACGCCACCACACTAGTCCAACGCTAGTTGTGGCCTTTCTCCCGTTTTCTCACTAGTCTAACGCTAGTGAGGAATTTTAGAAATGGGCTAGTTCAATGCTAGACCCGTTATGCCTTTTTCGCGCTAGATTCACGTTTTTTGTGTGACATTGATCGCATTTCATATATGTTTTTCATTTTTAGGATCTTTTCTCATCTTGCATGATATTTCCTCTATATTATTAGCTCTCTTATCCCTATGTACACAAAACATGACATTTAGACTTGCATTCCATTTAGGAAATTAGAAATATGTTAGTTCATTTGCTTGACTAGATTAGGAGAGTCACCCTTCAAATATGGGAAATGAACGAGTGTGGCTTCTTAGGCTTAATACGCTCTTAATCCCTTTATAAAAAGGAAAATTGAGTCACGAATCTTAGTCCCCCGTACCAGTTATGTTGCTTTCCTCTTTTTTAGATCACGTATATTTATATATTATAGTTCTTCTTTTCTTCGAGTCTCATCTTTTGCATATTTGTGACCTCTTTTGAGAATCATTTTGGGCATCACAATTAATGTGATTTACACTAATTCAACTTTGAAGAGATATTTCAACCTTCTCGATGTCCATTAGATCTAAATTTGCATCCATATAGAAAGATCCAAATGTGATAAGTTTTATAGGTTAGATTAAGAAAATTTTTAACTAAATCTCGCAACTAGCCTTGGTTAGGTTGAAAGGGTGCCTTAGGTTTGATTCTATCAAATATTTGCCTTCTCTTTTTTCAACCGTGATTCCCGAACTCTTTTCTCTTATTTTTCAAAGACATGGAGTCATTTAAAAAGGGTTTTATCTATTTTTTATTAAAAATACTTTTTTAGGTGAATTGGTACACCTAAACTCGATACCAAGTGGAGACTCCTATTTTTTCTTAAAAACCCTTTGTAGATTATTATTTTGGGCTCAAATCATCGCAATTTTTAAGTCCCATTTTAGACCCTTTCTCTTTATTTATTTATTTTATAAAAATAAAAATGGGGCGCGACACTAACCCTCTTTAACAAGTCAAACGCAACAATTACTCAATTCGAGGGGTTGAGTTTCTTGATCGAAGTTTGCCATTTTCACCACATTTGGTCACTTTTGTTTCTATTTCCCATTCCTACAAAACAAACATAACAAAATAACATTAATATTTACCTAAATCCTAAAATCACACTAAATTGAAATAAAATACTAAAATATTGGATTGCCTCTCAATAAGCGCTTCTTTATAGTCATTAGTTTGACTATTTTGCCTCATTTTTTATGGAGACTTTGTTAATGAGTAATCCACCATTTTAAGATGTAGTGGATCAACAAATAGTGGCTCAATAGCAAAAGCCGCATGTTCTAATGATGTAAGAGATTGAAGAGACTTACCTATCTCAGGTGTTTTATAGAAATTACCTTGTAGGAACATCACTTGAGAATTGTCCGAAGGAGCATCCATATAACCTTCTTAGGTGATAGTATCTTTAGAACCTATTCCTTCAAAATACTCCTCAAGAGCGGTTAAATATGAATCATTAATGTTCATCTCTTGAGGTTCATCATTAGTTCCAAGATATTATCTTGTGAAATAGACACTTTCTTATTGAAACACGCATTAGATGCATCATTTTCATCAAAATGCAATCCATTTTCACATACAACATCCCCGCCATTCATGCTATGGTCATTTGCATATCATTAGAAGAAATAACTTCACACAAAACATGTAATTGATCTTGTATTCTACCAAAGTAAGAAACTAATTTGTCTAACATTTCATCAACCCTATCAAAATGATTGGAGGTTACATTAGCTAGTATTTTTATATATAAATCAAATTGATTAGAATATTATTCTATGACTAGCTCCCAAGATGGTATAGAATCATTAGTTAATGTTTCACTTTTCAATTCCCAAGATAAAGATGCGTTAGCTAACTTTTCTATTGCTAATTCTCAAGATGACTTAGATTCATATTGGATAAATTCGGATTGGTATTCATAAAAACATGAAGAATCACTATACTTACATTGATTATCCCATGCATAAGCATAAGAATTTCCCCAATTAGGATTGCATTGATCAAAACAAGGATTGCAATGCTCAAATTTATCATAATTATCCACATTTTGTGCTTGCCTACATGTATGAGTAGCATGATAATCTCCACACAAGTTACAAATCATATAATTAGAATTAAAAGCATTAGCATTCCTCTTTCATTCAAGCATATTTGTAATGTTGTCCAATTGAACTTTTAATACTATAAAATCACATTTAGCCTTTAAACTCCTTAAACCATTTTCAAAAGACATACCTTTGGACATCTATTGGTTACCTCCATAGTCGTAGTTTTGAAATGTGTAGTGCATTGTAGAACTTCCTTCTCTCAAACTTTCATCCACTTTTTGTTTACTATCCTCCTTATAACCTAAAAATGCTTTCAAATATTCTCAAAAGCAAGATTAATCAAGAAGAATAGTTTAAAAGACACCAATCAAAAATAAGATGCAAAACACAAAATAAATGACTCAACAAAACACTAAATATAACAAACAAGACATTTAACATGACAAAAACAAGAAAAGCAAGTAAAAGTGTATAAAATAATAAAGTTGTTCTTAGTATTCATATTAATCGAATCTTCCTTGGCAATGGTGCCAAAAACTTGACGAGGTCCTATCATGCACCAAATTTTAATAAAACCTAAACACCCAATTTTTTTTTGCAAGTATACGGATCATTCATTGAGTATAGGGAAATTAGATGTCGATCCTATAGGGAAGAGTATTAATTACCAGTGATTTTTTAATTTCTTTATTATTTAGACTATCACAAGTGCAAAAAATTAAATCTACACTATAAACATGAGATAAAACTAATACAAATACTAATAGAAAGCTCCCAGAACTATGGAATTTCTTACTACTCTTGCAAGTGAAATTACCAATTAATTGAATGTTATTATCTTGGTTAGTTATGGCATAATTTCCTAATGTATGTGAAACCTACTCTTGTAGTTAATCAACTATACTTGTAACTAAACCATACCTACTCTCGTGGTTATGACATTAATTACAAGTTCATTTCTTCTATGAAATTATATGAAACAAGTCATTAAAGCCATAAGGGTGTTCGTGTACCTCTACTCGATCTCGTGAGTGCACTCCCTAGATTTAGCACTTCCTTAAATTAGTGTTAAATTTCAATTTCATTGCAAACTTAACACCTTAAGATTATCACAATTAATGACCAATTAATCATGATTAGATAAGAAAAAGTGATAAATAACTTCCTCAAAATAATATCACCCAATAACCAAGTAAATATCACAAACAAAATATAGAAAATTCATTCATAACTCTAGGCATAAACTTTAGCAAAACATGAAAAGAATGAAAGAAAAGACCATACTTGTATTATAACTAAACATGAACTTAAATACAAAAGAGAAAGTGATAGGAGAGAAGTCACCCTTGTCACATGAGTTCCAACTCTTCATCTTTGCTCCTCAATTTTTCATCCAAATCTAACCATAGGTATAAGATGGAAAAACTATACTAATTATACTATATTAATGAACTAAACTAATGAACTAAGAAAAACTAGTGAGACTACATTTTTGGTAGTGTCTCTAGCCTTCCAAAGTTATCAAAAAGCTCTCCAAAGGCCCGTATTTATAGAGAATTCAAGCTCAAAATGAGTTGTTTCTAATTGGCAAATTTGCCTTTTGAAATCACCAAAAGTTGTTTTTTGAAATCTCTATACTTGCTTGCTTATATCTAGCCGAAATTCCTACAGACAAATTGATCAAAAAGCTTGAGTGAATAGAGTACAATTTGTAGAACAAGTTACAGCCACAATTGAAGAAAATGTGACCTCAGAAAATGCAGGTACAAGGTCGCATCTTACTCCACGTTTTCCTCTTTTGCAGGTTTTCTTAATTCTAGTCAGTTTTTAGTCTTGCTCTGTTTTTGCATCAATTTCAACTGATATTTTCTTAATGATTGAGGCTGAACTAACTATTGTATAAAACATGAAAGTTGTAACCCTTTAAGTTAGCTTTCCAAAGCTTCAAAAATAACCCAACATGGAGCTCTGGAGACTAGTAAACGACCAAACTACCCTTGACTATCAATCCTCTTTCTCAGCTTTTGACAACAAAATGGCCGACAATGTTTCGACATTTTGACAAGGAAACCTCATAAAATAGATTTCAATGTCCCATAAGAATTGTATAGCTATGTGTTAGCTTCAAAATAACTCAAGAATCACCTCAATCTGATGCTTGTAGCTCAAGATATAGCTGAAATACCAACAGGTGCCGAAGCTATCAAATTCCCTTTCTTTTATACTAAGTTGCATTTCATCTTTTGAGTATTTTGCACTTCATATTCTCTTTAAATCATTTCAAATCATCAACAATCATCCAATTATCTTTTCTAGTCATGCCAATTGATGATTGAATCATTGAAACCCACAAAAACATGAAGTTTTAACCAATTTAATCCATAGAAATGCAATTTGTTACACTTTGAACCACAAAATGTAAACTTCACTAGAATCCTAGTTAATTAGCTATAAAAGTGAATAAAATACACCAAAACTAAATAATAAAACACACTTAAATTACTCAAAATGCACACTTATCGGATTTGCAATGAAAATCGAAATCTACGTATATTTAAACATCCCATAACTATAGTCATTAAAATTTTACAAGGAATATAAAGAAACATAAATACGTCACATAAAGTCATTACTTCATCTTTCTAAGGTAACTACACTCACCCCCCTGTGGTTTAGTAATTTTTCATATAACCCCCCATAGTTTCAAAAGCTTTACATAACCCTCTCAAAATTTGGACTAAAGTGTTAAAATCACAAAATTTGCATTCCGTAACGAAATCAACTAAAATGTCCAAAGTACCCCTTTGTAAAGTTAAAAATTATTAATTAACCATAAGGAGGGGTTATGTGTATATTTTAAAAATCATAAGGGGGTTATGTGATAAAACACTAAACCATTAGGGGGTTATGTAGTAAAACATAAAATTATAAGGGATTGAAGTGTCATATATATTAAGTTTATATATTTTGGTCACTTCAAACATTTTAGTTTTTAAATGAGGATATTCTCAACATTTCTTTGAGTTCTGTTATAGAGGATTATTTCTATCACATTGACACTTTAATCCAAATTATGAGGGGGTTATGTATACATTTTGAAACTATGGGGGCATTATATGAAAAATCACTAAAGCATGGGAGAGGGGGGGTAATAATGTATCCCACATCGATTTGGGAAAGGGAAGGGAATGGGTTTAAAGCTTGGGTCTAATGGTTATCTTGTAATTTGGGTTAATCATTTTGGGCCAGTGAATGTCGATCCAAAAATTATTTGGGTCAGCCATTGGACTCGAGTAGTGACAGTTAGTATCAGAACAAGCCTCGCGTGGTCTCTGCGTGGGATGAGTCTGGGCTAGCGGGTTATGGTTCTGACTATGCAAGGGAGTGTAAGGAACTAAGTGTTGTGCTGGGCTAAGTGCCACGTTCGAGAGGAACTACCTCTAGAACCTGCAGGATCAAGTGCCACGTCGGGACTCAGGTGGGGGCTACCTCTAGAGCCCGTACGAGCCACCTCTAGAGTCCAAGTATAACCAAGTTGATAGTTTGAATTCTAACGGGCTTTACAAGAATGCAAAGTCCTAAAGATGGGGAGAATGAGGTATCCCACATCGATTTGAGGAAGGGAAGGGAATAGGTTTAAAGCTTGGGTCCAATGGCTATCTTGTAATTGGGGTTAATTATTTTGAACCAGTGAATTTCGATCCAAAAATTATTTGTGTCGGCCTTTGGACCCGGGTGCATGACAGGTAAAGTGTATTTTCCCATCTTTCTATTCTATCCTCCAATACAACCTCTTATGTAAGCTTTGCATCCCATTAGTATTCATTTATTTATTATCATTGTTTCTTAATATGTACCAAATATCTTCCTTTTTTTCTTTTTGCCAAGAGTGAATAACGTCTCTTCATTGAGGTATGTATGATCCCTTAATGTGTATTTAGTCTGTTATTACAAATTTGTATTCATGATCGCCAAACAAATGTTTATTACAAGTTAACTCTCTATACTCTCTACATTTAATAAGTTTTATAGCATTTTGTCTTAGCAGGTGATTCTGATTACTCTAATTCTAGTTAACATTTTGATAATAATTTGAGCATATAAGCTATTCTATCTATATAAGTCGTATGCATGAGTCATCACTATTTATCAATATTCCTACAACTTTATTGCACAAGATGTTCGCTCCAATTTTTTTTTTTTTTTTGACATCTTCAAACCAAATTCTTTTGCCTCCTCAAAAACAAAATGTTTACTCCAATTTTTATATTGCACAAAATGATTTTCAAATTTACAAAAACTTTTAAACAAATTATGTGCAGTCCCATTCAAGGAACGGGTTTAGACTGGTTAATTATTTCAGATGCAATGTTAATTTGACTTGTTGACTAATCGTTTTTGAACCTATTAATTTTCTTGATTAAGAATTAGATTAACATGAGACCGGATTTGAAAGTTTAGGGTGTAATGTGTTAAGAATAGAAATTTAGGGTGCAAAGTAGGACCAGTCCGAAGAAAGGAAAAATCATAACAAACGACCTATGAGTCCTTTAATCATTTGTCAGAGTTTCTAGTTTCTAGCTACAAGCCCAAGTTTATTTCTTTCTTCTCTCTCTTTACCTTTGGCCCTTCCCAGAAAATTCTTCCAAACTTATTGTACCGACACAGTTAATGAACAATGCTGCAGAGACAAGACAGTCTGCTTTCATCTTCTCACCGCCAAACCCCACCACCAGAAAATCGCCATGCAAAACAAATTGGTTGCATGGCCGGCTTCTTCAAGCTCTTATCCAGATATCAAAATAGAAACAAACGCCTTACTTCTGGTTAGAACGTTAATATTCATTTTATTCTCTTCTGCATTCAACAGCATAATTTCTTATAAGCATTTTCTTTTTCTGTTTTCCATTTTGTTTTTTTCTATTCAGGTAGAAAGCATGTAAAATCGACTTCAAAGGAAGCTAAAGCCATGGTAGAACAGGAGATGAAACAGCAGCAGCAAGATTCTTCATCTGCACTCAAAGAAGATAACAAGAATATTTCAAACACAAATGGCCAAAATTTGGAAAACAAGAGATTATCATCATCATGCGATATTACACCAAGAAGTCCTATGCTTCCACCGGAGATTCGACAATCAAATGCCTTAACCACATCAGAGAAAAGCACCACTGCAAAATCCCTATTGGTGGCTCGACTGATGGGGTTGGAGGAGCCATCTGAGGTCAACAGGAACGTTAAAGTGGAACAGGAAAAGTCATCCAGTAGCACTACTGAAGAAAAGAGAAGAAAGCTTTTGCGGGCGCTGGAGAAATGCAATGAAGATTTGGAGAGTCTTAAGAAGATTATCGTAGCTGTACAATCAGATCAGAAGAAACGTCTCAAACCACCACCACCAGTAATGAAGGAGGATCATAATCTGGCTAAAACATGCTTGAAAAGAAATGCTGAACAGCTGATGATGAGGCCTGTGGCTGCGCTGGAGGAAATGAGCCGTTATTACCACACCACCAAAGCAAACTCTAATGGTTAGTTAATTCATATCATCCACTTTATTACCAATTATACAAGTATAAATTGCCTATGAATGATAATATGAAAATGTGTGTATAATCCGGTGCACTTTTTCTGCTTTTGCTTTTTGGCTACTTGATAAAGTACTTCATTCTATATAGGAAGGGAATTATTAATTTAAAGGGTTTTTAATTACATCCCAGTCAAATAATAACACAATCAATAATTTATTTAATTTTTTTGGCTCTATAGAAAATCTTCCCGATTGGTTGTTATAGAACATAAGCTGATGCCATCGCAAATGCATTTAACAGAATCCCAATTTTTTTTAAAAATCATGATAAGGCTAAAATTAGGCAAAATTATAGAGCTTTTGAGATTGAATCACAAAAGTCGGATAGAATATTTGAAGTTTCTTTGCTTGTTGATTAGGACCAAAGAGGGCACTTAAAATGAAATGTGCCTTATAACTAATTTAAAAGTAAAAAATCTGCATCTTCCGCAAGAAATTATCAATTTTGTAAAATTTTCATGCTGAGATAGCAATTGTTTATGTGGTCTAGTGCCATTTAAATAGATAATTAAGTAGACAGCTTTGCTTTGGCTTCCTAGTGAATGTGTTTCTTAAGCATCTTTAGCCAGCATGGTTATATTACCGTAGATAAATATTATCACAGTCTCAACTAACTACTTCAAAATTCTTTAATTACTCTCCATTGTGCTAATTGTAGAACAGATAATGGAAGCCTGCCGAAATGGCCTCTTCTTTTTTTATTCTCTCCACAACAATCATTATCTATAAGGTTACCCTTTAATATTGCAAAAGGTAATTTTACAGCTATATGAACAAAAAAATCAAACTTACAAGAATTTTGAGATATAATAAAGCAATAAACTATAATAAATTTCTTAAGGTGTCAACTACAATATCTTGACTTTGTCCACCATATATACATATACAGTATATACAAATATATGTATATACTTACATACTTATATGCCCTTCTCGGATTCGAAAAGTAATAGCATGCCTCTTTGAATAGTCCCTGTCATCATTTTGCCTCTTTATTCCTTCTGAGACCAAACAAAAGAAAAAAAATCCCCTCCAAACAAGGCATCTTGTGCTTTTGGATTTTCTCCTCCTTATTTTCTTTCTTTCTTCTTTCTCTTCTTTGCTTTTTATCTTTCATTACTTTTTTTTTTATTGTGAATAGAGTTTTTCAAGTTATAAGATGTTATAAATTAACAAGTTTCAGACAAATAAGAAAATGACTCGTAAAAGAAAAAGAACATAGAATTTTATATGTTCTCTATTTTCTTCAGTCCTTAATTAGAAGATTACACAAACCAAAATAATGCTTGTCCTTTTACTTTTACATCGTCCTTTTTTCGCACCAGCATAATAACAAAACATAAAATTTTCTTTACCAATCACAAGGCTTTCTTTTAAATTCCAGTAGGTGGAGCATGTGGTAACTCAAGTGCTCATTTGCTGATTGTCTCTTTAGTAACTTTCATGATGCAGTCAAATAAGGTTGAAAAGTGTTAAAGCATAAAGAAATGGCCCTGTAAGAACCAAAAAGAAATGATGTATCATGATAACATACTGCTGCTTTTGTTTTTCTCACTTTTTCAGGTTGTCTT
This sequence comes from Coffea eugenioides, assembly GCF_003713205.1. Lineage (NCBI taxonomy): Eukaryota > Viridiplantae > Streptophyta > Magnoliopsida > Gentianales > Rubiaceae > Coffea > Coffea eugenioides. The sequence continues at coordinate 29,075,239 of NC_040040.1, read as the reverse complement.
TGGTCCACCACCCACTCCCATGTTCGTTCCAAACCCCCTTGGTTTCCCATTCTTCTGTACTTAATATTCTTTATTAGCAGTTGAACAGTATCCTTTGCTTGATCTCATGTCCAAACTCCAAACATGGAATATATCCTTTTATCTTTGTTTTGGACTTTTTTGAGAAAATCATGAGTAACTGTCGCATGCATAAAAAGAAAATCTGATCTAAATAGCAGTTCTATATCGTGTAATCCGAACATAAGAATGTAAGAAACATAAAGAAAGACATATACATTGGTGACCAGAATAATTCATTAATAAGATATAAAACTTTCAAATACAAACTCTCATTGTATGTAATTTAGAAGCCAAATAAATCAATTTTATCAACATAGTTCATCTTTTGTGGAAGTAATTTTGCAATGTAAGGTGCTCAAATTTGGTGATGCATGTAGAGATTGGTTTTGAAGATGCAAGCACTTGGGTAATGTAGAAGTTCAATTTTATGATTTCTAATGAAGGTTAACGAGCATGATTATATAAATGAAAATTTTAGAAAATCACACGAAATATATGTATATTTGGGAGATAAGAATAACTCAACTCAAACTAACAAGTTAATATCTCAAAGTAATGAAAAAAATCATACCACAATAACAACTTAACTATTATTATATCTCGTGCATTAGTATGATTTTTTTTTATTAGTAGTGAATTTGTAAAAGCTTGAAGAATTCAAAATAAAATGTCAAAAAATTATAAAATTAATGTATACTCATTATTCAACTACTATATCAATTTTAAAATTTTTTTATATATATGTTTATTATAATGTAATAATATTAATCAAATACTACAAAGCATATTGAGGTAATTGATTGATATTCTTTGAGATGACTATTAAATGTTTACAATGACTATACATCTAGAACTATATATTAGTATCTAATTAAATACAAGAGGTGCAAGAATCCATTTTCTGATAAACAAATATTGAGTTTCAAACAACATTAATAAATTTAGTTAAAATTACCATAAGATTAATCCATATGGACAAAAAGGAATAATTTAAATCTATTGAGAAAGATAAAAGTTCTTAGGAGAGAGAGAGAGAGAGAGAGAGAGAGAGAGAAACTATTAGAAAAATTGATTAGAGAATACCTAGATGCAAAAATGGATAAAATCAAAATATTCAAATGATCCATTAATTTTCTTTAATTAGGCATGCCACATAGGAAAAGAGAAAAAAATTATTACTTTATTACTTTCATACATATAGACATATGGATAACTTCTCTCCAAACTCTTGATTGTCTTACAATAACATCCTAGTAAGTAAGAAACTATAACACAGGTAACTACCTAATAAAACACAATATGCTAAATAAGAAATCCGGTATGAACTTAGTATTGGTGCATGAACCTTGTCATGACTAAGTGTTCGAAGGTAAAGACCACAGATTTGATGGAGTTCAATTCTGTTTGGAAGGGCTTCGATCCAGAAGGCTAGAAAGAATCATTATCAATTTTGAACTTTATTTGGACAGTACCATCGTCCTTGAGAATGAAGGAAGAAATGCTACTCTGTAAATCCTGTGCTGCAGACAATTGTTGCTCATAAGCTCTCACTCAAGATTCTGAGTAACTTTAAGGGCTCATTGCATGAAGGCAGCTTAGGAATGTGAGTACAATGAAGCTGAGCATTAGTATTAACATCAAGTGGAATAGCATCTTCTATTTTGGAAGAAGATGGCACTGGATATTCAAATGCATGTTCCTGTAGCCTATACACCATCTGATGGTGTAGCTTTACACTAGTTGTAGTAGCAACCTGCTTTGCTCTGCGGGTTTGAACACAAATCTTCAAGGCTTCAAGCAAACAATTATCTTTGATAGGCCTGTTGTAATTTGGACAAAAAGTAACCATAATAGTTCCCACATTTAGAGTTGTCTAAATAGTGCCGAAACATGCTTGCTGGTACTCCAGAAGTCGTGTATCCACAAGTTCCAGTTTAGATACGATAGGGAGACCTTTTCTTGAAAGTGCTACTTTGAACGGTTCTAACATAGAGATGAGTAAAGCCTTCTCGAAACCGTAAGACAAACATATGAATAAAGCTTTGACAAGCATGTTGTGCTTCTTCCTCTCTCCACTCATATGTTTTACACATTTCACGCATTTACTTGTTTTATTACAATTTCATAAGTCACGTTCTCATAATGCCATTGTTTAATTATTCAATTAGAAAGTAGATCAGTTTTAGGTATTGGTGCAACCGTAGAGGTCCTTAATTGAAACTGCAAATTAAGTTCAAGTATCAAATTTGTCAGAAATAAAAGTTAAGAGCTAAATCGACATCAGTAGAAAAAAAAGTTGAGGGATGAAATTAGTCTTTTTCTCAAACAATTACTCAGAATTTGTTGAATTTGTTTTTTCTCATCAACAAATTCCAATTTCAATATGCTACAAGCTTTGAAAGCATATTTGTATTTGTTGTAGTTTATTTTAACTTTTTTTAGCCAAATTCAGCCTCTAAAACCTGCCCTAGCTTTTTTTTGAAACAGTAGATATATTAATTTGTATAAACTGTACAATTGTGTAAGCAAAGTCTCAACTGAGCTTGGACAAAGGTCCAAACAGCTTCACGCAAGTGCTTCTTGCGCAGGAAGATGGGATTAGCCCATTCCTTCTTTGTGACGTATATAATGCCATCTAGTCAATTTCTATTTTCAAAACAAACGGAGCACTGTGAAAATAATAATCTCAGGGATTTAACGTCATCAATGATTGTTGTTTCCAATCATGTTTGAAATTTGTGCATATTTGCATATTACTGTTGGTAAAGTTGATTTAAAAAAAAGAAAAATAGGAAAGCACATTCCTCTGGTTGGACATTTGATAATAACAATTATTTGCCACCAAATTTGTTTTTGTTTTGCTATTTCTCTCTAGATGTGTTTACATAGTGTTAAGGAGTTTTTTTTTTTTTTTGCTTTGGTTTCTTTTTTTCCTTATATGTAGACATAATTGACTGCCACACAGAGGAATAGTTGCTTATTACCCTTGAGAAATCCATGCCTCTCTATTTAGCCCAATTGTTGAATCAATTGGATGATACTGAATTTTGCTTTCACCATTTGAGGTTGCTTCATGCAGTGTGTACAACTCTGAACTATGTTTCATTTGTTCTTGAATTTATATACATACCACATTTCACTTTATTTTTTTCTTTGGTCTGTTAAACATCAATTCTGTGGCAATTATATGTGCAAGTTGCAATAAAAACAGGAAATAGACCTTAACACCGGTATGGTTAGTTTATTGTGTGTAACTAGGTTAAATAGCAACAAAAGATATTAAGTTACATATGTTTTCATTTGATTACTGATTTTGATTGCACTCATTAACAAAAGTACATATGTAGGAATTATAGCACATCAGAGTAAAAGAATTTCAGTGAAGAAGCCAAGGGAAGAAGATAACATCTGCTACTTTACCAAAGTCAACACAGCAACAGTTAAAGAAAAGCATAGAATTACAACCCCCAGGTTTTGGAGCAGCAAAGCTATGATTCAAAGTGTAGATGAAGTATGCAATCACATCAGTTGGGGAGAAAAGAGAGAGCTGGGAAATATAGGAATGGTGTTACAAAACTATATTTGCAAAGACTTGATTGAAGAGGTTCTTTATGATTTAGGCTTCTGCAAAATGCATGAACTGCCGCTTGAGGCATGTAAAAGGCGGCTTTCTTTTTAGTTTTCTCTTTTTTTTTCCATGATTTAATTGAAGTTTGAACACTGTAACTGAAAGAACAAAGATAATCTTCTCTTTCGTAAGTTAGACAAGGAGAGAGTAGGGAATCTTTCCAAACTTTGCACAAACATTTAAAAGGAAAATTTGATGTTACGCAATTGACCAACAGATTAGCAACATTTTCCAAATTTGGCTGTTAATTTTCTTATCTTTGATCTTGGATTATGGATTTAAAGGCATGGCCCTTTTCTACTAAAATTCAAACTTCCAATGTGCAATTAAAAATCTGGAGTCCAATCTTTGTACATGAAGCACCATTTTACCATGCATTCTATGTAATATATGATATTTCAACATGTAATACCCTGCATTGCACACTTTGCATTTTGTATAGGGTTTAAAGATGTTGAATTACCACACATTCCAAATGAAGAGACCATTTTATGTTGAATATATTTAGATAGGAAAGACCATTTTACGTTGAATTAATATATTTAGATTTTTTTTTTCCGTTAAGGTATTTGGAATAAATTCAACAAGTAGTCACTATAGGATATTATTATAATTGGTTTCTTCTTCTTTTGCTGAAAATAGAATGAAAATGACGACATTATTGAGGAAAACCTACTCAAATAATCTTGTTTGAAGCGTTAATATATTGTAAACTCAAACCCATCTCCTGTTATTGTAGGTGTTGTTTGTAAATGAAACAAAAGTGAGACTTTGAATAACGATGCAAAATTGAGACTGGAATTCGGGGCGGATTCTTACTTGGATCAAGCCGGATTCAGCAGTCAGATTCTGGACAGAGGTCCACAATTTGCATTTTGTGAATGGTCTTAGATCCGGCCTGGATCAAGAACTATCCGGCGCCGGATCTGCATTGGCCAGCTTTATAAACTAGATCCAGCCCTTAAACCAGTTCTGTGCAGGCATGAATCCGAAGTCGGATTCTGTACAACGGTTAAAATATTTTGGCATCGTTTTACTTGGTTATTTTTTTGCCAAAAATTGTGTTTGAAGACATAATAGCTCCGTTTGGATTTGAGAGTTTTTGAAATACTTGTTTTTCATCTACAAATCTACAGTAATACACTCAAAAAACACCATCAAAAAACTCTCCTTATATTTCAAATACAACTTAAAAAATAAATAAATAAAAATAAATCCTATCACCTTTTCTTCTTCCTCCAATCACCACCACCCACCAACACCATCTACCACTCCCTCCTCGACCATCACTATTACCTCCACCATTGCTCCTCCTCCTGCCTCTTTCTCCCCTCCTCCCTCCTCCTCCTTCTCCTTCTCCTCTCCTTCTTCCTCCCTCTCCTCTCCTTCTTCCTCCCTCTCCTCTCCTCCCCCAAGAACCAGCAGCAGCTCCAGCTGCGACCTTTTGGTTGCACTAATTGCGACCAAGAAGGTTAGGCCGGCAATCTTCAGGTGGGTCTAGGGAGTAGGGGAAGAGGGGTAGGGAGGAAGGAGAAAGAGAGGAGGGAGGAAGAGGGGGAGAATGGAGGAGGGAAGTGAGGAAGGAGAAAGAGAGGGAAAAGGGAGGAGGGGGAGAGAGAGGAGGGAGGAGGTGGTGGAGATGGGTGGTGTAAATTTTTCAAAAAGTACCTAAACATATTTTAAATTATAAAAATACCCCCAAAATACATCCCAAATATCCCCAAAAATACCTCCAAAAACACCACCAAAAATAGGGGAGGGGAGTAGGGAGGGGGGAAGGGGTGGTGGTGGGTGGTGGTAAGGTTTTATGCAATTTTAAAAATATCTCATTAAAATTTTAAATCTTAAAAATACCCAAAATATATTTTCAAAAATATTCTCAAAAACACTATTAAAAATAGGTACAGTAAAAGTTTTTCACATACATTATTATAGTAAAATATTTTAAAAACACTCTAAAAAACAGTTAATCCAAACGGAGCCAATATTGTTTTTGAATGTTAGGAATTAGTGAAAAACACCATTTTCCTATAAATAAATAAGTCTCTTAATATAAAACTAACTAGAAATCACTTTGATCATTCTTTGTGAGAAAACCTGACATTTGCTATTAAATTTCTCTAAATCTTGTTGTATTTTAAAGGTAATTTATTACAACCCTATAGCAAATACTTTGTTTAGTGAAGGCAACTAATATCTTAAGGATAATGTCAATCAACCCTCAAGATCATAGTCTTTGTATCCACATTTTTAGTGAAATTTGTGTAATGCAAAATTTTGCACTTTTTGTGTTTGTGTACCACCTACTCCAACAGTTATGAATAAGCTCAAAAAGTAATGTCTAAACCTTCGAGCTCATTAAGTTTCATATAATTTTTTTGAAAAATAATGTACACACCCCCTCCATTTTTGAAAAAGATTTTGGGCTAATATCCCCACCCCGTCCCAATAAAAAGGGAAAAAACGCTTAAAAAACCAGACTTAAAAAGTTAAACTAGAAGAAACCTTTATAACTTATTATGCATTTTAATTGAGGTGTTCTGATGCAAAAGAATAGTGGAAAGCTTTTCTTAAAGTATTAAATTTAGTTTATCAGGAGAGTTTTTGTTTAAATTCCAATGGATAACTAACAGAGTCGATAGTAGACCCAAGCTTTATTTTCCCAAAAGTAATTGTAAGCTTCTGAAAGGTACAAAAAAACACTAGACACAAGTCACACAACACAAACAAACATAGGGACATTTTCCTTAAAATTGATGGGTCATAAATATGGCCCATTTCAGATCAGATCATTTGTATGTCACAAGAAAGAGACGTTCTTGAAAGTTAAATCCAACTAAAGCAAAAGGGCCCTGTCCGACAAAATTATTCCCTTAAAAGCTTATGGGGCGCAATCCAACCAAATACATGCCTTAAAATCTTATTGGGCCCTATCTATCAAATAACTTAACCAGTGCCTTGTTTCCTTTCCATTTTGATTCACCTTTTTATCCTAAACCTAGATTTTACTTTAATGGTGTCCAAGCCATTTTTTTTTATTGATTTCTGACCTTTTTTTTCCCTAAAAAATATTATGGTTTTTTTCTTCTCTTTGAACTAACCATTGAATGATATTTATGGCTCCTTGTGTTATTACTTGGAATAATATCAAAAACCTGCTATAAAATTTCTTTTAATATCACTTTGTACCCTTACGGTTTTAAAAATATCACTCGTCTCCCTTACTTTTGTTATTTGTGTAACAAAATTTTCAAAAACCTTAAACTATCCATTGCTCATTTTGCCAAATAAAAATGCTTATAAGCTGCTTTGTTTATTCCAAGAAAAATACTACCTACAAAACAATCTCTAGTAGTACCACTACATCACAAAAATATAGTCCCCAAAAATATAAATTTGAAAAATAAAAAAGATATATGTAAAGAAATACATTAGCACCAATTTAATTCTATATGCTCAAAACTGATATGTTATGAAACTTATAATTTTTCCAAACTTCTTCTCAACTCATGGCCTAAGGTCTTAAGTTGTACTAATCATTATACAAAACAACTCAAAATAAACAAAGAAATTATATCCCATTCTATCAAAATCACAAATGGCAAAATATAAAAAAAAAATTCAATTTACTATTATTTATAAATAAAAAATCAGATATTCATCCAAAAAATGAGTAAGAGATGATATTGGATATAAGGAAAAGAGAAGAAAGTCACTTTTATTTTTTTTTCAATTTTTTAAGGTCCATGTATTTGATATGGGAATTATGTATCAAGTACGGATTAATATAGTCTTTTTGTAATTATTAGAGAGGAGGTAAGTGATGTTTTCAAAACTTAAGTTGTGCTAAGTTATATTAGGAGAAAACTCAACGGAGGTTTCCGATATTATCTCTTATTACTTTGTCGATAGAGAATAATTTCTTCTTTTAATCATATACAGCATCGTACTGGATGTAATTTTTTGTACTTCTACATGTAGCATGTAAAGGTAGACAAGCAGCAATGATGCATACAAAAGATCACTGACCTTGGCAAATAGCAACAACTCCCAGCAAAAGTACTGTGTCAGCACATTTACTAACTCCATACAAAAACAAGACAAACAGAAAAGATCATCCAAACATAAAAGACAAAAAAGGCACATTTCGAAATTCTGAAAAATATACAAATTGCTTCTTATTGGTTGAGAATTTGTTCCTGCAGTTGGCAACCTGATTTTCTTCCGGATTCTCATGCACTTTCCAGCTGCAGACCACAATAACATGCAACGCAAACAGATGAATAACGCATTGAAGAGAACTTTACGGCTGTTTCCATTTATTCAAGCTCGTGTTCAACCAAAAGCTCAGTCCTTGAATCTCCTGCATTCAAAATCGAATACCCGTTGACGTTGCTTTACAGTTTACATAAAACCATCCATAGACAAGTATATACTCCATTAGTCCAACAAACCTTGTTTCTTTCCACACTTTAGATTTTCCATTCTAATTTTGTTAAAATTTATGGCGGAGCAAAAACTTAAACAGTGGTATGATTAGATCAAAACTTTATCACAACACACTTGAAATTTGTAAAAAAATTTAAGAGTACTTCTAAGATAAAAAGGTTTGAAAACTGTAACTAGTAAGTTATGCGTTTGAGTCGTCAATGGTCCTTTTCCAACAAAATTTTTTAAAAAAAAACGTGTGAAAATTTTGAGGATTTGAAAAAATGAATATTTAAACCAACAAAAGTGCCAATTGTGACATTGTTGATAAAATGGAGGATAAATGTTCCACTTCTCAAGCGGAAGAGTTCATACTTAGTCAGCAGAGCACTGAAATCCTGGTGGTGCAGTTTTTCCACAATCCACAAGCACTTCAAGGGCAATGGGAATAAGGATATTTATGTTTAGAAGCTTGGCCTTGATAGTAGTGCAAAGGCATACAGCTGCATCTAAGTCCACCAAGCCTTCTAAAACCGGACAACAAGTGCTCTTAACATTGCTTCCAATTCCAATGTGCACAAGGCCGCCCAACAAGTCCACACAAGCACCTAGTTTGAGGGTATCAATTGGGCAAATCTCCGGTTTCTTTGGTGGCGGTGGACATGGCACGGGAGTCGGTGGGGGTGGTGGGCAAGGGGTTGGTTGGGGAGTTGGTGGTGGCTTTGGCACATATGGTGGTGGAGTAACAACAACAGGTGGCTTTGGTACATATGGTGGCGACACCACAGGTGGCTTTGGCACAAATGGTGGTGAAACCACAGGTGGCTTTGGCACATATGGTGGTGGAGTTACAACAACTGGCGGCTTTGGTACATAAGGTGGCGACACCACAGGTGGCTTTGGCACAAATGGTGGGGAAATGACGGGTGGCTTTGGCACATAGGGTGGTGGTTCAACAATAGGTGGCTTTGGCACATAGGGTGGCAACACCACAGGTGGCTTTGGCACGTAAGGTGGTGGTTTAACAATAGGCGGCTTGGGCACATAGGGTGGTGGTTTAACAATAGGTGGCTTTGGTATATAAGGTGGCAACACCACAGGTGGCTTTGGCACATAGGGCGGTGGTTTAACAATAGGTGGCTTTGGTACATAAGGTGGCAGCACAACTGGTGGCTTAGGAATGAAGGGTGGTGGTTTAACAATGGGAGGGTGTGGTGGTATGATAATTGGTGGCTTTGGTCTGAAAGGTGGGTGCACAAAGGGAGGTTTTGGGATATATGGAGGATGCACTATTATTGGAGGTTTTACAATGGGAGGTTTTGGTTTATGTGGTGGTTTCACAGCAGGAGGCTTTGGTGTATATGGTGGTTTTACAGCCGGAGGCTTTGGCTTGTGTGGTGGTTTCACAGCAGGAGGCTTTGGTGTATAAGGTGGTTTTACAGCCGGAGGCTTTGGCTTGTGTGGTGGTTTGTGTGGAGGGGTTGGGTATGGGCAATAAGGACATGCTACAGAAGATAGAAGACTTCCTAAGTGGAGGAGAAGGACAAACCATCTAGCAAAATTATGGTTCCCCATAATGCTAGAAATCTTCTCACTCGAGTGGGATAGAAAAGCTTTGCTTACCTATTTTCATTTCAAAGATGAAAACGGCTTCTTATACATATCAAGGCTGCAAAATGGAGAGAGAAAACCACAGAGCTCTGGTTTTGATACACTTTTTTTTTTTTTTTAAATGACACTCCATGCCATACAGTCACGTGTTTTCATGCACCTAACAAAGTATCACTATGATTAACGGAATGTAATACTAAAAGTAAAAAAGGATGCACATCAGAAGTGTGAGGTTCTTTGCAAAAAAAAAAAAGGAGTTTAACGTTTTGGATCCTTTATTACACTTAATAGTATTACACTCATAAGGTTTTGGGTCCTTTCTTAGACCTATTAGCATCACACTCATATTATCCATGTTTTAGAGCGGCACTTGTCCTTTTATATTCATTTTGTTGGTTTTTAGGGTATAAACTAATAAACAAAACTTTAATTAATGTTGCAAAAAAAGAAGGCTTACAAAAAACTTGTATTGAAGGTTGAAAATAACTTTATGTTCTTCATTTATCAACACACTATTTGTAATGTTTGTAGGAGTTTTTGTAAAAAAAAATGAATTGTAGCGATTTGATGTATGTGAGGTAAAGAGGTAATTGAAAAGTGTGTTCACGGAAAACATAAAAATTTTTTTTGCAAAAAATCACAATCTAAACAAGGCGTAATATAATTTCTAGCTAACAATTATCCTAAAGAGTCTCAACAAAATATAATCTAAATCTTAGCATAAATATTTGTTAACAAAATATCCTAACAACTAAATTTATTTAATAACTAATTAAATTGTTCTAGTACTAAATGAATTTAGAAAAATTTGCAAAAGTTGGCATATTTCAATACTCATCCTTGCCACTTTTGCTGCACATCCCTAATTCTCTTCTTAAATGTTTAAACCCTGTTATAGACAAGGCCTTTTACAAGAAGTTTTGCAACTCATGATTATCTTCGCAACAAACTTCTTTTGATTTTTTATACAAGCTAAAGATTAATCTTGCAACAAATCACTTCTTTTTGTGTCTTATGCCAAACTCCAAATACAAGATGGCTTATATATATATATATATATATATATATATGTAGATAACCTTTTTCATAGGTTCAAGGAGAACACCTTTCTACGATATTTGGACCAGTACAGAAAATATGAAACTCTTCATATTTCTTCATAAATTTTGTCATATCTTCAAAACCTGTACCCAAAAACAGCGACATTATACTCTTGAAAAATATCAGCAATCAATTTAATACCTCTTAACTTATCAATGATTTCCTCTTGAATTCTTTCAAGATATGAATTCTTGATTTCATCATGCTCCACGTTAGAAATGTCAAGATCCGACCAATTCATAGGGAAACTTTTTCTTTTCATTTTAATTGAGAATAGTTTATTCTTAATCAAATCATAAGTCATTTTCTTTGTGAAAATGGCATCAAAAAATTATACGTGAATACTAGACTTGGATTTTTGTCTAACTGTATCTCTATGGTCTCTAATTTGTGTATCAATCGGTTCTTTAAATAGTTCTAGAACACGATCTATTTCCACCACATCCCATAGATCATTAACTACCAAATAAATCCAAAATTTAACTACCCAAATTTGATAAGTTTTACCACTAAAAGTTGAAGTATTTGATAAAAAGTTCTTTCCTGTCATAGTTTTGAACTGATAAAGGATTCTTAGTGGATGCATTCACTCTTAAAAAACAATACAGACCCTTAAAATATAGACTCTTGAACCTACTTTGTTGATTTTTAAGGCATAAACTAAGAAACAACACCTTAATTAATATTGTAAAAAAAGGGCATACAAAAGACCTGTATTGAAAGCTGAAAATATTTTTTATTCATCAACTCACTATTTATAGTATTTACATGAAATAAACTAACATAATTTTCAACTAACAATTATCCTAAAAAATCTCAACAAAACATAATTTGAATCTTAGCAAAAATATTTGTTACATATCCTAACAACTAAATTTATTCAATAGCTAACTAAATTATTCTAGTACTAAATGAATTTAGAAACATATGCTAAAGTTGGCATATCTCAACAAATTTAATGGCTTCACGGAGTACAAGTGTTAAACATAGGTGAGCAAAAGCGTGATACGATACTAATAAAAAAAATGTAGTCAAATATAATTTGTATAGTGTCGCTAGTTTTTAATCATCACCTTACATCCTTTGCCTTTTGGCTCGTAACTTAGATCCTTAGCATTTAGAATGGTAGATAGAGTATCATTCATATACAACTTTAGATTTATTGCACCATACGGTTTGGCAAAATAGAATGTTAGATCTTAGATAACCTACCAATCTAGCTAAGAATAATACAAACAGGGTAAGTTTCACTTTACATTTTTTTAACTATACTCGAATTTTCACTTTCATTGCTGAATTTTAAAGTGAGACATTTTAGTTTCAAAAATATAAATACGCCTGACTTAAGTAAAATAGGAACAACTACACTGTAGAGTTAATGATTCAGATGGAATTAATTCAAAATTGGATGGATAAAACTAATTGCGAAACACAATTTTTAATAAGTAATAATATACTTAATCTGTTTTAGTTTTTACATTTATTATCACCTAAATTTGTACTATTAATGCATATAATTGCACGGTGGAATTGACATGACAATTGTATATCCGAGCACCGTCAACATGAAAAAGCAAACAACTAAGAAAAATACAATTCTAAATCAACCACCTCCATAATACTTAGCTACCTTTATGTCTTGTGATTGAGAGGTCAAGGGTTCAAACTTTACTTTACTATTTAATGTGGCTTCTTTTAAATTCATATAGGTGCGTAATGTACCTGTATGATCCGATGGTAGTTCAATCCACATTGGTTTCTCATGGCCCTATTGAGTCACCATCCAAAATAGGTTAAAATGGAAATAGAAGTAGAGCAGGTATAGATGATAATCATTAATATAAACAAAAAAAAAGAAAAATACAATTCTAAGATAGGTCTAAATGATAATAATTGATAAAAAAAGAAAAAGAAAAATACAATTCTAATAAAACTCCTCGATGGATAATTCACCACTGGTCGAAAGTGCTACAGAAGAATATGTCACGAATCATTGACTTACTATACCCCAAATGATCGTGGGCTGCATGCCCTCGCTTCAGTATGTTACAAAACTGGTGGGGTTGGCCACCCCTTTGTGCCTCGAAATTCAAACTTTTGGAGGACGATAAAGGCTAGAGGAAATGAGAAAAATTTAACGTTTAGTTCCTGTTGAGCCCGTGACTGAGCCATGTGAACCAATAAAGTCAACACAGGTTGCTCTCATGCTCGCCAGTTGTAGGAGAAGAACATAAACAGGACCATCTTTAGCAGGCGCTTTTGGGTTTGGCTTCGCGGTAGGGATTGAGTACAAAATCTTACCCGACGAGTTTTCCGAATATATGTTTGTTTGGATAGAGAATTATTAGCCAAAATTTATTTACTTACATCATCATTACAATTTTCAACACACTTTTTTTATCTTTCCAACTATCTTTTTATCTCACATACATCACATCATAAAAAATGCTACAGTAAAAATATCTCTAATAATTTACAATCCAAACAGAGCCCATGAATTATCCAAGATTAGATTGTCGGCAATTAGAGATATACTATCATTCTAACCCAATTCAATTCAAAATAATATTATATATATAATTATATATGATAGTATAGGGGATTTATATTTTAATTCAAAACAATAATATATATACTTATTTATTACAATATAGGATAAAGTATATGAAAAAGGCAAAAAAAATTTAAAGAAGTATATGCCTAACATGTTAAAAAAAAATTATTTCATAAGCACAAAATAAACTTTCTTAGTTTTAATATCTTAAATAAGTTGAAATCAAAATTTCTTTTCCTATTGTTTGTCAATATATTATAATAATTTGAATAAAATAATTTAATGTATAATGATTTATATTGTAGAGCAATCGTAGACCTATTTATCAATATATCATGTTATACCCATATATCAAAATTATTAGTATTAAAAATATAAATTATAACTATTTCATTTTCCTCAATTTTAGAAAATTTGTTTCTCCCATCTTGTAACCCTGAAATTGTTGAGTGCTTATAGAGTAGTGTTCTTCATAAACTTTAATATAAATTTTTTAAAAAAAAAATCTTTGTGAGATGTGTTTTTAGAGTTTTCAGAATTATTATAAACTACTACAAAAAATATAACAATGACATAGCAATTACACATTTACATATGAAGAAAATAATAAGAATATGTAAAATAATCAATAATACCCAAGCTATTCTTAGCTTTTGGTTTTGCACACTTATTCAAGTTTAATTAGGGTCGAATTGGATTATATATATACATAAATTAAATAGATATATAGTTTAGAGTCAAAAGTTTTATATCTTTAAACTGCATTGTTATTTTTTTAAATTTTTTTGGTATAATCAATGTTGTTTTTATTATTATTTTTCATCAAAAATAAAGATTTCAAATAAAAATTTTCATGTTGAATGGCTAGTAGTACTTTGTTTTTTATTTAGTGATTTCATAATTTAGGGTTCATAAATGGTACCATTCTTGATTTTTTAAATCCATGACCAATGAGTATTATTATTTTTTATTTTCTATACAATTTGCCCTTTTATTTAAGATTACTAAGTTAAAGGGTAAAATATTATCATTTACTTTTCACTTTTAGTAGGTTTGGTGATGTTTTCTCTTTATTTATCCTCACAATAATAGATTGCGAATCAAATTCCTATATAAGTGGAATGGAGCCACTTTTTACTTTTTAAATTCAAATGGCATGAAAAGGATATATAATAATTAAAAAAATCCAAAATTCTATATAAAAAAAAGAATGAGGAGTTAGAAGCATTATGATTTAACCATCCTAAAATCCTTCCTACAATACATATATTTATATATATATATATATTGTGAAATAAGAGGTAGAAAATAAAAAATAATCAAAAAGCAATTAAATAAAAAGAAAATGAAAAGAAAATCATGCAAAACATTCCTTACATTTTACCAAATAAAAATTTTCATCATTTAACTTTAAAATATTAATTTTACATCCCTTACAAATTTAATTCGGCAAAATATAGTCCCAACCTAAGTTTTCGACTGTTTTTTACCTGAATCTGTTACGTAACTCACACGTAGTCATTTTTTTTAGGAGCAAAAAAATAGATACCATTTATAGTAAAAACAAATGTCTTGATCCATATTCATTTTATCTTTAAAAATGTGGGATATGATCTGAACTATATTTATTTTTCTCCTAAAAAAGTAAGATCTGACTTGTTTCATATTTATTTCAGCCCTTAAACAAGTGGAATCCGGCCTTTTTGTACTTTAAAATGATTACATGTGAGTCATGTGATGATTTCAAACTAAAAAATGTTCAGAAATCTAGGTTGGGGCCAAATTTTGTTGACTTAAATTTGTAAAAGATGTAAAACTAATATTTTAAAAATAAAGGATGAAAAAATTTATTTGACAAAATGTGAGGGACATTTTGAACGATTTTTTCTTAAATAAATACTCATGAGAAAAAGGTAATCATAACAAGGGGTAATCATAACAGACCATTTCTGTAATAAGAAATGGGTTTGATGTCGTTTTTCTTGGCGAAGGGGTAAACATATTTTTGTGAAAGCTGTATACAATTAACGAAGTGGGGGATAATTTTAGAGTTTTACACTAGTGCCTGTTTTGTATTTGACTACTGATCCAAATCTTGTCTTAAAACTTAACTTGATAAGTGCGGTTAATCGTGCTAGATTAGTTTAGTGGATGACATTGCGGTGTTCCATTATTGAAGACAAGACATCAAAGGGAGACTAGACCCTGATGAAGTGAAACCTGATTATTGGATTTTCTTGGGATGATCACTTTCTAACTCTTAGATTTGCACCAAGTTAACTTGGACTAAGTTGAAATTTGAAAGACCAGTTGAAATTTGAAGTCGCGCGATCTATGTAAGGTTGCAAACGAGTCAAATCAAGTCGAGTTTTAAACGTATTGAGTTGAGTTAGACTTGTTAATGTGCGAGTTTGAGTTCAAACTCGAGCTCGTCAAGCCAAAAAAATGAAGTTCGAACTCGACTCGACTTAGAAAAAAGAAAGTTCAAGCTCAATTTGTTTCTGGCTCGTGAGCAACTAGATATGTCAGCTCGAGTTTCGCTCGATATTCTGGTTTGTGAGGAGCTAGAAGGCAGTTCGATTTTAATTGATATAGGGGTATTTTTGTAATTTCATATCAACTCGAGCTCTTTAAGCCGCTTGTCGAGCAATTGAACCTAACAAATGGCTACTCGAAATCAACTCGTATATATTAATACTCGGATCGAGCTCGGTGTTGACTAAACTCAAGTCGAACTGCTCGTGAGGTGCTCGAGTTGATTGCAACCCTAGTTCTATGTCTTTTATAGACTATAGATCTAACTATTCTTTTGAGATAATTTTGGAAATGATGTGTAAATTTGAACTTTTTTTTCCTTGGGCGGTAGTAGTGTAGTACTATAATGGATGACCCCCCGAGAAATCCTCGTGTTACACTCCTAAAATTTTTTTTTATTATGATAAATTAAAATGGAAAAATTTTGATTGCACTCCCTTTGTTAATTACACTCTTACTATCATATTTATCATATAGTTTTTATTTATTATATTATATGATAAAATGAATGAAGAGACTGTGACTAACAAAAAGTGGAGTGTGATTAATATTTTTCATTAAATTTGATAAATTGTATAGTTGATTAAGTTTTCGATGGAAATTTGACAAGGATGGCCTTGGAATACTATAATCGATGTGTTTGAAAAATAACTATACAACAGATTATAGGTTTGTGATATTGCAGAGCTAAAATTTTCCAACCAAAGCAAATTTATTTAAAAATCCGAAAGTGCCCCCCATTGGTCCCCACTTTTGACTACCCAACTTATATGACACTGTCAAAAGTTGATTTGTACCCAAAATTGTGGGGAAAAAAACAAAATTCAGATTTTCTGGAGCATTTTTTTTAAGGTGATATTCTGGTGCTTTTGCCAATCCCAAAATTTAAGCTCCACAGAGAATAGAGACTTTACCAATCCAATCTCTCCGATGCAAATAACTTCAATCCAACACCAGATCGCGAGCAACAAAATCACTAGGATTGAGTTGGTTAGCACCTGTTATGAATCGATGATGAATAGAAAAATTATAGCCCATCCATTCATGACCAAAAATCCCTAGTTTAGTTCGTGTGTCGCAGCATAATCGAATTTCTTTAAGTTGCATTTTTTTCCCGACAGTGAAAGAGATTTCATTTATTTTCCGGAGCATTTACTTCTCAAAAAGAACCCCAAAAAAAAATGTCCTTTGGGTTGCAAGAATGAGAAATAGTAGACGAAGAGAGAGTAATACGAAAACATTAGCTATGGGACATCCAGACAAGAAAGGAAATGGATGGAGACAGGAATTTGGGATCCGATGTACTACTGATGGAGTATGCAACGAAACATAAGATAGTAGCTAAGGTGGGCCTGGGGCGTGGCCGTGGGCCCAAAATTTTGGTGCGACTACCTCCCATGAGCTTTCTGACAATTTCGCTCATCTCTCCAGAGATTTGTAAATTTATACTTACTTCTCTTGACAAAATTGTAGACTTAGTTACTTATGTCACATGGAGAGAAATTACTCACATATCCTAATATCTAATGATTGAGTAATTGGAGCATTAATTAACTATCATTAAAAGTTTCTTTAATGAAGAACAATGCTTGCAATTATAAAATAACACAAATTGATATACCAAATGGTGTTATTTTGTAATTGATAGAGTTTGACAAGAATCAAAAATCAGTTGTACGTAATTTGAGAAGAAGGGTTTTGATAGAAGAAAAAACACAAGGTAAATGAAGGTTGTTCATGAGAAAATTTTATTTGAAACTCTTAAAAGTGTAATAGTTGTAAAGTAATTTCGTGAAAGTAAAGGATAAAGAAGATAAAAGAAAGGTAAAATTTGAAATTTTTTCCTATTGAAAATCACAAAAATCATAGCAAACCTCATGTTAAGAGAGATGGCTGGTCTGTTTTCCTGAATCTTGTGATCATTAGTGTAGGGGATAATTTCACAAACCTCCCATGAGATTTTTAACAATTATAAAGAGCTCTCCTCAGGTTTTAAAAATTGCATATACCTCCCCTACTTTTAATGTTTAGTAACAATGTAGGTCCAACAAGATAGATTTTCTCACAAAAATCCTAAATTACCCTTTTGTACAAAATTAAGAAAGAAAAATATAGTATATTTAATCATTTTCTTCCACACTTTACATAAATTAATAAGTTTAGTCCCTAACAACCATCCAAGCATAAGTTCTAAAATTAAATAGCCGTTCAAGAAATCCTAAATTACGTAAAAGATATCAATACTTGCCACTAAAAAAAAAAAAAGAAAAACACGCACACAAACCCAATTGAGAATCAGTTGTACCAAAAATTAAATATCAATACTCAAATACCTTTTAATACAAGCTAATCTGATCTAAAACCATTATTACAACTCTCCTATGGCTTTAAAAATATTAATATCTCAATAGTAGAGAATAAATTCTACCTCCATAATAAAATCATAATAAAAAATCTAATCCAATGAAAGAAATTCATATGTAATTATTTGACTTTTTATAAAAGTTTTTTTGACAATAAACAAAATATGACAATTTTCACATCTTTAATTCTTTCTATTTCAATCATCAATTTCATTATTTATTTTGCTATCACTGCGAGTCTCTTTATTTCCTTCTAATATGACACATAATTTGCTCTCTTTTGCTTTTGTACATTTCAATTTGCTAATATCCACAAAATTGAAGATAGTAAAAGAGATTATATTAATTAGAAAAGAGAGAAGCAAAAATAGACAAGAGACAGAAAAATAGAATTTTTTTGAATTTTGTAAATTTATCGTCTTAAATTTAAAATTGTCTATCAAGTGAGGGCATTATAGGTATTTTACTATGCCAAGGGAGGTAAGTGTAATTTTTTACCTGAGGGGAGCCGAGTGAAATTGTTAGAAACCTCAAGGGAGGTTTCTGAAATTTTCCCTTAGTGTAGTTTTGTTGCTTATTTTTTTATCATCTAATGTATTGAATGTGAACTTTTTGAATAGTGAAATATGTGTGTTAATTTTTTCTAACTTTTAATTAATTTCATTCTTTCACTAATATAACTTATATACATGCATAAGGGATATTTATGGAATAAGAGTTTCATCTCTCTCTTTAAAGTACTTTCTTAATGTTATTTTTTCTTATTTGGACTAATTTTGTTACCAAAACCTTAATCTTAGAGGAGGTTTGTATAATTTTGCAAACCTTAGGGGAAACTAGTAAAATTGTTAGAAACCTTAGGGAAGCTTTATGAAGTTATCTCTTTAAGCATTTACCAGGGAAGGGGTATTTTTGAGTTTTTAAAAAAACTTGCTTTGGCAAGAAAATTTTAGCTCCGGCAATATCGCCAATCTTTTGCATCCTGCGGTCCATCTAATATCAATAGCGTATTTTAAATTCCTACAGTTTATCTAACTTCAATAGTGTGGTTTAAATTCCTGCAATCTGTCTTTTTTTTTTATTCAATTTCCCGCATTCTGTCTAACATCAATAGTTTGCCTAACAACTTACAACCAATGTTTTAAAAATCGGACCGTTAATTAAACCAGTGAAGTGAAAGGGTCGAGATTCAACCGGTCAGACCGGTTCAACCTTGGTTCAATGCATTGTTTAAAAAATAATTTATATAAATATATATATGCACAAAATAAGACATGTAATGGACTAATTTAATATTTTACATGATAAAAAGTTTACTATTTTTGAATAACTTGGATTTTTAAAAATAAATTATTTATTTTTGAATTATAAGTTAAAACAAATAAATTTCATCTCAATTTCAATTATATCTACCAAAAATCTTAAATCCAGCCCAAAAATATCACAATATTTTGAAATTATACAAAATTCACGTCTATAAGAATTTAGACATTGTGAACTTAAATTTTAATTTACGTTTTGGGATTTAGAGATTGCAATTTAAAAAGAAAGTTTGGAGTTCGAAAGAAGCCAAGAGAATCGAAAATAGAAATGCACACTTGATAAGAAACAAAAAATGAGATAAAAGTAAGTGGTTGTGGCATTAAATAATTTGGGTTAAAAAAATAATTCTTTTTTAACTTTTTTAATTTAATGGAAAAAAATAAAATTAAAAAATGTAAGAAAACATCAATAAATTAAAAATAAAGATGTTTGATTAAAAAGGGAGTGACAAAAGAAAAGAGGATAGAGTGAGAGAGAGTTGAAAATTAAAAAGAAAGAGGCATGAGAGGATGGGATTTTGTAAGAAAAATGGAAAAAAGAAATATGAATATTTGTTTTATAAAAATAAGTTATAAAAAATTAATAAGATGTGATAGTGAAATGGTTACTATATTGGTCTTCTATTACAAAGGTCATGAGTTCGAATCTTGAAAGCTACATTTTGCAAAACGAAAAAAAAAAAGAGGAAAACTCGAAAACCGGAAAAAATCGGTTCAATCCGATTTCGACGGTTTCACGGTTGGATCGGTTTTTGACCGATTTTCTTGCATGGTCAACCCTAACATAGAACCGGACCAGTGCCATGGCCGGTTCGCGGTTCAACCGGTCGGTCCGGTCTGGTTTTCAAAACATTGCTTACAACAGCATTTTTCGAGAGACCTATAATAATGATTTACTTTAGATGTTTGTCTCTAGTTTTTCCTGTTATTCTATGGAGATATTGTACAATGTCTAGTTCCATAATAGTGTTTTCACCATGAAAGATATATATATATATATATATATATATATTTTTTTAGCATTGAAATTGCATTTCATTTTTTTTTGGACCAATGGCAATTGGGATAGCTGCTCTTTTGACATCACAAAATGATTCAAACTCTAACATTTTGCTCAAGAGTTCGACAAGCACAAGCTTGAACTTGAGCTTTTTTTTGTTTTTTCATTGAAATCATATTATTATTCAAGCTGCCGAAGAATACAATGTGGGGAGGAAGGTCGCACCCTTACCTCCGAAACAAGAAACGAAAATCACAAAAGTTCTGCATATCCAGGACTAGTAACCCTCTTGTGCGACACGGTAATTGAGAAGCCTTAGTAAAGAGTTCGAAGGACCCACACACAGTACCGTAGGAAGCCAATGAGTCAGCCACAGCATTCCCCTCTCTGTAATAGTGCCTGAACTGATGATACTCTGGAACAGCATTCCGAATCGCACGCACGACAGGCCGAATGACCGCTGGACCTCCCCCTCCCCCCGTAAACAACTGATCAAGACGAGGCAATCAGATTCAACAATTAAATGTAATATCCCCCTTTGTCGCCCTAACTGAAGACCCAAAAGTAGCGCGCGCGCCTCCGCTTGCAGGGGACTTACCGGACCAAAGAAATTAGCAAAAGCCAGAATGAGCCTTCCACAGGAATCTCTAATCACTCCATCACCACCCCCACCTCGAAGAGTAGAGCAACCATCCGAATTCAACTTAAAGAAACCGTCCAAAGGACACACCCATCGCACCAGAGTGAAAACTAAGGACCTCCGAAGTCCGGATAACGAGTCCAGAATCTCCGCCCATTGAAGTGGTACCCTTGTCATGGTCGGAAAGTACACTTGGATCAATAACCGCAGCTCATGAATGATCCATCCCCGAACCTGACCAACGGATATACTTCGTCCCTCAAATCGAGCCATGTTTCTAGCTCGCCATAAAAACTAGACAATAAGCAACGGTAGCACACGGGATAGCCACCGAAATGCCCTCCCTTTGACACTGAGCAACCACCATTTGTAGCATCGTGACCTAACACAAGCAACTGAAGGAGTTGCAAAGCCTAGCGATTGCCCAAAAAACCCCCAAACCTCATTTGCTAACACCCCAGTAGCAAAAACATGCTGCAACGTTTCCAACTGAGGCAGCGAACAACATTGACACCTAGAGGGGCCATGACCTTGAAACTTTGCTAACACATTATCCACCGGCAGCTGCTCATGCAACAATCTCCACATAAGAAATGAAAATTTCTGCTGAATTAAAGAATGCCAGATAGAAACAAATGTCCATAACCGAATCCCAGAGGATCGAACTACCTGATATGCCAATTTTGTAGAAAACTCCCCCAAAAGTTGTAAGGTCCAAACTAGGCCATCGGGAACCTTACCAAAACAAAAGAAAGAATCCGCAGCCGATTCTGTGACCTCTGAAGGGAAGGCAGCCAAGGCCAAATGATCCCATTGGCCCTCACGCAAAAAATCATAAACCCGAGCATTTGACGCTAAATCTGGAAACCTCCATGCCAACGGATCTAACCCACTCCAATTATCCCACCAGAAGGCAACATCCTCCCTAGACAAATCCCATTTTAGCCACATCTCCATGGAAAATCGAATCCTAAACATTCGTTTACCAGTAGGGGAAAACTTAGGAGAAATAGAGACCTGATTTGGATGTAACTCACCAACATACCTAGCCCTCATGAACTGGGCCCAGAGCGAAAGTCCATATCTAAACAGCCACCAAAGCTTACGGGAAAAAGCTTCAATAATGGCCTGTAACGAGCAAAAACCTACTCCCCCCTCCTCCACGGGACGACATAATATCTTCCATGCTGACCAATGCCGCTTAAACCCAAACTCTGATTCCCCCCAAAAAAACTGTGCAAACACCCACCCCAACTCAGCAATTACCCCCTTTGGAGGCATCAATACTGCTAGAATATGAATCAGGTTTAAGTTCTTGGCGAGACCGGTGGTTGTCAATGAGTGCTCGTGCTATCCAATAAACCATTGAACAAGGATCTCACCCTTCTCCCAGCATACAAGGGGCAACCCCAGTAAGTGACTGGCCGCACTTTAAAAGAAAACCCCGTGGTCTGCGCAATCGCCCTAGGCCATATAAGCGATACCTTCCTGTCCACCTAAAAACAGCTCTTAGAAGCATTCACCAACTGTCTTGAGATCCTCTGATATTTGCCCAATACCTCCATAACACATGCTAACGAACGTTTACTACCATTACAAAAAATAATGATGTCATTAGCATAGGCAAGGTGTGTCAATGGAGGATATCCCCGGGCAACAAAGTACGGAGAAAATTGCCGATCCCCCACCAAAGTATTCAAGCCCCTGGACAGGACCTCAGTCGCAATGATGAATAGGGCCGGGGATAATGGGTCCCCTTGGCGCAACCCCCGAGAGGATCTGAAAAAACCACAAGGTTTTTCGTTAAGCAGAAAGAGAAATGGCATGAGAAGATCAACCGCCAAATCATATCTATCCAGCGCTCCCCAAAACCAAATTTCCGCATAACTTGAATTAAAAAACACCAAGAGACCCGATCATACGTTTTGGCCATATCCAACTTCAGCGCAACATTAGATCCCTCAACCTTCTTCCCCAACGCCGAGCACATTTCCAGAGCCAGCAATAGTATCAGAGATCTGTCTACCTTTCACGAAACCACTCTGCTGAGGCGATATTAGCTTAGGTAGAATCCCCTCCAAGCGCATTGCCAGCAATTTCGATATGATTTTATTAACAAAGTTACAAAGACTGATTGGCCTAAACTCCGAAAATGAGGACGCACCTGGTATTTTCGGAATTAAAGCCAGCAGCGTCGATGTGTATCCCCAAGGCAGCTGCGCACCAGCGAAGAAATCCCAAACCGCCTGACAGACATCACCCTTTACTATTTCCCAACAGGAAGTGAAGAAAGAGCTCGTAAACCCATCTGGCCCTGAGGAACTCTCCCCATTCATCTGGAAAACCACTTTTTTAACCTCTTTCTCAGTAGGAACTTGTTGAAGAGCCTCATTCTCCTGCTCGAAGACAATTGAGGGGATAGCATCTAACCATGACTGATCTACTTGTACTTGATCAGATTGTGCCAAAGCTTCAGCAAATTACTCAACCGCCATATCTTCAATTTTAGGTAGCTCGTCAACCCAGACTCCATTCTTATCCTTCATTTGATGTATATAACAATGCACCCGTCTTTGCTTGAATTGGCCATGAAAGAACCTAGTGTTGGTATCACCTTCCTTTAACCACCGAATACAAGCTTTCTGACGCCAATATCTGGCTTCCCTCAATAGAGCTGCTTTGAGGTCACATTGCTCCTTAAGAAGCCGGTGCTGCCCCTCTTCGGTCGGGTTTGCCTCCAAAGAACATTCCAATAACTGGACCTGCTCTTCTCCTTCCCAGACACGATCAGTAACATTTTCAAATGTCTCCTTGTTCCATACCCGTAACGCATGCTTAACCGCCTTCAATTTCAAAAGCAAAACCCTAACCGGTTAGCCCTCACACTCCACCTCCTAAGCTTGACGCACCACCTTAAGGAAATCACCATGAGAGCTCCAAACATCCAAGAAACGGAAACTCCGAGGACTTCCGCTGACAGCCAGGGAACAAGTTACTAGCAACGGAGAATGATCCGAAGCAACTCTACTCAAATGCGCCACTGCAGTATTAACACCTAGATCCAACCATAGTTGGTTCACCAGAACTCTATATAGACGCTTCCAGATTCGAGCCCTCCTCAGACGATTACTGCACCACGTGAATTTAGACCCAAAAAATTCCAAGTCCGTCAAGCCAGCACCATCAATAAAATTTAAAAAAGACTTTGCCTCAGAGAAACGAAACGGTCAACCTCGTTTCTTCTCTTCAGATCCAACAACGACGTTAAAATCACCTATGAAAATTGTCGGCTCTCCCAATGAATGCACCCTTGATAATTGCAGCCAGAGCAGCTCAGGCTCATCTAGGTCACATGAAGCATGAACAAAGGTTGCAATAAAGGAACGGGGAAAAAAAGTATGGGCAATTTTCAACGCCAAATATTGATGAGAAGCCGCAACAATGTCACACTTATATTCATCATCATAAAAAATCCAAATCCTACTTTCATCATTAGAGACACTAAACGGGAAACCCAACTTCCGACGAACAATATCCAGATGCTCACGATCCACCATTGGTTCACACAGGGCTAATAACAAGATTTGATGTAGACGTTTCAATTTTCTCAAGCGAGCTAAAGTAAGAGCATTGTCCACCCCTCTAGCGTTCCATAAGAGAGACTTAATCATGACTCCGAGCAGCAAAATTTTTGGGGAGGTGCACCATTTCTCTTTGACCGGCGGTGAGTGACCTGCTGCCATTCATCTGGGTTCCTCAGCCCATCCAAACGCCGCCGCAAGTCGTCCAGGGATGTGTCTGTCACCTCACCAACCTTGCGAGGAAAGAGGTTGAGAGTGGATACCATCAAAGTTTGCTGGCTATCCACCTCTGCCTGCACCTGGTCCTGCAAGCCTGTTTTTGGTTCCATTCTATCACTCGTTGGATCGACACTACTAGCCAAGGCCATAGCAGCATCTCGAACATCAGCATCAGTTTCACTGACAACCTGGTCAGCAATAGTATGAATCAGTTGGTCTGCCGCAGCCTTTATCACCGCTTCCACCATTTCAGGAAGGGCTGGAGACACCCCATTCTGCATCAAGGGCAGAACCAGGGGCGGTTGGTGCAGAAGATCAACCGTCATAGGTGCTGCATTAAAAGCACCAGCCGCAAGGGCCTGTCGCTCTTCATATTCTGGCTGCACTAACACACCAGGAGCAGTATGTTCCTGCTTCTCATCCAGTGGAGGCGAGCTGTGAAGCCCCTCACTTTCTAGGTCCGCGTTGCCCAGAGCCACCAGAGGCTCGGGACGCTTCACCTACACTCCTCGATCCAACCTTACTTCCCCCAATCCAGACTTCTGCGGAACGTCTATCTTCGATGGGCGGAGCTCAGGATACTTCACATGACATTGCTCTTCGCTATGGCCCTGGCGATAGCAATGTCCACAGTATTTGGGTATGTTTTCTGGTTTCAAGAACTGCCAGAAACCATCACCATTCCCCATATCCACCCAAATCCTTGTCGGCAGCGATTTCAACAAATCTACCTCAACACATACGTGAGCAACATTCGGCCGAGAAAAAAAAGAGAATGCGGAGTCAACAAATAAAAGGTTTTCCAAGCAAGAAACAATATGGAACAAGCATTGTTTGTCAAATAAATGGATTGGTAATTTGGGTAAACTGAACCATATTGGAACCAACGATGATTCCCGATCAACATGGAATTTAGAGGTCCACTTAAAAACTCTCATGGGGCAGCCATAAACATATCAAATATTCCTAGTCCAAACTAGCAGGAAATCTGCCTCGCTATTAAACTTTAGCAGAACATGTCTGAAATCAAGCAGGCCCACTGCAATGGAATCCCTTAGATCAAGAGAGAGGAAGAACTTACGTAGATCCGGCAATGTCGGCCGTCCTTTTGAAAATTTGCCAACGAAAGAGAAGCGGAATGAAGAGGCAATAGCGGATATATCCTCAGCATTAAACACAACAGCAAGCTCCCCCCGATGCTTAGCCAAAGTAGCTTGAACCTGTCTCGTCTCCAGCAAAGAGGGCTTCACAAACAATGCCGAGAAGGATTTTTTCGTAAAGGAAGGGGAGGAAGAACCCGTGTGACCCTCACCCAGCGGTGGGAGGGCAGCCATGGCTGCCATGAAAGGCAAAACAGACTCTAGAAAAACCTATCAAAAGCAAAAGCAAAAGCAAAAGCAAAAACAAAAGCAAAAGTAAAAGCAAAAGCAAAAGTTCTTCTTGACCACTGTTGAGTTCACGTTCTCATCAGATGACCCTTTCTTTTAGACAGCTCACCACCCATTTCATCACCGAAGCCAGGCATGCCACCGCATCTCCACCGTCCGTGATTGCGCGTGGGTTTGGAACGAGTGACTTTTCCAGCAAATGTAGCGTGCCAAACTTGTCTTCGTCGGATCCAGAATTTGGATTTGGAGAGAATGAATACTCTAGCAACAGGAGATCTTTAGAGCAAGAAACTCTCGAAGAAGACTTCAAAGGGTATCCAAGGTTTGCATTAGAGAACAATTTTGGGGTGAAAATTTGGGGTTTGAAATGAAGGAAAGTTGGGGAATTGGGAAAGGAAAGTGTAGCGGAGTTAGGACTTGAAATGGGAAGAGTCCTTTTCTGTTGAGTCATAATAATACAGTTACTCTAGAATGTCAGCTTGAACTTGAGCTTGACCTTGAGCGGATACATTCGACCATGAAAGATATATATATATATATGTCTTATTCTAAATATGGGTGATTGCAAATTAGATTATTAAATGTTTCAAATTTCACACATTGATGCGTCAGGTTCACGAGTGATTGATTCATTGAAGATGGCTTTATGTTTAATAGGGTTCAAAAATATTGATTAACTAATCATTCATTTTGTCACATTAGTTCGTAAATTTACTTACTCATGGCTCTGGAGATAAAGCTACAACAACTAGCTAATTAACAGGAAACCGCCGTCTTCGAGATACCAAAGACTAGTGTCAGTAAGAGAAACCTCTTAGCTTTTGTGTCTGAAATATGAGAGAGTAGTCACAACTAACCTCAATAAAATCTTAATACTCATTCCCACAATATGTGGTGTGAAGCACATTATTGTGGCAAAAAGTCACTTCAAATATCAGTTGCGATATTTAGTATGCCGGTACTATCCCTTCCTTGACAGCATATTGGTAAAAATTTCAGCTTCAGCCTTCATGCCGAATATATTGCCTTTTCTTGCCTTTCAGCTCCTGGTAATCGAGCCTTACTTCTCTGTTAATTCGAAATCAGATTTGGGAGTAAAATGAGACAAATTAAGCAAAGAAAAGATTCAACAAGACTGAATATCAGCTATGCTGTTGATGGACAATCAAGGTGAAAACCTGTTGTTTGGATCTATTGCAAGTGCTCTCATGATATCACCCTCAGCTTTTTCTAGATCAGATGTTCTTACGTATGCTTGTGACCTTCTAAAGAGAGCTTCCACACTGCATGGATCTACTTCTAGAAACTGTTGCCATGACTTAGGGTAATTGGAATTACGAGAGGGGGATTTACTAGGCAGCTTAGTGTCGGGGACTGTGAAATGCTAAATCCAAACTGGCATACAACACTACCAATTTGCATTTTGTTTTCTCAAGAAAAATGATAGAATCAAAGAATCAGATTATGAAATGTGAATTATTGGGGCATAAGCGATGGTCTTCCGGGGTCTTTATGTTCGAAAGTTCTCATCAGTGTACAACTTTCATAGGAATAGCACTTCATATCCTTGCTCAAAGGTTATATATGCTAGCCAACCACATGGGGAAAGCTAGAAACAAATGCATCAATGAACTCATTTAGAAGAAAAAGAAACGAGATATGTCATCATATCTCCATGGATTTGATCTTGTTCTAGTTTTCCACAGACGTGCTATAAGAATTGGAACATATCACTTCAATTGAAGGTCAACATGTATGTTTGAAATAGGCTGTATCAGCGCTTTCAGAAACGCATATTATAGCTTTCCTTGCAAACTTATCATTCTAAACATATTGTAGGCACCAAAGTAATCAATTGATGATTGCACTTTATCCATTATAGAATTAATCCATCATAAAATGTTACATTAAGTCATCTTTGTTCATGGAACACATTTTTCAATCCGTCTACATCAAGAAGTTGTCCCAGGTTATAAGCACCTCTGATCCTAGCTGCAAGTAGATATGACAAATATTTTTCGAGTTTTAGTTTGCAAGCAGCATTGTTTAAACTGCACAATGACAGTAAAGAACTTTCTAAGGACTTTTCATCATCATTGAAAGAGTGATCAAACTCAATGTATTTTGAAGCCTGCATTATGTGAAGTGGGAAAGAAATTTACTTTCAAGGATTATGCTTCTCAAAGTTATTAACGATTGATTTGTAATTTTAGTGATGAAGCATATATCTATTAGAGAAATCTAAGCGCCTGCTATTATCCTCATGAAAATTACATTCCTTTCCATACTTCTTCGATGCAAGCTCGAATCTCCCAGCTTTGAATGGGAGATTAGTCTTCTTTTATACTCCTTTTCAAAATGGTTTCTCTAGAAACTAGAAAGTAGATCTCTCACTCTTAAAAGGAGCGATGAGAGCAAATAATTATCAGTTTTCCAAGTTTACTGTCATATCTTAGTCTATTTTTTCATTTCACATCCTCATCACTATTTTTCGACAAAGAATGATCTATATATCTTGGCCCCAAATTTGTAGGAGATGAAAGCAAGCAAGTGCATCATGATTGTGAAGCTACATACTTGCAGAATCATTTAGTTGCAATGATTGAATCGTTCTCTCTTCAGGCACATGCACGAAATAGTAATTTGGCAAACAACTTGAAATTTTAAACTGGTTATTGTGGTACCTATTTGGTCTTTAAACAACTTATAGGTGGTAGGGGTTGGGTTATTGATCTGCATACCAGCTTCAAACCAAACGGCCATAGCCTCTATACCCTTTGATCAAATTATACTGAATTTATCTGCCTAGCCTGAATCTGATTGATTCCTCTGATCAGGTGGCAAAAAGATGCTCTCAAACAGACTAATCAATTGGATCTCTTTAAATAGGTAATGTCTTGCATGATGAAATTTGCACCTTTCTTTGATCTCAATTTTCTATTTTACATTGCTTACTTAAATTCTTGATTCCAGGCAAGGATCTATATATTTGAGGATGACTTTCTTGAATAGAATTTAATCCAGTTTCTTTTCATTTGGCTGTCAATGCTAGCGGATACTACTTTTTGAGATTGCTATTTAATTTCCCTGATATAGTAACTGGCTCTGTTTAACCTGTGTCAACAACCAAACATCTAAAGTGATGCATTACCTACATTTTGCCTTGTCCTAGATACTATGTAAAAGATGACACTTTGTCGAACTAACTGCTACAGTTTTGGTCGATAACATTTTGGTTGGATTTAAATCTATTTCATTTTGGTCTATAACATTTTGGTCTGAATGGATTTGCACTTGGATACCAAGTTACATGGTAAAGGATTTAAATCTATTTCATGTATGTACCTGTCCAATCCTTCATTTATCTGATCTGCGGAGTGAAAAAAGGAGGTCTAAGAATTTGATTGGATACAAAACATAACTTTCAGGATAACTTTGATAGCAGGAGATTAGGGAAAAACAATTAAATGACTGGCACTGGAATTAATATTACCTTCTAAACATATATACTAAAAAGGTTCTTCAGGAGTTCCTTTGCATTCAAAAACAGTCCCATCGTCCTTTCAACCTGTATAGATCACTTTAAGGCAAAAATGTTTTATGCTTAATAGGAAGTCTTAGGCAACTGAAATGACTAGAATGCTGAAAATCCTAAAAATGCGGAAAATGATGAAATTTATGAAATTTCAAACTACTGAATATTGTGCTTTATACAGACATAGTGCAAGAAGTGTTGCAATTGCCTTTTGCAAGAAGTGTTGCAATGACTTGAATGCTGAAAATCCCATTTGTATTATGTTTTTAAGAATTGACATGCACGTGGTATGTATCTAACAATAAAGGTCAATTCACAATCAAGTTTTACATTTATAATTTTCTAAACTACACCGCACAAGAATTTTTGCAAGTATACGGGTCGTGATTGAGTATAGGGTAATTAGAGTCGAACCCACAGGGAAGACGGACAACTACCGGTACTACTAAAGTTTCTCTATTATTTAGACTCTCAACAAACTAGAACTATCAAATCTAAGCTACCAATGGGAAGAAAATACGAATGAAAGCTCACCGGATAATGGAATTTCTATCCACTCATGCTAGTGCAACTTTTCAACTAAATTAGTACTAAAATCTCGGTTAAATCCACATTTATTTCTTTGAAATTGCTACAAAACAAGGCACAAAGGTGTACCTCTACTTTCGTAAGTGTACTCCCTAGGTTTAACACTTTCATGAACTAGTGTCAAATTTCAATTTTCATTGCAAATCTAACACCTTGAAATTATCACAATTAATGGCCAATTAATCATGATTTTAAGATCAAAAGTGGTAAATAACTTAATCAAGACAATAGTTCAAAATAATCAAGAAATCAACACATACCAATCATAGATAGCTCAACCAAATATCCAAAGCATAAAGTTTAAAACAACATCACAAATATAATATCCAAAACTTGCATTAACAAAACTTAGAATCCAAAACAAGATAAAGAGGTGGAGAGAAGAAAAATCCCTGTCACTAGAGCTTCTTGAACTTCTCCATTTTCATTTCTATCGGCCTCGTTGTTGAACTAATACAAGAATGGATGCACAACACAAGTCCTAAACTAGTCCTATAAACGAATAGAAACGAAGAAGAAAGCTATGAGTGTTATGGATTTGTGTCTTGCCTCAATCTCTTTTGTTTCTCTCTTTTGCTTCAAGACTCTCTCTCTCTTTCTCTCTCCCCAAACTAAGTAGAAACTAAAAGGTCAAAAGCTCTTCCTAAGACTAAAAATTCATCTATTTATAATCTTCAAGATTTCTCTAATCTTCCACAAGAAACTTCAGTTTGTCTTGAAGAGTCAAAAAGGTGCAATGGAGTAACATGAAGTTGATAAAAGTTGATGTGTTGCTCCCAAAAAGTCGATGCCAAAACGTCATAGATGCTGTAGAAAAGAAGGATGAAAAGCTGGCAACTTGCAGATTTTTTCCGCTCAAGTATATGACACGGTATTCGAAGCGAATTTCACTATCTTGCACCGTATATTGATAAACACATTTCTTCGGAAAACTCGCTGATGAGTATCTGGCACGATTATCTTACTTGACTCGCTCAATCCGACGTCGTATACTGCTTAATACCATTTCTCTTGCAAAACTTTCTAGTAGGTATTCGGTTTGGTATCTGATTCGAAATTCATATCCGGCCTGTATATTTTCATTCAATCCAGTGATGACTTTTTGTAATTGGCCCCAGATTGTCCTTGCTCTTTCATCCCTACCAAAAATGATAAATTTTAACAAGTATAACGCGATGAATTCACAAGTCTTCTCAAAGTTAATCAAGAACATTAAATATTGTCAAAATGGTCACTCACATTGTCTTAGGAGCTCAAAATTAGTTATAAATAAACTAAAATATGGACAAACTATTAGTTAAAATGGACACTTGTCATACCCCACACTTGAATCATTGCTTATCTACAAACAATGCATAAAAGTAATCCAAAACCAATGATTTCAAAGAGTGGAGTATCATACAATAGAGACTTATGTGTAAAGGTGCAAAAGAGATGATCACTATGTAAGATTTGGATTCCAATTCTAATACTCCATAATATCAAACAAAGAAAAGTTTATCATAGCAACATTTAATCAAATCCAATACCATGTATCGTCCCTAATCTAATCATGCTTGCCATGCAATTAGCATAATCAACAAATGTAAAAACTAAATTCGTAACCACCCCTTAGAACTTATACAAACAAGAAGATCAAATTAGGAAAACTTTCACGCTTTGATCACTTACTTTTTCTTTTTTTTTGTGTTTTCTTTTTCTTTTTTTCTCATCAAACTTTACTCAAGTAGTGATCTTGTCTTTTGACGCGAAGACAAATATTGGTAGATGCATGCTTTCGGTACTCAATCAAGTCAGAAACTCTCATTACTTTGCATATTCTTAATTCTAGTACCATTTTACGCGAACATCGACATCTGTAGATGCCGACCCCCGATTACTAAGTATTTTGAATCATTGGAGTAAATGTATGTGTGATCAATAATCATATAATTTTCTTTTTCTTCTTTTGTGAAAGCGAAAACACATTACTTGATCCTTGCAAAATCTAGAACTAAGGGGAAAATCACAAAAAAAGTTTCGCATTCATCAATCATACAAATCACACAACCTACATAAACAAATCAAGAACAATACATTTTATGAACTTAAGGAAATCTTAACATAATAAATTTCACTTTATAAGACATTAAGTTTCCTAAAATTCAAAATCCTTCACCTAGATAACAACAATTTCAAAGCTCCTTACACATAATCGCATATCAATAAGCATAGCACAACCAACGACACTATTGGTACTAAAGTTTTTGAAAAAATTTTGACAAAGTTTTCCTTTATATTTGGCCATTCTTCCTACCAACAACCCCAAAATTCAACATTTCAAACATACAAATATCACCAACTACTAAAATTTTCAACAAATATTTCACTTTCCACATGAATATCAAAAGATACATTCAATTTCAACCAACCTTACCTCTACACTTAAATTATACATTATCCTCAATGTGAAAAGGTAAAGGGAATGAAAATAAATACTCCCCTAATGTGGTAGGTGATTTGTCGTGGTTACGCGTCGTTGGTTGTTTTCAACATATCTATTGAAAGTACTCATTTTACTTTTATTTTTCAAACCTACAAAACGAAAATAAATACACTTAAAACACACCCAAAAGACAAGAAATTTAACAAATGGTTGGATTGCCTCCCAACAAGCACTTGTTTACAGCCATTAGTTTGACTATTTTGCCTCATTGTCAAGGAGACTTTGTCAGAGAATAATCCACCAACTTAAGTCATGGTGGATCTACAAATGGTGGACCGAATGAATGAACCACATATCCAAAAGATAAGAGAGTATGAAGGGGTATACTTGTCCCAAATGTTTTATAGATAGCACTTTGTTCATATATTACTTGAGAACTTACCAATGGATATGCCGCAGGAATTACATGCTCATGTCTTTGGAACCTACAGCCACTAAATATTCCTCAAGAGGGATAACAAATGCATCATTCAAGGTTACCTCTTGAATTTCAAAATTAGTTCCAAACATATTATCACTAGGGATGGAAATAATATCATTATCATCTTCTGAACACAAATTACTTCCACATGCAATACCTGTACCATTATTTCTAGAAACAAATTGCATAGAATTAATTGAAATAACTTCATACAATTCATGTAATTGGTCATATATTCTACCAAAGTGTAAAATCAATTCTTCTATTCTATGCTCAATCTTAGCAAAATGGTTGGATATCACATTAGTTAGCTTTCTATCATTAAATCCGTTTTATTAGCAAGTTTTTCTTTAGTTTGTTCCTAAGATGGTTTAGATCCAAAGGCTACAGTTTCTATGATTTGATCAGAATTGCTCATTAGTCTTTCTATACCTAACTCCCATGATGGCTTTAATCATATTGAACAAGTTAGGATTGAAAATCATAAAAATTTAAAGTATCACTAGAAGTATAATGATCAAATCAACCATAATTATGCATATTACCCCAATTAGGGTCATGGTAATTAATATAAGAAGTGTCATGCTCAAATCCATCAAAATAATCTATATGTTGTGCTTGCATACATCGATAAACAACATGATAACCTCTACAAAAGACACAAACCATATAATTAGAACTTGAAACATTAGCATTCCTATATTGTTCAATCAAATGTATCAAATTGTCCAATTTAGCATTTAACCTCAACATGCGATCATCAGGAGATATACCTGCGTGATTATCATGAATTCCTTTATTGTTATAGACTTGAAAGTAGGGAGGATTCATTTCTTCTCTTCCTCCTTTCAAGCATTGTCCTCCAAAAGGATCTATCCTTCTCATTTCCTTAAAATGCCTTCAAAAATCTCAAAAGCAAGATTATGCAAAAAAGATAGATACTAGTAACACACTCAATAAAATCAAAATATAACAAAATAAAATACACACAAACAAACACACCAACACACAAACGAAAATAAAAAAAAGGACAAAAGCAGTACAAGAAATCAAATAAAAATGTCAAAACTAATAGAGTCACTCTTCACACTGATATTGCCACAAATCTTCTCTGGCAACGGCACAAAAAACTTGACGTGCGCGGAATATGTATATAATAATAAAGGTCAATCCACAGTCAAGTTTTATATTTTTAATTTTCTAAACTACCCCACACCTGAATTTTTACAAGTATACGGGTCGTGAGCGACTATAGGGTAATTATGGTCGAACTCATAGGGAAGACGGACAACTGCTGGCACTACTAAAATTTTCTATTATTTAGACTCTCAACAAACTAGAGCTAACAAATCTAAACTACTAATAGAAAGAAAATACAAATGAAAACTCCTCGACTAATGGAATCCCTATCTACTCATGCTAGTGCAACTTTCCGACTAAATCAGTATTAAAATCTCGACTAAGTTATGGCGTGATTTTGTTATGTATGTAATACTCACTTTTGTCGATGTACCAACTACATCTATAGTTAAACCATACCTATTTCGTGGTTATGAAATTAACTACAGGCTCATTTATGTTTTTGAAATTACTACAAAACAATCCACAAAGGTGCACATCTACTTTCGTGAGTGTACTTCCTAGGTTTTACCAAGGTTTGCAAAATCGGGATTCTACATAGGATCGAATTTAGTTTCACAGAATCGTATCGTAGGATCGTAAGATTCCACCAAAAACTCTCAAATTAACTAAATTAATTAATTTGAAATTTATATACAGTTTATACAATTTAAAAAATATCAAATAGGTAAATTATTTATAAACATATAGTTTGAAAAGAAATAAAGCAATGGAACCCCAAAATGAAAAGAAAAGGTCTGGGCGTCTTATCTAATTAGAAATAAGAATACAATTCATCTTAACACTTGATAGTAAAAAGCATTTTGTACACATATACAACTGATAGGCCTAATTAAAAGAAACAATCAAATTAGGCATTACAGGTACTTGCGGTTGTTTTCGTTGGGCAACTTCTTTTGTCGGAAATTCGTTGAGTTTGGACAATGATACAAAGACAATAGAGAATTAGAGATGGGAGATTGGAGATTGGCAAAATTTTGTGAAATTTTATTGGAATCTAGATAGGGATAAAGTTTGGAATGGAGATTGGGAAGAACCAAAGAAGCTTTCTCTCTCTTTGTCCATTGTGATTTTGTCTTTGAATGTTTCATTCATTTGTTCCCGGATCCTTTTTTGTTGTACCTTTTGTCTTTTAGACTAAAATTGTTGCAAAACTATAATTAAAGGATCTAATTCTTTGATAAGTTACAATTTACAAATCGGCTCAAAATGTTTCCATTTAGTTTCAAAATTTAGCCCCACATTTATAAAATTTTCAAAAATTCATAGGATCACAATGGGATCATAGGATCGTACGATCCTACGTATCATTCTACATACGATCCTACGATTCCACACGATTCTATGCATATTAAGGTAATTTTTGACTTTATACACGATCCGGATCGATTTTGCTGAACAACCATGGGTTTAACTCTTCCATAAACTAGTGTCAAATTTTAATTTTCATTGCAAATCTAACACCTTGAGATTATCACAATTAATGGCCAATTAATCATGATTTTGAGATCAAAAGTGCTAAATAACTTAATAAAGATAATAGCTCAAAATAATCAAGAAATCAACATATAACAATCATAAATAATTCAACCAAATACCCAAAGTATAAATTTTAAAACAACATCATAAATATATTATCCAAAACTTGCATTAACAAAATTTGGAATCCAATACAAGATAAAGAGATGGAGAGAAGAAAAATTCTTGTCACTAGAGCTTCTTGAGCCTCTTCATCTTCATCTCAATCCGCCTCCTTGTTGAGCCAATACAAGAGTGAATGCACAACACAAGTTCTAAACTAGTTCTATAAATTAATAGAAATGAAGAAAAAAGTTACGAGTGTTGTGGGTTTGCGTCTTGCCCCAAAGGGCAAGACACAACCCCTTTTATTTCTCTCTTTTACTCCAAAGTTCTCTCTCTCTCTCTCCAAACTAAGTAGAAACTAAAAGCTCAAAAGCTCCTCCTAAGACTAAAGCCCATCTATTTATAATCTTCAAGACTTCTCCAATCTTCTATAAGAAACTTCATTTTGTCTTGAAGAGTCAAAAAGGTGCAATGAGTGACATAAAGTTGACAAAGTCGATGTGTTGAGCCCAAAAAGTGGCTGCCAAAATGTCATTGATGCTGTAGAAAAAAAGAATGAAAAGTTGGCTGTAAATTGTGCAACTTGCAGATTTTTCCTGCTCAAGTATACGTTGCAGTATGCGAAACGAATTTCACTATTCTGCGCCATATACTGCTAAATACTCTTTTTCAGAAAACTTCTTGTTGAGTATCTCGCATGATTATCTAGCTTGACTCGCTCAATCCGAAACCGTATACTACTTAATGCCATTTCTCTTGCAAAACTTTGTAGCGGGTATCCGGT
This sequence comes from Coffea eugenioides, assembly GCF_003713205.1. Lineage (NCBI taxonomy): Eukaryota > Viridiplantae > Streptophyta > Magnoliopsida > Gentianales > Rubiaceae > Coffea > Coffea eugenioides. The sequence goes on along the minus strand of NC_040040.1, from coordinate 29,038,272 downwards.
TTGGTATCTGATTCAAAATTCATTGTCCGGCCCCGTATATTCTCATCCAATTCGGTGATGATCCCTACCAAAAATGATAGACTTTAACAAGTAAAACGGGATGAATTCACAAGTCTTCTCAAAATTACTCAAGAACATCAAATATTGTCAAAATGGTCATTCATATTGTTTTAGGAGCTCAAAATTAGCTATAAATAAACTAAAATATGCACAAACTATTAGGTAAAATGGACACTTGTCAAGAATCTCTTATCTCTCATGACATCAATGACATTTTCCCAAGAAAGCAGCTCGAGATGAATTGTTAACTTTGAATTGGTTGGGATAACATCATTGTTGCAATAAGCACCCTCTGGATACGAGGAGCAGTCTAAATGATAATAACTTAGCACTAGGTATTGGTTTTGTTCTACTTATATTTATCTTCTTTCACTCAAAAAAGAAAAGGAAATTTTGATAATTTGTTTGACCGTAGACTTATAAGAGAACTTCACTGATAACTCAGCTTTCTCAACCTTTCTCACGGTCTTCACTGCTTTGCTCATGGCAAGATAGAGATAAATTTTGGTTGCTATAGGAATGAAACAAATTTTGGTTGTTGTTTACAAGAATGATGCACGTTGAAAAAAAGATTATGTTGGCAAATTAGAAAGACATTGCCATACCATCTGTAAGAGAAAACTCTAATCCTTCGTCTGATTTCGAAACAGTTATCCCATCTTCAGTCCTTGCAACATGCTTCACTGCAAATTGAAAACGTTTTGGTGAGAAAATTATCATTACTCGAAGAAAAAGTGATAAATAGACATGGAGTGAAATTTTGATATACATTATGGCATTCTTTGTAACTATGGGTGACAACCTCCAGATAATACATTGCTATATTTTACTAACTCTAGATACCATAGACTAATGTAAGAGCCATTTTTCGATAATCCTTTTGAATAATTCTTTAATAATTATACGTACCACAAGGTGCAATGAAGCAATTCAAATAACGATTTTCTAATGATATACATCTGCATTTGCAAGTCATCTTTTTTGTCCCACTCGAGTTCACATATTGCATGATCTGCTATAGTTTATCCATCTTGTATCTAGCTAAACAAAGGAGGAGATTGAGTATGAAGATGGAGAGTTTAGAACTCATATGACATGGTGATATCTCTTCTATTACTTTATCTCTTCTATCCTAGGGAATGGATGAACTATCTATGATCATTACGTGAATTAAGTTTCCATGGCCATTTGAATTTATTTCTTGAACAAGTTATTTAATACTCTTACTTCTTGTAATTATCTAAAGGTGTTGTTTCATCAATAACCATTATGATTCAATACTAGTTCAACAAAGTGTTAGATCTAAGGAGTTAACTCACTACTATAGGGTTACACCTTTATGATATTGGTGGCTTGTTTCATGTAATTCCATAGAATTTAATGAATTTATAGCTAGTTTTATATCACATTAGTAGGTGTGAAGTAGTTATAGGTATAATTCGTACATCAACAAAAGCATATATCACGGATATTTGAAAATTATGCCATAACTAACTAATGTAAATAAACTCATTCAACTGTAATTTCACTTGCATAAGTAGATAGCAATTCCATAACCCTAGACACATTTTCTTGTCGTTTTTATTGCTTTTGTTTCATGCTAGTAGCTTAGATTTATTTGTTTTATTTGTGATTGTCTAAATAATAGAGGAGTTTGAATACCACCAGTAGTTAGGAATCTTTCCTATGGGATTGACACCTAATATCCCCTATATTTTCGATAAACAATCTATATACTTATAAAAAATGAGGTGTTTAGGCTTTTAAATTTGAGTTGAAGCAAAAACTTTGTCATATTTTATTCCTTCTAAGGGGATTTGTGAATTGGGTCAACATATGCAAATTTTTGAAAAATTGGAATTCTAATCATTGACGTGGCAAAGAAATCACTAAGGAAGATTTTGAGAGTGTGATAATAAAACTGGGTGTTGAAGTTGGGAGCAAATGAATATTTCATATTCCAATACAAAGAAGCATTTGGTGCATAATTTTTCAAAAACCTATAATAAGATTTTAATAATATTGCTTGGCACCCCTCAGGTTTCAAAAATATCACTTGCGTCTCTAATTTTTACTTTTTTTGGATCCTAACCCTTATTTTTACTAATTGTTAATAAAGCTTTGCAAATAATATATATTTTAAATGAAAATCATAAATTATCGTCTTATTCATTTTGCTCGAAAAAAGGAAGCCACTCCTAAGCAACTTATTTTATTGCTAGAATTACCACTACCAACAACGTCATTTGTGCTACCACCACCACAACCAATAAAGAAAAAGGAAAAAGAAGAAGAAGAAGAAATCTACTTATAAATGCACTTGTAGAGAAGTAGAAGTGCCAGTGCACTACTTGTCGAGAAACAGCTTCATATGAACTCTCCTTTTTTCTCTCACCTATTTCCAAACCATAAAAATGACAAGACATGAACTCACACAAGCCAACTAAATTCTTCCCTTCAAGGTGGAGAAAATCACCAAGGATGTCAAATAAAATAAAAATTGAAATCAACATGTATGCTTGATATGGAGCAATATACAAGGCAAACCAAATGAATATTAATTGCCAACTAATATTTTTGAATTAAAGAAATAGAGAACAATAGTAGGAGACTAGTAGTACAGATTTTTGTTAATTATAATTCTTTTGGATTCTATGGGACAAGTAAGAGAATGAATGAAACTGAATAAAAATTTTTACTTTGAAATTTTATTGAATGATGAATAAAAGGAAGTATGGAGTATTTATGACATAGAAAAATGATTAAATGAAATAGAAAACAAAGCTAAAAGAAAAAGTAAAAGCAAAATTGGAGCATATTATACATTTATAAGAAAAAAGAGCTTACAAAAAACAGGTAAATTGGGATTTATTGGGTATTTAGATAGCATCAAATTGGGACTCACCCATATTCCTCAACTGTGACTATTTTTCCGTTCATTTGAATTGGCTCTTTCCTTGGTAAACTGTGGTTGGTGATTCCCAATGCTGAAGAAACACTCGAGAATCTTCTTACTATCAAATTCAGTTTAAATGTGACTTCAAAATTTGGCCAACTCAATCTAGTTATAGACAATGCAAAGCCATTTCTTTTGGTGTAATATAATGCCCTTAAGAAAAGATATTATTGCCTATTATCTTCCTACTAACTATTTAATCTGTTCTCAAATTCTCAACTCATCCCACTGCTTCTTCCCTTTTGATAAATGACACCATTACTTTCTTTCTGAATCTCGATTTTAAAAGCAGAAAAATAAATATTTGTACACCTTAAGTTATGCACATCTGTTTATAATTATCTTGATATCAGTATTATGTATGTGATATATATTTGCTTAGTGGCAAAAAATGATGGTGGGCTTTCTTTAGTAGTTTTAGATATGGCGTACTTCCAAGGCCTATTAGATTCTGAAATCTCAACCCTATATGAATAGGTAGAAAGGTAGGAAAAGTTACCATGATAATTATTTATAAACAAGTTGTAACTCATTGTAAACAACTTGTAAATCTTGACAATATTGATTTATATTTAACTATTATTCATCTGCGTTTGAACAAGACAATGATATAGAGTTACATGGTGTGTTCTAACCTTTACAATTCAAATTTTTGCGTTATTAGCAATTTGAGTCCATGAATTATTAGGGACGGTTGTGATTGATACCGTTCCTACCCTCTGTCCATATGAATGATGTGGAATAACAAGACATCATCTTTCCGTAATATATATACACACACACGCTATATAATATTGTTTTTGTAGAATAATAGCATATTTTACTATATAATAGCACTAAATATTTTCTTGAATGTTCTATTCATCCTTTTTGTATGATAATCTGTGGAAAAATATTTCTATCAGGAAAATGCTGAATAATTTCATGAGCATAGAAGATTCGGTTACAAAAATGGGAAATGAAACAATTTTTTTTATTTATTTAAACACTTCAAGGATATCACAATCTTGTGATTTGGCATTGCAAAACCAATTTTTGAATAGTACACTTACATTTATAGTGTAAATGTTGACGGAACCACCACCATACTTCACATTTTCGGCCACTAATTATTGAAATGGTAGTCAATTTATCAAAGACACAGAAATTTTATAAGTACAAATAAGAAACTATTAAATAGTGAAACAAAATATCAATTTTTGGCTGTTGTGTAGTTTTATCAAAGAAAGTGTGAGTTTGCTATCCTGTAGCACAAAACAATTTTTTTACGCTGATCTTGATTTTTACATAATAACTAGGGGGGAAGTACCCGCGCATCACGCGGGTGTTTGGTGCTTGTGACTAAAGAGAATTTTTCAGTGGTTGAAGTAAATATTATTTCCATATTGACCAAGAAGTTATTTTTGATCAAGAACCTATCGGTATATAGCATCAATATTTTTGCAAGGTGAGCAAGTGAATGAAGATAAGAGTAGGATAACAATGCATATTAAGTAATATTAATAAAATTGTTGCATATAATAATGCATATTAACCGAATCCTACTTAATATGAGTAAAAGGAAATGCAAGGATAATGGAGTTTAGAGGGCATTAGGCATAATCCTGGAAGCCGAAAAGGGAAAAATGGAAGAATGTGAAAGAGGAGGCATCAGAATAACCATAACCGACACTTAGACATTAAATCATCAACATACCTAAGTTTTTGGCTATTTAATTGAGATGTAAATAGTGGTATATTGTTGGTATGGAAGCGGTTTCAAAGACAGGGGCTTCAGACATGGGAACTGGTATTATTATGAGTTGTTTCATACAATTGAATGAATAGCTACAATGTCTCTTTATTTTAATTGCACTATGACACCATTTCAGTAATTACATCAACACATATGCTTATATAAGTTGTACCCAATGCATTAATGATTGCAAAATAATCCCTCATTCCAAAAATACCTAGATGTCCTTATACTATTTAAAAATGAGTTTTGGTCAATTTTGTCAAATGCTACTGTATGATAACATCTAACAATGGTTTCATTTGGTGCAATAGCTAATAAACTAAGTAGGTAAAGACTTTACAAATTATTAGAAATTGAAGTTATTAGCTTGTATAAATTAAGATTCTTTTTAAACTACTTTGAGAGCTTTGTTTTTGTTGAAATTGTAATAAAGTATTTACAAGGATCTTCAAAAGATAATAATATGTTTGTCCGTATAATTTTTTGGTAGTACTAAATTTGCTATAGTTTCAGTCAATTGGTGACAAAACAACTCCAACTTCAATCGAATTTTGGAAATATTTATCTGGCATAATTTGTGGTGTAATACTGATAAAGTATGTATCCAAATTTAGGTTGAATTCTAATACTTTGTGAAGGAAGTCAGGAATGAAAGCTTTAACGAATTCTATTCAACCACTATGGACTACTCAATTACCATAAGTTTAGTATAATATAAGAGAAAATAAACATATTATCAAACATAAGTTTAAGACAAGCCATAAGTTTCATAGCAGAAGATCAAACTACCAAAATCAATTATCACATGATCACATAAATGAATCAACTTTATCACCATAGCAAATCAGTAGTACAAAGGTCAAACTACCACCAAATGAATCAAGTATTCCAAAAAATCAGACAATCATATATATAACCAAATACATAAATGAACGAGCTCTATCACCAAACCAAATCAGTATCACTAAGTACACGCTAACACCAAAATCAATTCCAGAACTAATTACATGTATATCAAAAGAATTTAAAAGATTCAGCAGAAAGGATAAAATTTTGGTTACCTTATTCCAAATATTCACTACAAAACTTTTTCTCACACATGAGGCTGACATTGTTAATGCATTAGTTTGACCTAATTAAATATATTAACATGTGCATAGAAAGCAATTATATATATATCATAGGTTATTTGCAAATTATGACAAATTTCAATGTAAAAAAAAAAATACAGCTTCAACATATCTTGGCTTGGAGATTCTGATTAGGAGATGTAACACTCTTCCTATGAATCCTGTTCCTACCACAAATACAAGCAAAGCAAAAAAATACAATTCAAAATGCTAAGTCAATTGATTGTTATGATTTGTCTTCAAATGGATGAAAGATGGTTCCAGACAACAATAACTTTGTTGAGCAAACCCAAAAACTAAGAAAAGGGGATGAATTGATGGCCAACACTTGACGCTTTAAAATTTTCAATAATTAGCATTAATTTAGTCTTAACCATCCTAGTTCTAGAATGGTTGGAAACGGTAAAGATAGCTACAAAGACAATCTTTTAACTTAGACCTTAAGCCAAAATACATGAGGTTGAAGTAGCAGAATTTGAATAGTAACACCTATCTAGCCAACTTTGTCCAATTATCCCTAATGATTGTGTCTAATAAATCATTTGCAGTAAACCTTTGCAGTGAATGGAATTTAGCCAGCCGAGAAGTCTAATCAGTTACCTCAAACCATGTTCTCCAACCTTTAATTTGCAACTCACCACATTTATGTAATTATACCAAGACAAAAGCTATTATGAGTTGTACCAACTACTAAAAAGACCAGTACAACAAACTCACATTCCCAAAATGCCTCTCCCTCATTAATTCCTTTCACTAATTACCTACTAAATCACATTCTCCCCAATTTAAATAGAGACTAAGGACGTTTAGGTAATTACAGCCACACAAAGGCTATTATCACTTATACCCACATCTAAAAAGACAACCAAAATAATCATACATTCCCAAAATACCCATAAAAAGACACATCCCCATTTCTAGCAATTAATGACAAAAGAATTCATCATAAATTATATTTTGTGATGTACCTACAATACAAACTTTAAATGTACAAACATGAGGGCATCTTTGTAAACATACCCAAACACATGCTGCCATGAGTTGTACCAAAAGTTTTAAAAATGTAACACATTATTTCACATTTTCAAAATGTCCCTCCTGACATGCGCGGGGTATACATATAACAATTAGCTCATCTACAGTCAAGTTTTACATTTAAAAATTCCTAAATAATCCACACGCAATTTTTCGCAAGTATACGAGTCGAGAGTGAGTATAGGGTATTAAGGGTCAAACCCACAGGAAAGATTTTCAATTACCGGTGTTTTTCGAACTCCTTTATTATCTAGACTACCATAAACATAAAAGTAATGAAAATAACACTAGAAAGCTCCTAGAGATATGAAATTTCTTACTACTCTTACAAATGAGATTACCGGTTAAGTGAATGCTATTATCTTTGCTAGTTATGACATAATTTCCTAATGTATGTGAAACGTAGTCTCGTAGTGACTCAACTATACTTGTAACTAACCATACCTACTCTCGTGGTTATGCAATTAACTATAAGTTCATTTCTTCTATGAAATTACATAAAACAAGTCACTAAAACCACAAAAATATACCTCTACTGCCGTGAGTGTACTCCCTAGGTTTATCATTTCCTTGAACTAGTGTTAAATTTCAATTTTCATTACAAACCTAACACTTTAAGATAATTGTGATGACCCCACCGTACCTAGAGGCGTACCAAAGGGTTTAGCGGATCGTCTGCCTAACTCGCGCCAAGACTCTATGCTTAAAACGAGAAAATAGATTTCACGCACAAGAGAGTTCCATTTACACTATTACATCTTCAAAAGTTGTATAAACTATTACAACAAGCCATACACACCACTAGTACCAGAAAGTAAATTCTAGAAAAGTTACTAACTATAACCACCACAACAAATATATATATCTTACCAGTCAACTTATAACAAGTACTAGGGCAAAATATAACTATTCTATAAACCAAAAGTTACTTATACTATACACCTTCTCGAGCGATCCCCGCGTCGGCCCCTACTAAGGAAAACAAATGGAATGGGGTAAGTTATATGCTTAGTGAATAATCAGGGCAAAAACGTAAAATTTTATCCAAATAAACATGTAAATCAAGATATTTCACATCAATAAACAGAAATGTAACATTACAATGGTAGGATACAAGTGGTTTCAAAACCAGTTCAATTCCTCAAGCTTGTCCACCTGTTGACACTCCATCAACCAAAATACTCATAATCCGTAGACTCCACTTACTTTCCCAATTCACCTTTTCAAACCCCGCTGATCAGTCAACAGCACACAGCAGCTCGAACAAAATAAAATTACTTTGCTTTAACAAAGAATGAAATCCTAAGGTTAGCATAGAACTAACTTCGACCAAACTCTGGCCGGCTCGAATAGTCCGTCTACCCTTGGAATCGGGTTAAAACCAATCTCAGAGATATCCAATCTCTCAACAAAGGATACCTCTCAACAAAGTATTCATCAAAATACTCAAGTCACGTAATCACCCTAACAGCACACAGCATAAGGGGTGATACTCAACACAAGGCTGTATTCTCATATATGAAATCAAGAGTAGAGAATGGGTTTAGGTCGAGTGAGATAAAGTACACCCTCGTCTAAATACTCATTTAACATATACAAAGCACTTTGATAATTTATCACATAAATAAACCCAATTACTCATCCAAAATAATTAGCACGCAAATCAAGGCAATTTATACGGGTCCACCGACTCCGTCCGAGTCGTCACTACCTGTGATAAAAGATTATACTTAAATATTAGTCAAACAACCATCATAATGGAAATAAGGCCTGAAACGGCCAAAACAGCAAAAACAGTCAAGAAGCGGAAATGAAAATGGTGCGCGCTATGGAAAACGATATGAAAACGGGTTGCACGGTTTCGACCATAACTGGAGTTGTGGTTATCGAATCAAGGTGTACTAAGTAACGTTTTGAAGCTAAGACAAAGGGTTACAACTTTCATGAAGACAAGTCAACCCAGTTCATAGTTGATCCAGGTCGAATTTGCAGATTACAGAACCAGAATTTCATTGTCAGTTTGGTTGTTAGCACTGGATTCAAATGGCAATAATTCGGACTACAAAATTCTGATAGAGACGTTTTCAGATGCGTTGAAAAGCTGAAACATAGAACTAAAATTTTTGTGTTTTGATCAAAAGCTGATTTGTTACTGATCAAAGTGAAAAACGAAGCCAAAACTGTGAAATCTTAAAACTGCCCGCGAATTAGGGCATTTGGTAGTCAGGGGTATTTTAGTTATTGCACATGCTACAGAGCTCCGATTGAGTTGAAAATTTACAGGCAGCTATATACCTCTATTCCCTACAACTTTCATGTTTTGACCTAAGCCTGATTCGGCCTCTAACATGGACGAATTAAATAGGTCAGAAACAGGACAAATTGGTCTCAAATTTCTAGAATTTGATGATTCAATGCTTGAAATTCACATTTATCTCTTGAATCAATACCCCAAGTCCCTATCCAAACTTATCAACATCATATACTAGATAAAAACAAGAGTCACAACTGAAAATATCAAATCCTAACTAAATATTCCACCATATCATGCACAACTCACTAATTAACCGTCATAAACCAAGAATATGAGTTTCTATCCAAACTTAAACAAGATTAAGGAAGAGGAAAAGGATAGGCAGCCATGATACCTTCCAAAGGTCCCTTGTAAGTGAGAAACACACCACTTTCTTCCCAAATTTTCAGCACCCAAAGGCTTCCAAGCACCAAAAGAAGAGGTTAATCGGTTTAGTTCGTTTGCTTGCACTCAAACAAGGATGGATTCAAGGTGAAGTTGCTAATTTTCCTTCCTCTCTTCAACTCATGGCCAACCAAGGGAAAAATGAAGAAGAAATAAGGCCAATTTGAAGATAAGAAGGTAGGAATTTGTTTGGTCAAAATTTAACAAGTGTCACACTTTGATTGGCGGTCAATTTTTTCTTTTCTCTCTTTTCTTTGGTCAAAGATTGTGGCTGGTTTAAGGGATAATTTAGGATTAATTAGCTGAAATAAAAGTAAGGGTATTAAGGTAATAAAGTAGTGTTCAAGTGGTGCATTCAATCGGTAACGAACGGTACACATCGGTTAAACCCGTTTTTCCTTATTTCGCACGTATTAGGGTTTAAACTTATGATCCACTCATTTATTATTATCACTTCTAATCACATATTTTCTCTTATATAAAACTCACTCTTAACCACCAAATTTAGTATATACACCTCACCAAGTGATCACACGGCCAAAAAATGCAAAAACCCTAATTTACCCGAACTATAAAACTAAGGGTAAAACTCTTAAATCTCTTATTCATTATAACTATTGAGGGAGTAAATGCGTAGTAAAGCTATCCTAACGTAATGGATTCCAACTAAAAGAAAATTTGTATGAAAAACATGAGAAATTTTACAACTCCATAGATCACCAACTTAATGTAATTCAACAATCCATCAAACTTAATTACACCTCACGAGCCTACTAACCATCCACCTATTATAATTACTTATCATAAAGCATGTATTGTCATACATAAACTCAATTAAACAACAATTTTTTTTTGTCACAAGTAAAACTTGGATTTTTTTATTGAAATTTTAAGATTTCTAGTCTTTTAAAACAAAACAAGGTTTTAGAACAAAACAAGGTTTTAGAACAAAACAAAATAAATAAACCTTAATATTCTCTTTGAAAACAATATCCTAAAATTCAGTGCATCACAATCTTCCCTTCTTAAAAGAATTTCGATCTCAAAATTCCAACCTTTACTTCAAACATTCCCGATATCTCTTCTCCATTCTGCTCTTTCTTATTGAAAAAACTATTCCAAACTTGATATCACGTAAATCGTGCATTCTTAATCTTTTCCCAAGTTAAGGGGTGAAATACTCTAATACCTTATTAACGAGTTCATCATTAATAGTAAAGATCACCTCAAGAATTTGTCACTCTATATATTCCAATCCTCCAAGAACCAACCATGTAATCCTTATCTCAAAGTCTCAATGGTCTTTATTCTCAATGAATTTCAAATGTCTCGTAGATCGAATTCTATAAAATCTTAATAACATAATAATTCCGTTGTACTCGGCCTTAATGCTAGTAATCTTCCAAAACGATTAGAAAGAAACCTCAATAGGGCTATTAAAACTTCTGCGATACGATGGAAGATAGGGAGTGTACATTCGATGACTGCCAAGGGGTCATTCATCTCTTGATGTCCCATTGCATAGGCCCTTGCCGGCACTTTCGGTCGATTACCCGTTGCATTGGTCGGTTTAGAAGTGTTCCCTTCTGTCATTGGCAAATTTCCTTCTTTTGACAGGTGAGGGCATTGTGCAATCAGGTGCTCAGCACTACCACATCGGTAGCATTTTCGAACTTGTCTTTTCTTCCAACAATTATCTTCCATGTGGTTAGCAGCCTCACAAAACCCACATGTCATTCTGGGTCCTGATGTCGGACCTCCACGTGAGGTACCCCTCAGGGTCTCTCTCCCTGCCGGACCTTTCTCAAAATTTTTCTGATTTGGGATTCCTGCCGATCGTGGACCACCGACTCCTCGGCCCATCTTAGATGGTGGCTCACTCCTCGAGCTCTGTCTCTCAATATAACTGCTTGTGTCAAATTGTCTTCTTTTCCTATCATGAAAAACCTTTACTTGACTCTTAGAATTTTCAATTCTTTGTGCTTTTTCAATAGCTTGGCTATATGTCTCCAATTGAACAGCCGCCAGTGCCTCTTGAATCTCCACATTCAAGCCCTGAACAAACCGACGAATTCTCTTTTGGTTTGTCAGTACTAAATCCAAAGCAAAACGAGAGAGTTTGGTAAACTGCGTCTCGTACTCCGCCACACTCATAGTTTCTTGACGCAGTCGTATAAATTCATCCTCCCGCCTTTCTTGAACAAGTGGCGGTAAGTACTTCTCATTAAACTCACGAGTGAAGTTAACCCATGTCCATGGGGTCTGCTCTATATCCCATTTGGCTCGAATCACATTCCACCAGGCACCAGCCGCCCCCTCAAACTGAAAAACGGCGAAAACTATTTGCCGTTCCTCCGAGTATCCTAATGCAGCGAAAATATCTAACATTCGATCCAACCAACTCTCCGCTATGTCAGGGTTAGGTCTACCCAAAAATTTTGGTGGTAGAAACTTCTGGAACCGTTCTAAGGCACGGTCCTCTCCCTCATGATTTTCGGGATGCTGTACCTGACCTTGACCCTGTTGGTTGACCATTTATTCTAACAAATTAGTCATTCGCTGTATGGCTGTAGCTACTTGGGTCTCGACTTGTCTATTTGTATTTTCATGGGTTACCCCTTCGGTCCCTTGTCCTCGTCCTCTACCTCCACCTCGACCACAGGTTTCCATTTGATTGTTTTATAATTTCTATAATTGGAACAAAATAGGGTATGAGTTCAAAGCATTGAAAAATATAAAATGCACGAAATAACCAAAATATCAAAATATTATACACTAAACTATATACATATATTTACAATTCACACAAAAAATATACACATATCAGTACACATAATAGCCAACATCCAACCAGTACAAAACATGTTAGTTCATGAGCACACCGGCTCCAAAAAGAGTCAACAAAACAAGTCAGAATAATGGCCCTAGCGGAAATTCCCTACAGAGCCCATAGAGTCTATCGCATCCATCGGCTCCGCGCCGCCAGCCCTAGGTGGCGCCTCTGCAGCCACATCCAAGAGAACCTCACAGTCTCGCATAATATCTCGGGTTCTCTCTCTCATCTGCCTTTTAAAGCGAAGAAGTGGCGGTGGGTCTCCTTAAACTGACGACCGAGAGTATACGTCCGCTCCTTCTCAACTCGTAACCTCGCCTCGAGGTCACGCAGGCGCATGGTCTGTCCATGGCCCACTTGTGAGGACCCGAAAATTTTCTTATTTTTATAGAATATTACTGGAATATTTAAATGATTATTCACTCATTTTCTCCGAATTATTTATTTCGACCATTTTAAATCCATTTATATGGAACGATGCCTCTTTATATTTTTAAAGCGTTTTGTTGGAAAATTCGCTTTTCGAAAATTTGTTTAGTCCGGAACGCCGGGTGCACGTTTTTCGAGGCTATACTTGAATCGGGAGTGTATTAATATTGAAAAATTAAGAACGATCAATAATAGATTAAGAAAGGTTAATTGAGGAATTAATACTCAATTCACGTGAGAACTCGTAAAAGTATTATTTTTAAACCCCTAATTTTGGTTCAATTAATTATCTATTTGGATTTTTGCCCCGAATATTATTTTCTAACCTTATTAGATCTAAGTACATGGTTTTATAGTTTCGTTATATTTTTAAAGTATCTCGTTTCAAAAATTATTTTCTTAGAAGCTTGTTTAGTGAAAAAGTGAACGTGTCTGAAAACTTTAGCCAATTGGGAGTACAATAAACTCGGAAAATTGGAGACATGTACAATGGTCTTAAAATAGGTAAATTTAGATTTAAGTACACAAGTGATAGTTGGTGGTACGATCGTTACAAGAATTTCTCGAAAGTTTCATTTTATCGCGCCTAAATTGAAAATACATATTTTCACGCGCGCGCTTAATTGAGGGACTTTGGACCATTATTTTGGGACAATTAAGAATGAATAATATTTATATGAATGTAAGTGCCTTAGAGGTTTAGTGCACTAGTGCAACAAATTTAAGAGAAATCGAGCACAAAACGCACGCGTATGCGCACTATTTGCGGTTGACTTTTGCGCACCTAAACTATTAGACGTTAAGCTTTCTTTGTACGCCAAAGGGTCAGACCAAACATCTCATTTCTCCAAGCTTCGATGGCCGGCTAGCAAACTGCAAAGGAACAACCGAAGCTCCTCAACATTTTCCTCTAAAAATCTTACTCAAATCACCACCAAATCTTCTCAAATTTTAACACTACTTAGCCTAAGACTTGGAGTTCATATCTAGCTAAAAAGGGGGAGTTTTTCACGGCTCACTTAGGAGCAAGGAAGGGCCGAAATTTCAGACTTGTTCATCAACTAGAGTAAGTCATGATCAAGCTGTCTAATTTCAATTTTTGGAAGTTCTAGTATACCTTTTAGCTCTTAATTTCATATGGGTTGTTGTTGTTGTTGAAAAAAATGGAATGTGGGCTCTATGAACTCCCACCTCTGTCTTGATGGCTGATATGGTGATTGATGCTATTTATAATGTTGGTTTAGTGTTTGAAATGGTGGATTAATGGAGTATAATTAGTATAAACCTCAAGGAACTCATGGGATAGAAAAATTTCGATTCTGCCCCTGCCTTATTCGGTTATTTTAAGGCCAATTTTTGATGATTTAATGGCTTGAATATGATGTTTATGTGTTATATTAGTTGTGTAAAAATTTTCATTGGAAAATATTACGGTTTGGTTGGGCAAATGAATTTCTTTGTGAAACTAGTTTAGCTGGAAAACTATTCACGTGTAGCTCTGTCCAGCGATAGTGTTTCGGCTGTAACTTTGTCCTCCGACGTCAAAATCGAGTTCCGTTGGTGGTATTTGAAACTAGACATCCACACCTTTCCAACGGTATAAAATGTACGTTTTGGTTCCAAGTATGTGAGTCAAACCAATCGTTTTAAGAAGGCTGCCCTGTTTCTCTGTTCTGCTGGAATGATTTGATGATGCTGCAACTTTAGGCTTAATTTCGTGCCAGTTGCATGCTGGAACTTAAAACGATTTCTTCTGTGAAATTATAGCCCTATGAATGTATTTTCCAACACTATTAACCATGCTCAATTCTGAGTTAGATTGAGTGAGTCATGATCAAAATACGGTGACTGCCTTGTTCTTGAAAACCCTTGGATATGGACAGATTTGATGTGAGACTTGTTGTGGTCTTACTAAATGAATTTCTTGGTGCTAAACACCTACTAAATGTACCATGTATGTTCCTTAGACCTTTCTTGCACAAATGAACCATGTTTGGAGGTTTTTCTTAGCCGAATGTTTGGAAACCGAGAGAAAGGGAGCTAAAGGTAATTTTGCCTTAGTAATTTCAAAACTTTGGTTGATTGGTTAACCACCTTCCCGAAAGTATTTTTTCACGAAATTTGATAGAGAGATAGCCTTCATATAGGAGTACTATACTGCAAAAAATTGGTACCATTCCAAGTCCGTTTCGACACTTAACTAAAGGTCCAAAGTCGAAAACCCAAATCTGGAAATTGTTCAACAGTCTTGAATTTTCCCTAACTTTGAACCACCATATCATGGTGCTCGAAACTCCGAGTCTCGATCCGCTTGTTCTGTCCTAAACGTTACTTGCACCTCTAATTGAGTTATAAATTTCAAGGGCTGGTTTGCAACGAGTGAATTCTGCCGAATTTCCAAAGTTAGCGAAAAACCAACCCCGACTCAATCCTGGGTGATCTGGAATAGCAACTTTAATCTCATTTTTGAATACCTTCCACTTAGATTCATGGAAAAGTGTCTTCTAAGAACTTTTAATACTTTCCGAGAGGTTTCTAACGGTATAAAATTTTCCAATTTTAGACTTGTATCGAGTGAGATACGATTTTTCAAAGATCCATAACAAAACAGAAATTTTCCAATTTTCAAGAAAATAGAGTTTTCCAAGAACTCTTTATTCTTTCGACATTATGCAAACGTTTTAACCTCGATTTCCAAGATAAAAATCCAAATGCTCCTGTACTTTATGAAACTCCACTCGAATCTCGATTTACAAGTAATTAAGGTTTCTTTTCACGAAATTCCCTAGATTGTTATAGTGCACGAATTATTTCTCGATAATTGGGTTGTGTGAATAATAATTCATTATTATTTGCTCAGGCGCACACGAGGACCTTCAAGAGGATCCTACGGTGGACGCTTGAACTTTCCTTAACCCTACTTGCACTTAATACTCGGTGAGTGTCAAGTGTTTGACTACTTGAACTCTATGAACTTGATTACATGCTTAGCCTACTTGGTTTTGAAAATGGAGTCGAGTGTGTACTTTATCGCACTCGTTCTCATTTGAAACAAATGACTCATGCTTAACATGATTTGCCTGATTTACATGACCTAGAATACATGCTTAAACCTGTCAAATGCTTGAATACATGACATGGTATGCTATGATTGCATACGTTGTTGGAGTGAATCTCCTCGACACTTACATGATACATGAGGGATTCCCAAACTCATAGGCCGACCTTGGAACTCGAGCCGGCATGGGCTTGGTTGGGAACCTCGGTGAGCCATGAGATTCACATGATAAGCTTGATCTATTGGAGAGATTTTGCTTGGCATACTCGTGGAGTATAGCCTTTTAGATGTCGTGCGGGCCCGAAGCGGTGTATGGTGGACGGATGAGAAGTAAGTGGAGATCTACGGTTTGAAAATATCAACCCGGTTGACGGAGTGTCATCGCGGGAAGATATACGAATGAACTGGCAAAACAAGTGGAACTTAGTTCCTGAGAGCTACCATATCCTTGAACTGTTTCTGTTTACATTTTTGTTGGCATTATTAATTACTTGCAAGCTATCACTTGAATTGTTACTTGGGCTTGTTACCTGAACTATGTGCTTGCATGTGTGTTCTTGGTCTCACGAGCGTTTTGCTCACCTTGTAGATTTATTTTCCTTAACAGGACTGGAATGGAGTAAACGCGGAGAAATCTCCTTTTGGATATATTTCGTTTTAGGGTTTAAAGTGTATTTTGGTTTGACGCCTTTATGATTGTACTTTTGGAAGTTTAATGTATCATTCGGATATATGTGATGTATATTTTGGAATTTAAGTTGTATTATGAACACCCGACGTGCGGGTTGGATAATTGATGGATATTGTTAAGCATGAACGCTTCCGCACTATATGTATTTGTACTAATTTGATTGTGGTATCTATTATCGCTTTAAGCTTGAACGATTATTGCTTGAGTCCTGGCGAGAGTTAGGCCGGCATCCCGTGGATACCCTTTGGTTCGCCTTAGGGAGAAGTAGGGGCGTCACAGTTGGTATCAGAGCATAGGCTCTAGGATCTTGTAGTGTATCCTAGGCTTAAAGTTTAGGATGCCTGACTGTGGGATTAATTTGAATATTATGTGAACTAGAGGATCTATTGCATCCTACGGGTTAAAGAAATTGGTTACTTGAGAGTTTCTTACTTGGGACTTGCAGAAATAAAAATTGAGGAATTAGGTGATGTTATATGGAAGGAAAATATGGGATGAGAGATTAGTAGTGAAAGATTGGACGAATTTGAATTCTTATTATACTTGTAAGTGTAGAAAGAAGTGGGGCAATTATTAGTGCTGGCTAAAGAGGATAAGAGACCGAGATTTGATGGTCAAACTCCATGTATCGTGATTGTGAACCCAGATAAAAGAGTTTCAAAGGAATAAAATGCATTTTCCTGCTCATTTACCTCCTAGAGAATTTATGCTTTGAAATTCTAAAGGAAAAATAAGGATGTACTAGTTTTATTTTCAAACGATGATTGGAAATAATATTTATATGCTTTAAGTATATGTAATTCTTCGATTTTGGTAAATATGTGAATTTTACTTGAATTTCAATTCAAAAATTTGTGAATAACTGATGAGTTTGTTGAAATTTTGTATGTGATGGGCTGATACAAGGTTAAAATTTTCTAAACTAGATTTTCCCCCTTGATTGTATACTGGTGTATTCTCACACTTGAATTCATCTATGCTTTACAAAAATAATAATAATAATAATAATAATAAAAATATCTTGAGTTTTCGGAAGAACGGCGAACTTATGTTTTTATAATGAAAATCTTGAACTTGATAAGATTTTTGTTACTTTAAATACTCTTCTTATGTTTTAAAATTCTTGGTTTTCAAGAAGGGTGAGCCTATCTTTAGGTGTACGGATTGAGGGAACTTTGAGATATAAAATAACCGCATTCAGGAACACGCAGTTAGTGTGAATTGACTTGGTTTCCATTTGACATGTAAGTTAGCAAGTTGTACTTATTTCTTGGGTTTGAACTTGGAGCTTGAGGCTTTAACTATAAAACCATAAGACTGGTTATTTTTGGAGATGATGGTGCTCTGGTTGGTGGTTTGCTTATTAAACATTTTGAACTTCTAATGGATAACCTTTGGTTTCCGCTTGTGTTATGGTTTGATTGGATCTAATTTCGTAAAGGCATGTGATCTGATTGGAATTAGTGATATTCGGACCCTTTGGTTTAATTAAGGACTTAAGAAGGGTGGTGCACGCCGTGAGACCTTTTGTATCCCGCTTGCATATACTTCTACATTTTGTGACCCTTAATTGCCTATATACAGTATTTGACATATTGGGCTTGTTTTGTGACTTCTTAACTCATACTATAACTTTCGATACATGTAAAGAATCATGTCTTGATTCTAAGTATTTTTGCAACTTGTATATGCATTAAGTTCTTTTATGATTAATTATTCCTTTTCTTGCGCTTATAGACTCCTATTAAGTATGGTAACAGGAATAGGAGAAATGGGTCGTGGCCGAGGCCTTAGACAACCTTGTACTCGTGAGAAAAATTGATGGATAGTCTTATATAATTTAATAAGATGTTAGTACTGAATATGAATCAAGAATAAACCAGAAGATTAGATCTACTAGTGTATAATGGATTAACCTAGTTGGGAACTTAGTGAGATTTTCCTGTGTGAAATTTTAATAGCTGCTTTATACGTATATTATGATTGGTCCTGTGGCCATATTTCAACTTTTGTGAAAGTTTGAACTCCAAAAGTATTTCGTGGGTTTGGTGAGATGACTTGAACTCATTACCAATTTGTTCTACTTGAACAAAAGCGCTTTCAATTTTACTTGACTAATACTATACCCAGATTTACTTGTTTTACTTTTCACAAAATTTATATATATATATATATGTATACACATTTTGAACTCGTTTGAGACTCGAAATCAGATAGAGTTCAAGTTCGAATCTTTCTTAGGAACATGAATGCCTATTTGTTATGAATCAGAGATTAGAAATGATCGGATTTTATGTACCAGTAGAATTAACTCTTGGTTGGATAAAATGGTGGTAAAGGTATTGGATCACAGGTTATGCGAATATGAACCTACATGTTTACCTATCTTTCTTAAAGGTATTTTCTAAAATATACGCCTTACTCGAACATAGATTTAACTCGAAACTTTGAGGAAAAGTGTTGGAACACCCTCCATGTATATGTTATGATTATTACGTATATGTTTTTTAAAAAAAATCATGCATTAAGTTGCATGATTAATATTCTTAAATCTATTTGAGAGATTTTAAATATGCATTGATGATTGTGGTTAAGCATTATTTGAAATCTCTTACTAAGAAAATTTAGTTTTGGGTCGTGAAGAAAATTTGTATCTTTAACTCTAATTTTGAAAATTTTGAATCGCATTTTGCCACAGATACCTTCAAAATACATCAAAAGTCTTGACCTTATCTTGTAAGTCATGATTGGTTTGATTTAGACAAAATTTTGAGGAAAGGGATTTTGGTCCTGCTAGTGCGTAACAGTTTTTTTTTGTTAGGATTTGGAACTTGTTTCATATGGCGTGTAATTTATGGTTTCACTACACACGTGAGTAAGACCTTAGAATGGAAGTACATATCATTATATCAAGAGGTATTACTTTAGCCGTGTGTGTGGATTTTCTTAAGTATCATTCGAGGAGAGGGAAGAGTAAATATACCTGGATGACTTAGATGCGTGAGAATTTACAGGTTGTGGATAGTTGAGCTTCAAATTCTGATTTGCTACTTATTTAGATGCTTGAGCTGTTGATAGGCTAACAGTCAGGATTAAGAAAATGGATGAATGAAAAGTTTGGAAGAGATGCGTATAGAAATAGAAGTTCTTCACAAGGAGTTGGAATTCCAAACTAAATTGGCTGAATTTTGGGAAGAAAAAAAAAGTCGAGAACTTAGGGTTGAAGATGGGATCCAATGTTTGATCGCCAATTTAAGATATTAAAAGTTGTGAGATTTGGGTGAGTGAAAGGAAAAAATTTGATGGCTTGAATGAGCCTAACGATTAAGGACCGGATGTTATATTTGTAATGGACGCTTGAGGCTATATATACATAGATTATTGAGATTTGAACGATGAGACTATTAAGAACAAATACTCCATAGCCTCACATAAACGAGAATTATAATCAAGGGTCAGGAGCCGCGAATAAGGGATTTAAAGTAGAGTTACTACCAACCGGGAATCCTAGAAACTGATGTGCTTAAAGCCACTTCCAATTCAAGATGGGGATGCTTGAATTTTCAGTTATGCCAATTGGGTTGACTAAGGTATTAGCAGCAATTATTGCATTAATGCATCAAGATTTTAAATCGTAATAGGATTAATCTGTGATGGCATTTATTGATGATGTATTGACATACCCTAAAGGTTTAGAAGATCATGAAAAAAAAAATACCTGATGGTAGTTTTACAAACCCCGAGAGAACGCTAACTTTTGTTATGTTCAATAAATGTGAGTTCGATGGGAAGAAATAGCCTTTCTAAGTTATATAATATCTAAGGAAGAGATTGTTGTTAACTCAGCTTAAGTGGAAGTTGTTTAAGAGGAAATGACTAGAAAATCCTACAGAAATTTGGAGTTCTTAGAGGTAGTCGAATATTACCTTGGTTTGATCAGGGACTTCTAAGGATACGAGACTTGACAAGTTATTTGAGATTCTAAATGTGAGGAAGAATTTGAAGGTGAAAATCGTTTAATCAGTGCACTTGTGTTGGCTTTACCGAGCGGATGAGGTGATTTTTTGATTTATATAGATGGTTCAAAGGATGGTTTAGAATGTATATTAATAATATATGATGAGGTGATTGTATATGCCTTCTGAAAGTTAAAATCTCCCGGAAGAAAGTAATCAACTCATGATTTGGAGTGAGTTGGAAAACGTAAGTCAATGATTGATCTGATAGGCTTAACCATGAAGGGAATGATATTGTTCTAAGTATGAATTTCGAGAACGAAATTCCTTTCAAGGAGGGGAGGATGTGAGGACCCGAAAATTTTCTTATTTTTATAGAATATTACTGGAATATTTAAATGATTATTCACTCATTTTCTCCGAATTATTTATTTCGACCGTTTTAAATCCATTTATATGGAACGATGCCTCTTTATATTTTTAAAGCGTTTTGTTGGAAAATTCGCTTTTCGAAAATTTATTTAGTCCGGAACGACGGGTGCACGTTTTTCTAGGTTATACTTGAATCGGGAGTGTATTAATATTGGAGAATTAAGAACGATCAATAATAGACTAAGAAAGGTTAATTGAGGAAT